>NC_136061.1:1641860723-1642460723 GCF_964261635.1 Lissotriton helveticus
ACAAGGTGGTGTAAGAAAACAGGGCTTTTTGCAAATGTCCCCCCACTTTTTGCCCCAATTTGGACTACTAGATGCTTATATTCGACTCTGACAGTGCACTGATTCCTGCAAACCAGGATCCAGTACCAGTGCTCTCTCACTAAAAAGTGACTTGTTTAATTGGCATCCCCAATTGACAGAGACCATACCTGCGTTGTAAGACCCTGGTAAGTGGTACTATGGTACCCAGGTCATGGATGGTAAATGGGTTCTCAGGTACTTCAGCACTGATTTTGCCACCCTGAGTGACCCAGGTAAACAGATGACAGCAGGCCTGCCACTGCATACTGCTGGATCAGTGTCCACTGCTCCATTTCAACTTTGTCCTCACCATGTGTGACAGTGTCACAGCACAGCTCTTCAGTATATGTCAGTCACCCCTGGAGAAGGTCTCTTCTGCCAAGGAGGCAGAGTGCAGTAGTTTAGGAGTAGAGACATGTAAGTGCAAGCTTATAAGTCTCTACAGTGACTACAATTAAAGTACATTAAAGTGATAGGCGGTCCATAGGATAACAAAGGATTAGCACCCAGGCACATCCGGGTTGTTAGCTCCATTGCGGTACCACCTAAATATGTAGACTTTGGTGTCGAAAAGCATGTCTTCTCCCCCCAGACATGAATCTGGTGCCAAGGGAAGGCAGACATGCACCCGGGTAGCTACCTAGTGGTTACCCACCTGGCTACCATAGCTGAAATGGGCTTTGGCTGGCAGGCCTTGGTTTTCCCTCCCAAGCTCTCACCAAGACAGGCTTCTGACCTCCTGCCAGGCAGTGTGAGTACTCCCAGGAGTCAGAACAAAAGCTTGGGCAGGAAGGAGGTCATACCTCCCTCCTCCCAAGTGGGCTAGCGAAGTGACACATCAGATATGCATCTGGGATGTCCCCCTGAGGAGGAAACAGCCCCAGGCATGCTTGGACTCAGGCAAGAAGGGAAATTAGGTATGCAGGAGGTGTACACTTCCAGGAAGGCTTGCCACAGCTCCAGGGTGAGCAGCCTGATCTGTACACCTAAAATTGTTCTCTGCCAGCTTTAGGAGGGAAGAAATAGTGAGCTCTGGGTAGAAAAGGTGACCTACACGACTGGATGTGGTCACCTCATCTGTGGATTAGCTGTAAGGGATGAGCTGGCCATTGGTTAATAGCTCCCATACCCCGAGTTCCCCTAAATTGATGATTTAAGGGACCTCCCTGACACCAGATCCTCAGATCTGAACCACCTACTTCAAAGAAGGACCAAGAGGAGATCTGTGTCACTGACAACAGGTCTTTGCCCACCAGCTCAAAGCAAAAGAGGGATATTGCGTCCCTGTGGCAACAGACTTAGAACTGAGTGAACAACTTTTGTCCTTGGCTAAAACTCAACACACTCAAAGTGTGGGGCCTTTGTAAAAGCTAGAAGCACCCTCAGACTCCTCCGGACTGGTGGCATCTGTCCCCTGTAAACTGTAGGTAAAATAACGCTTTGGAACCAATTAGCGCTTGCAATCGGGCCCTCAAATGGACTGCCCTTAATTAAATGGTGTGGGCATTGTGGGAAGTCTAGTCAGACCTTCACTGACATTTCAAGCCGTTACCATACTGCCCTGGACCTCCAGATGTCAAAGTTCATTTTAGTTACTATTACCACTACCAAGGCTTGATGGTCACCAGTCCGGTAACCAAACTCTTCACTCGATGCTACATTACAAGGGCACTTCACAACACCTGCAACTGATGTCAGTAATGACTCCGCTCTTGTGTATTTGCACCCCTTTTCTGGTGGTGTTGTCTCTATGGTAAGAGCGGCTTGAGTGTGACACCCATTTAAAGACCACTGACAGCCAGTATAATCACAGCACCCAGCCTCCATGGGCCAGGTAAAATTGACCTGACTGTTGGACCCTGATCCTGGGACTCCAAAGACCTTTACCCTGGGAGGGTACAAAGTAACTTGACCCCTAAGTGACTGATTGTCACTAGCAGATTTTCTCTTTGACTGCAATATTAAATGTCTGCACTATTTAATGCATTTATTTTCTAATGCTTTGAAAATCCATTACTCTTGCTATATGTGTGCTATTTAGCACATTTGGTTGTCAAAATAAAAATAAAAATATACTCTATTTTTATAAATTGGTGTCAGATTTTTCTCGAGTCTTCTCAATTACTTATGAACCCTGATGGTACTGTAAAATACTTAGCACATGTTCTTTCAGTAATGCCTGACTGCTCTTTACCATACTACCAAGAATGAGCTAAGGATGATTGTTGTGAATCAAAGCATCTTTTTTGAGGCATTGTGATAATATTGCATGGTAAGGGTACTCACCTATACCACATAATATTCCACTTTCCTACACGGGGATGGTAGGGTCTCCTTCCCATAGCCTTGAAAGGCCATGGAGGCTCCATACTCTGTGGCTGGCTCCTCTGTTGTGACTCTTGGGAGCACACGGGATGCTGATTCCTTGGCCGCAAGACCGCAGGCAAAGAAAGTGTGTCTGTCCCCAACTAGCCGGAGCTGCAGATATTCTCCATTTGTTTCCCTGCCCACTCTCTTGCGGGCTGGTAAACAGACATTGGTCCCCTTGGTGGGAGAACAGAAAGGAACCTGCTCCCGCTGGGTGGGGGCAATGCTGACTTATGCTCCACCCTTGAGAGGTGCATGCAAGGGAGCCTACCGGGCCATGGGGATCCTGGTACCTGTTGTGGCCCCCAACATTCTTTATTGTGGGTGCCCCTGGTGGGCTTTGGGGCACCCACTGAAGGCCTTGTGGATGTGGTTCCCTGGAACAGTATTGGCTCGGAGATGGGACCGCGTGCCCCCTATCCTTAAAATTAAATACAGCCCTAGCTGATGGGTTCTACAGGGCCTGTAAATGCTCAGGGAGGAGGCCTGTGCACATCCCTCCCTGTAAAAATAAATATGGCCTCAGGGGATGGGGTCCTCAGTGCCTGAAATGGCTCAGGGAGGCAGGAGGCATATGGTGATATACCTCCTACCTAATAAATAAAAAACTGAATTGCAGGTTACCATTGGCACCCTGGTTGGGTGTTGGCAGTTGAGCTGCTGGTGTCGTCGAGGTCCTGGGGCTCTCTATGCTTGTTCCAACAAATATTAAGGATCTGGGTGTCCCAGGTGGGCATAGGGTTACCCAAAATAAATATAAAAAATAAAAAACGTGAATAATAAATGAGAGGCCGAAGCACTGATTTATTATTCACTGCCCCTTGCAAGCAGTGCCCTATAATGCCCTGAAAGGGCTTTTAAAACATATTTTTGTCCAGCTTGGTGGTGCTCCTAGAAGGGATAGGGTTAGCACCATGCATTTTTATAATATTGTGGGGGCTTCAGCTAATGCAGCAGCCCCCCAGCAACATAAAACAACCAGTAAGGCGGTCATTATGATAGAGGCCAGATCACCACTGCCCGTATGACGGTGGCGATCTGCCCACCAAAATATACTGCCCACATAACTTTCCCCCCACCACATTAGGATGGCGGGGGGGGAACCCTGGCGGATAGAAAGACCGTCCTCCAGTTTTCCGCCGGTAGGCAATCCGCCTTATTGCCTACTGGGCGGAAAAGCCCAGGAATATGGTGGCTTTGCCCTGCAGGCACCGTCATCCATATTATCATCATGGTGGTGAAATGCCTTTCTATGGCGGAGAATCCGTGATGGAAAGGCATGCGGTTTTGTCTTTGGGGGCCCGTTGCCGGCCCCAAGGGTGTCTGTGGGGGGTGGGTGGTGAACATGGGGGTACCTATGGTACCCCCCTGCATTTGAATGCACAACGTGACAGGCACTGCTCGGTGCCTGTCACGTTGTGCGTTCAAATGCACAACATGCATTTTACACATTGCGACAGGTGCTGCTTGCAGCACCGCCCGTCGCAATGTTTAAAATGCGGGATGCGCCCGCCAATCTGGCGGGAGCATCCTAATGCCATTTGCAGGACCGCCGTGACAATGGCAGGCAGTCCCATTTCCAGATACCGTTGCCCCCTATCGTAATTGGCCCTAGTAATAGTCTCCTGGGCCATTAAATCCATGCCCCAGGAGAAAATTATTCAAATACACATTTCATTGTAATTATTGGTAGTTTTTTAGCAAAGACAATACATGTGCCTTATATATATGTTGACATCCTGATCCATTCATGAACCCAATTGGTCCACATTTTATATTTAGGTATTCTGATTCTTTGACAAAGTCATGAGGTCAGCTTTACTTAAAATAATATCCAGGCCCTGCTGTCAAGCCCGCTTCCTCTGCCATGGCTTGCGTGCAGAGGCGGGTTGGGAACCAGCGGGGTTGGGTACAGAGCCTGGCCTGCAGCCAACCACACATGGCTGAAGGTGGTGCATGTCAGCTGCCTGCAAGGGGTTGGACACATGGCCAGGCCACAGGCCTGGCCCTGTAGCCAACCACACGCTATACATGGCCGAAAGCCATGTCCAGCTTGGGGTTTGCTGCCCACAAGGGGTTGGCATTATATGGTTATAAAATATTACTTTACTGAAAAACAAAGTTGAAAGTGAGGTTTGAGTTAGGCATGGATATAATATCTTAATTTACATTAATAAAAACAAACCTTAGAAACTCAATAAAAAAACAAAGCTTAATGGAGTTTGTTAGATCTGGGGCCTCTAGTTGGCAATGGTATTCACCTTTGTCCAAATAGGGACCCTTACTTCTAAATCAGGATAAGGGGATTACACTCCTAGATAACCCCTGCTCACCCCCTTGGTAGCTTGGAACAAGCAGACAGGCTTATCTCAGAGGCATTGTGTTAAGCATTTGTGAATATACACAGTAATACAGTGAAAACACTACAGGTGGACACAACACAGGTTTAATAAAAATAAGTATTCTTTATATAGACTTAACACAAGACCACAAACGACAAAAATCCACAATACGGTACTTAAGACTGACTTAAAGATGGTAAAAGTTACTTAGTTCAAGTGGGTGATAAATGCGACACAGTTCTCAACAAAGTACCTGGATGCGTAACGCAAAATGAACAAAAAGGCTCACAAAGGGAGATGTGTCGGTTCCGTGCTCTGGGGGAGATGATGCGTTGCGCCTCAATGCTTGCCCAGAGTAGGGGATGCGTTGTGATCCTTAACGATGCGGGAGTGATGCATAGATTCTCGGCCTGCGGCCCGGTTGTGATGCGCAAGATGGCGCCTCAATGCAATGCGACAATCCTGATGCGATGCGAGAAGATGGCGCCCTTGATGCGACGACGATGCGTAGACGCTCTGGCAGCCTTGCAACGACTCTGTACTTTGGAGCCATGACAGGACCTGCGACACACTTCTCCGGTGATGCTACAATGACCCTCTCGATGGCGTCACACTTCTCCGGTGATGTGACAGCTTGCAGCTTTGACGAAGACACGCTTTCTGGGAGATGAGGCGGCGGCAAGCTTTTCCGGCGGTGCAACGTTTTCAGCTGTGGCGGCGTCACGCTTCTTCTCGTTGCGTCGTGCTTCCAGCTCCCAGCGACACACAGGCTTCTGCAGTTAGAATTCCCAGCAAGGCAATTCAGGGGGAAGCTGGAGATGAAATCTTCTGTCCCTGAGACTTCAGCAGGAGGCAAGCACAAATTCAAGCCCTTGGAGAATATTCTGTAAGATGATGAAAGTCCTTAAAAAGTTTGTTCTCCTTTTCCTTGGCAATAAAGAAACCACTGCAGGCCAACCCAGCAAACAGCACAATGGCAGAGGGGCAGTCCAAAACTCCTGCAGCTTCTTTGGTTCTTCTCCTTGGCAAAAGGTTTGTCTTGTTCCCAGAAGTTATCTAAAGTTCTTGGGTCTGAGTCCCAATATTTATATTACTTTTCTCTTTGTTCTCTGAAGGCAGAGGGACCTTTGCCTAGTCCAAACCAGTTCTTGAGCACTTTGTTTACAGGACCCCTTTCACAGTGCAGGGCAGAAACATCAGATGCCCCACAGGAGGTGGAGCCAGCATTGTGGAGGGAAAGCACAGCCCTGGGGCATTTTGTTGACATGATTCCTTCTCTTCTTTCACAGTGCAGGGCAGAGACATCAGCCGCACCCCAGTAGGTGGAGCCAGCATTGTGGAGGGAAGGCCCAGCCCTATTCAGGTCCCAGGTGCAACTCCTCCCTCCCATCTAGATGCAGATCTCCCTATTCAGCACTGGGCTGACTCATTCTGTCTCCTGGAATCCCCCAGCCCTGTCACTCAAACTCCAGACAAGGGATACACAACCTAGCAGCGGCAGGCTTTGGATAGTTAGACAAGAAAATACCTACTTTCTAAAAGTGGTACTTTCAAACACAGAATGTTAAAACCAACTTTACTAAAAGATGTATTTTATCATTCTGAGTTTAGGCATACTAAATTCGAATTTCTACCATGCTCCCTGAGTCAGTTAGAATTATAAAATGCAATAATCTAACTGCCCATTCTAGCCTATGGAGTACTAGTAGCCTTGCAATAGTGAAAAACGAAAATGGCTGTAGTTCACTATTAGGACATGCTACACACACCAGGGCATGTCCTACCTTATACTTACAATGCACCCTGCCCTTGGGCCTACCATAGAGGTGTCTGATATGAAGCAAAGAGAAGGTTTAGGGACTGGCAAGGGGGTGCACTGGCCAAGTCGACACAGCAGTCACCGACTGCACACAGGCCTTGCAATGGCAGGTTTGAGACACACTTTACAAGCTGCTTCTGTGGGTGGTAAAACCAGTGCTGCAAGCCCATCGGCAGCATTTGATTTACGAGCCCTGGTCAAACATGGTGCACTGTCCTAGGGTCTAACAAGTAAATCAAATAACCCAATTATGGAGTCACTAATCAGTACTTCAATGTAATATAGGCAGCACTTGCACTGTGGCACTGAATAGCAGTAGCACAGTGCCCAAAGCATATAACCAGCAAAAGGCAATCAGTAAAAATAGAAGGGAGACGCACGCCAATGATGCCAGGTCTAACACGTGCCCCCTCCAGCTGAAATGTGGGGAGAACTACACTTCCCCTTGGGAGTTCTCTTCACTAAGGTGGAAAAATCTGGACAGACCATCTGCATTGGCGTGTTCTGTACCAGGGCGGTGTTCCATCATAAAATCCATACCCTGCAGGGAAATGGACCACCTCAACAACTTTGGGTTCTAACCCCTCATCTGCATTAGCCATCTGAGGGGCCTGTGGTTGGTCTGAACCAGGAAGTATGGTCTCAACTTCTTCAATACCCAGACCACAGCAAATGCCTCACGCTCAATTGCACTCCAGCTCTGTTCCCGTGGAAGTAACCTCCTACTGATGAAGGCTATAGGTTGGTCTAGGCCCTCTTCATTGATATGTGATAGAACAGCCCCCACACCATGCTCTGAAGTGTCTGTTTGAACAATGAATTCCTTTGAGAAGTTGGGCGCCTGAAGCACAGGTGCTGTGCACATGGCATTCTTCAGGGCGTCAAAAGCCTTCTGACAGGTGTCAGTCCAGTTCACTTTCTTGGGCTGCTTCCTGGAAGTCAGCTCAGTCAAGGGTGCAACAATGTTGCCAAACCCCTTGATAAACCTCTTGTAGTACCCCATGAGTCCTAAAAAGGCTCTCACCTGTGTCTGAGTCTTTGGGGGTTCTCATGCCAGGATGGTATCAATCTTGGGTTGTAGGGGAGCCACCTGGCCGCTCCCTATCTAGTTACCCAAGTACACCACGGAACCCTGCCCGATCTGGGACTTATTCACCTTGATCATGAGGCCTGCCTTTTGCAGTGCATCAACACTTCCCAGTGGTGGCGCAGATGTTCTCAGCAACAGGCGCTAAACACTGAAATGTCATCCAGGTAGGCGGCATTGAAATCCTCCAGTCCAGCCAACACCTGGTTGACCAACCTCTGAAAGGTGGCAGGGGCATTCTTCATCCCAAAAGGCATAACCCGGAATTGGTAGTCCCCATCTGGTGTGGAGAATGCTGACCTCTCTTTGGCCCCATCAGTCAAGGCGATCTGCCAGTACCCATACGTCAAATCAAATGTGCTGAGGTACCGTGCAGACCATAACCGATCAATGAGCTCATCAGCTCTGGGGATGGGGTGCGCATCAGTCCTGGTGACTGAATCGAGTCCTCCGTAGTCCACACAGAACTGGGGTTCAGGTGTAGCAACAGGCGCAACAGCCTTTGGGACCAACACCACTGCGCTGGTCCAAGGACTGTTTGAGGACTGAATCACCCCGAGAGCAAACATCTTGGAGACTTCCTCCTTGATGTAAGCCCTGGCCTTGTCAGTCACTCTGTAAGCCTTTTGCTGTGATGGAGGACTGTCCCCAGTGTCTACATCATGGACACACCACTCAGTGACACCAGGGACCAAGGAAAACAAATCAGAGAATTGCCCCAACAGTTGGCGACAAACTTGCTGCTGATCAGGGGTCAGCGTGGCAAAGAGGCTGACACCATCCACTGACCCATCTTGCTCTTTTGCAGACAGGAGGTCAGGAAGAGGCTTGGGCCAGATGTAGGAGCCCAAATACCGGTCAGTAACGCCGATTTCGGCCATTACCGACCGGTATTTGGGTTTTGCAATGTAGGGGGCTTAAAAATACAGAATCGGTATATTTACCGATTCGGTAAAATTACCTATTCGGTAAATTACCGAATCGGAAAATATACCGATTCTGTAATTCTAGATGTAGCTAGCACTTCGAAGAGTGCCACAGGCCCTTAAGAGTCGGTATTTTACCACACAATTCTATTGTGTGGTAAAATACCGAATTCAGGTGTGCATGCACATCTGTGCATGCACACCTGTGCCATGTGACACACAGACATGCTCTTAGAGCATGCATGTACTTGGGGTGCTAGAGGGTGTCAAAGTGACACCCCCTGCACCCTTGCAGTATTCGGTATTTACCGATTCGGTAAATACCGAATCGGTATTGCCCATTGATTCCTATGGGCTTCAAGGCCCATAGGAATCAATGGGCAATACCGATTCGGTATTTACCGAATCGGTAAATACCGAATCTTACAGATTCGGTAATTGTTATTTAAAAATTACCTACATCTGCATCCTTTTAAATTACCGATTCATAAATACCGAATCGGTAACATTCGGTATTTATGAATCGGTAAATTAGAATTACCAACATCTAGCCCTTGGTCTCCTCCTTCATTCCATCATCCGTCGCTAGGAGCATGCCCACTTCAGACCTTTCTAAATGGGGTTTCAGGAGGGTAACATGTAAGACCCGCAAAGGGTTCCTTGGAGACCGCAAGTTCACCAGGTAGGTGACATCACTCTTGCGCTCCACCACCTCAAATGGACCAGTCCACCTGTCCTGCTGCACACAAGGCTCTACAGGGGCTAAATCAGAGTGGCATTCTGATCGTACCACCACTTCATCTCTTCCTGACTGACTTCCAGATTTGCCTGAGCAAGATCTCTGAATCGCCAAGTCTGGTTCCTGAAGATCAGCATGTAACTGTATACATCCTGGGGAGGTTTCCTGGGAGATTGCCCCCAGCCTTCCTTGACCAGACTCATAGGTCCTCTTACCGGGTGTCCATACAACAGTTCAAAGGGACTGAACCCTAGGGACTTTTGTGGCACCTCACTGTAAGCAAACAGAAGGCATGGCAAGAGGATGTCCCACTTACGCCTCATTGGTTCCTCAAGACCCATGATCATGCCTTTAAGGGTCCGGTTGAATCTCTCAACCAGCCCCTTACCTTGTGGGTGGTAAGGAGTGGTGAACTTATAGGTAACACCACACTCCTTCCATAGAGACTTAGTCAGACACCACCTCTCTGGGGAACCCCACACAAGAGAAAATCCCCATCAGTGCACGTCCCACCATGGGGGCTGTCACAGTCCTGAGTGGGATGGCTTCCGGGTACCTGGTGGCATGGTCCACCAAGACCAGGATAAACCTGTTGCCTACGGCTGTCTTGGTGTCCAGTGGCCCCACAATGTCAATGCCCACCCATTCAAAGGGGGTACTGACTACAGGGAAAGGTTGGAGAGGAGCTGTGTGCTTCCTTCCATTTTTCCCACTTGCCTAGCAAGTTTGACAAGATCTACAATGAGTATTTGAACTCTTCCGCATCTGGGACCAATAAAAGTGGGAGACAATCCTTTCAAAGGTCTTGTTCTGCCCCAAATGTCCAGCTAAATGTATGTCATGAGCCAACCCCAGTAGGAAGGCTCTGAAGCACTGGGGTACTACCAGCACACGGGCTGTCCCAGGCTCAGCTACCTTAGGCTCGCTATACAGGAGCCGTTCTCCCAGTAGATCCATTGTGATCCAGACTGATCACCTGCTGCCTGGTTTGTGGCCTGTTGCCTCAAACCTTCAAGAGAAGGGCACTTCTTTTGCTCCGCACAAAATTCCTCCATGAAGGGACCCCCTTCTTGCTGCCAATGGGTCAGCTCAGGTAGGTTCCCCAGTTCAGAAACTTTCTCCCCTGTAGGTACCAGGACATTCCCCTCAAGGTCTGCCTCATCCTGGACCGTGGGAACAATGGGGGCTGAATTGCCACGCCCCTACCTCTTCTCTTTAAGGCAGGTTCCTGGGCCGTACTTCCAGGCTCCAGGATCTCTTTAACACCCTGAGCCACTTTTCAATGGCTTCTCTGTGCTGTCAGCGGCAACAACTGGGAAGAATGCATTGGGGACTATCTGCTCTTCAGACACCAAGTGACACTTGACAGCTGTCACACTGGCTCCGGTGTCTCTAAGAGCCTCCACTCTATAGCCATTGATGGTCACCCACTGCCTGTACTTTTTAGTGTTATCAGGCAGCTGAGTTTTTGGGACCATCTCAAAGTCTCCTAATGAGACAAGGGACAATTCTGCGGGACCCAACTTACCTTGGGCACCCATCTCCTCCCCATCCAGGGCTACACTGGCCATCTGACGGGGGTGCATGGGGTGGCACATACTGACTCTTTTTTGGGACACTGGGGATCATACCAAGGGTGTCCCACCTGCTTACACTGAAAGCAGGTAACAGGCCCTCTATGAACAGGTTTACCTGTCGGTGGTTCTGACTTCTTCTCAGGGGGAGGCTGGGAACCCTTACCTTGGTTCCCTTGGGAATTACTTTGGGCCCCTTACTAGAACTCCCTCTGTTTACCCTTGTCCCCCCCACTCTTCTGCTGGGGACCCTGCCTACCTTTGGCGTAGACTCCCACATGACCCTTGTGGACACTGGTACTGACCCAGCGGTCCGCCTCCTCAGCATACTTCCTAGGGTTAGTTAACTTGCTATCAATAAGGTGCTGGCGTAGCTCCGGAAAACAGTTAGCAGACAAGTGCTCCCCTGCAATCAAATCATAGAGCGCTCCAAAATGATCTACTTTGCTACCCCTCACCCAACCATCCATAGCTCTGCAAAAGAAAGACACATATTCTACCCAAGTGGTTCCGTCCAGCTTCTTACAATTTCTGAACCTCTGTCTATATAGTTCTTGGGTCAAACCATACCTTGTCATCAGTGCTTCCTTCATGTGGGCATAAGACATCCTATTCTCACTGGGTAGGTCTAACAAAGTATCCCTCCCCTCACTCACAAAGCAGCCCCACAACCCCGCTCCCCAATCCTTCTCAGGGACCCAGTGGGCCAACATTGCTATTTCATAGGCTGCAAACCACTGCCCAATATCTTCATTTTTATGGAAATCTTTGATGACATCCTTGGGAATATATACCCTACCTTCTGATGGCACAGATGGTGCGCTGCCACCAGAAGGATTGATCACTAAGCCCTTCGCCTTGATCTCTAACTCCCTCAACATCCTCTCATGTTCCATTCTCCTTCTCTCTCTCTCTCCAAGGACACTCTGTTATCCTCTCTGTGCAAAAAATGTAATGTCCACATTTTGTAAAGCTAGGTCTAAGTCAATACGTCTCTGTTCTGCATACCTCTTGCACCAGAAAATATAGCTATGTCCTACGATCCACACACTAGCATTTTGAATTTATGGCTGGAAGGTATGGGAAGATGTCTGTAGCTCATGCAGTTCCTTTGTAGAATAAGAGACATGTTTAAAGATGGGGAAGTACTTTTTTTGCCATACAAAACGATACCTGAATTGGGAGATGAAAAGCATTGTTTTTCAAAAGTAGGGTGCACATTAGTTTTGTGGGAAAGCATCTTTGTGATTGGTTAAGAAAAATCAGTTTCAACGTGGAGTACATATCATAGGAAAAAATTTGCTCAACTCAACCACACCTTCTACTTGCATTTGGAAGGAACTGTTCAAGCTTAAAACAATTGTGAACTTTTAAAGTGCATGTGCCGTTAAATGTTCAAGAAAATGTTGCAAAAAAATATTGTTAGGTTTAAAAATAATTATGAACTTTTAACCTGCACGTGTTGTAGAATGTTCTAGAAAGTGTGTTGATAGAATATGTTGCACTTCTGACTTCTATGTGTCCTTGATGTGTGATCGAATATTTAAAAAACTGTTATATGGAAAAATAAAAAGAAACCAATAGAGTGAAGTTTTGAAACCTAAAGGAATCAAGAAACTATTCAAATTTGTTAATTAAATGTAATTTGTGTGGAGCAACAAAATTATAGACACAACAGCACCAGGAAGAGGAAGAAGTAGGGAGTGGGAGGACAGGGGGAGATGGGCACAATGGCACACATGCACAATTAAATACAGCACAAGTATAGACAAACAATGGCCAAAATGAAATACACCAACAAGGAGCACAAGTCACGCAACCCGCCAACATCACACGACTGAACGAGCATAGAGGTGAAAACCACACTGCCTGAACGGGAGATGGGTGAACAAAAACTCACATGAAGGGACATCTCACACATAATACAGCACACACACATACGAAGCAGAGTACAACAACATCCAACACAATGTTGTCCAAACACAAACATTAGTACAATCGAACATAGGCGAGAAATGCACTCGCTTGTGGCGGATAAGCGTCCAAAAGCGTCAGTACGAAAGAGGCACATGAGAACGATTAGGTGCAAACCCACAGTCCGGATGGGGAAGCAATTCACATATGGTAGGCAGCCAGAGAGTGCATGACACACACATTGGCATATAAATCCAGACACAACACATTTGGAGACAAGTGAAAATGTGGAAACTTTATTAAAAAAAAGTGTGTCAGTGCAGCCAAGAGTAGTCCCACGATATGCAGACAAATGCAGCAGCATGCCTGATTAAGGAACGTAGGAAAACGTCCATGTTCACCTCGGGATAGTCCATCATCAACACACGTCAGTGTCAAGCAGCGTTGGTTATCCGCGCCTCTGGCATAATTTGACGCCAATGCAGTCATGTCCACTGTTGTTTTGGGAGATGTGAGCAGATAGGGCCGGCTTTAGCGCTGGTGGTGCCCAGTGCGACAATCCTTTTTAGTGCCCCCACACCCTATGACTGCCTCCTCGGATTCTCTTACTACCACCAGGCAAAAGTGCCCGTCATCTCTCCAATCAGACCTTATTGCTAAATAAAACTGAGATCAGCGCCCCCCCTCCAATGTGCAATGATGCGGCGGGACATGTGCAATGTGGCACATCGAGTCGTGGTTGCAGGTACCTTGTCACTCGTCTATGAATGCGAGTGCAGCTGCGTAAGCCACTATCTCTAATGAGTGATAGCTGGCCACCATATTTGATATGTCGTCGACGTAATCCATCAGGTGACCGGGACAGATGTGCTGACTCCAACCACTGTACCCAATGTGCACCAAAGCAGAATCGGTAAGTGGGTCAATTTGGTCACTGCATACTACGACATGTGCAATCTCCCCGGCCCAGTTCCCAACATGCATGCCAAAAATCCATGCATGCCATTAACGGGTATCACCATGACACTCCTGGTCGTGGGTCAACAGGGGGTGCACATACCAGTCGTAATCCATGTCAGTTACCCACTCTTTGTAGAGGCACACGTCCATGCACCACTCGGATAGGCACATGCAACATTGCAATACAGGTTGAACGCAGATGACGTCCACAATGCGGAAGTTCCGCCAAAGGCAGTGCACCCAGGACATGCAACAGACGTGCAAGGTATAGGTGGGCATGAATGGAGTTAACCATGTGTTCGGGATGCCCTGCCATGGCGTCAGTCGCTCTGCTTGTAGCTGCACTGGCTAGCCGTGTGGCAGTGTTGTGGATGAAATGGTACAGCTTGGCGCAATGAGCCGGGTGTTTGTGCAATGGGTGCAGGGCAGGGGTGTGGTAGTAGTACGTGTGAAGGCCATTTCACGTATGCTAACTACGACAAAGGACTTTTGAGTGTGGGATGTGTACTCGTTGTTCTCAAATCAGGGAGTGCGTAGTGTGGGAGACAGATGCAAATATTTTCTTATCTGTCAGGGGGGGCTGGCCACTTGCAAGTTCCTTCTCAGAGCAGCAGATGTGCTAGCGCAAGACAGCTCAGACAAAGAACCTTTCATCCCTACAGTAACTTCTCCAGCTGCATTCATACAGGATGTGTACAAAGGCCGGTGTTGTGGGATGTCCACGACCCTGGTGATCATGGATGAGATGGCCAGTACGTGGCTCATGGGCGGGTTCACTGTGTGTTACATTGCCAAACAGCTGCTCCTCCCTCCCATGAGCCCCCACACTTTTGTACGGTGCGCTGTTGTACTCCGTGCACTCGTACGGCACACCATTGTAATACCTATTTGTACATGTCCTGCGGCATTCCAATTTCCTCATAACAGTGCCCTTTGGAGGTGGTACATACCAGATTGGTTACTGAGTCACCCTTGTGAGCCCCTGTATATCGTACCTTAGGTACCCAGGGCATAGGTGCACCATAGGCCTACCAGGGGCTGCAGCATGTATTGTGCCACCCCTGGTTAGCATTCAAAACTGACATCACAGGCTTGTACTTACAGCCTGGGTAAGGTGGTGTAATCACCCCTTACTTAGAAATAGTATATCTATATCTACCTTATATATAGACACATGTATTTATTTATTTATTTATGGATTTGTAATGCGCTTGGCTGTCTCAGCGATAAGTCACTCCTATGGCATGCCTTGACAATCCTGGAGGCAGAGTCATGTGTGAGAGGGTGCCCTAGCATGAGCTGAGCCCCTCTGCAGCTTTCAGAGCCATCTCCTTAAAGCTGTTCTATGATATAGCCATAACATATACTCTTAAATGCATTATAATCCTCGCGGTTAATGCTATCTTTGGTTTGGCTTTATCAAAACATGTTGTGTAAGGTGTCAAACACTTTTGAATATTACCCTCCCCGCCAGTTCTGGAGGCGGGGGTAGCATTCCACCCTTCTAGGGGTAGCATTCCACCCTTCTATAGGCAGATCACATGTAGTTACTGTTAGACCCGGTTAAAGTTAAACAGAGCCCCAGCATCACAAAATGGATGCTGCTGCCACAGACACGAGTCTGCCCTCCTGCTGCTGGGCGCAACTCCGGCAGGGGAAGCCTGGACAATAGGTTTCCTGTCCAGGGAGGTGCTGGCACCTCCCCAGACAGGCTTTAGTGTATTGGGGCAGGGAGGACTACATTCAGTGAATGGTTTCCAGACACTGCCTGGGGCACACAAGGTGCTCCATGCATTTCGCAGTTCAAACCGGTTGCTGGGGCACTCAGCCCCAGCTCTGGCACAAAACTGGACAAAGGGGAAGGAGTGTAACCACCCCTTCCCCATGTCCACCCATAGGAGGGACCTTAGAGTCAGTCCAACCCCTAAACTTGCTATAAGTATAGAACCCCAGTCCCTAGGACTTTAGATTACCCTGGACAAAACTTTGCAACATATATCCTGGATCTTTGACATTCCATATCGACTGGAAGATGGAAGAAATCTCCCTTGTGGTCAAGGAGAGACCACCCTGTTCAAGCAGGCACCAACAGCATCTTTTCCAGTCTGCATTTTCGAGGCTCCCGCCGGATCCCGAAGAATCTAGGACACAGTACACAGTCTTCCAGACATCTTTGACACTAACCTGCGCTCCTAGCAAAGCTGAGACCTGTGGCGGACACGAGAGATGTGGGACCAGAACTCCTGGACATCCTGCATTTCTGCTATTGCACCATCTTCCCGAGGTATCCTGAAGTTGTGCATTGGGGTGCTTGAAGCCCAAGCCCCAAGCACCTTTTGCATCAAAGCTCAGAGGCCCAAACTCAATGAGTGTCCCGTGGGTCCACTTTGTGCATTTCAACTTGATGTGTCTTTGCAGTTCCTAGTCCTTTGGCTAGTGAGCCCCCAAGAATACCAATCCTTGATTTACTTTGCTTTAGTGGTTGCTCCAGGCTTGCTCCAACTTTTCCTCAAAAGAGAAGTTCCTCAGACCTTGCTGGTCTGCACCGAAGCCCCTCTTGACATCTTGCATGGATTGCGTTTGCCAAGGTTTGTTGGGTCCAAACCGGATACTGACACTGCAGTCAACTAGATCCCTTGTGGGACAGCTCGAATTCAGCTCCTGGTTGTCGTTGATGCATCCTGGATCTCGTGGCTGAATAGACAAGCTTCACCTCTTTACCTGAAATAACCCAACATCGGCTAGCATCTTCCTATCGCCATCCTGGTCACTGGCTAGTGACCCAGACTCTGTCTCCTCTGCTTTCCGGTTCTTCACATCTCTGATCCACCCTTGGTTCCAACCGGACACTTTTCCTCTGGTTGCCTGCAGTACTACTTCGCAGCTCTCCATTGGAATTGACGAAGAAACCCGACACCAAAAGGCACCTATGCACCTGGCTTCCCTGGGTGAGGTAACACGAGTACTCCGGTGCTCCCGTGGGTCTTGACTCTCGAAGTGTCCTAGTCTAAAAGGGTTCCATCGTAGTTCACCTAGAAGTACCCTGAAACTGTAACTTTGTAACTTGTTTGTTTTCCATTGAAAGTCAATGGTACCTCCGCCGCTGTGTTTAGACACTGCGTGCTTCTCCCATGTGAGGAACCGGAATCGATTTCCCATTAATCAATATGTTATGATCAGTAATACTTATAATCGATATGTTATGATTAGCATGATGTCACTAAATACTTTCGTTTATGTGCGTACACATTAGCCTTACGCGTTATAGCTTTGCACCACTTCACGTGATAACGCCATATTGTGGCCTTGCTGAAAGCATTGCATCAACAAGCCCCATTCATTCCCTGCACCAGAGTCGTCCTCCTGAGAAATAACCCAACTGTTGCTAAATCTGCTGTTTCAGCTCGTTAGGCCTGTCAAGGTTATAGGTAGCAGAAAAAGGACCGATAAGCACATTCCGGGAGGGGTGCGGGCTGGACTGTCTCGGAGACGGCAGAAGGGAGTCACCCGTTCGACCTTGCTAAATCTAGGATGAGCGAAACCAGGAACGCATTGTGTGCCATATATGGGCTTTCCTTTCTGTCTGTGCCAGCTTGTACCAATGTGTACCTTTCCATGTTAGGATATGATGATGCCAATGCAACTGTATATATGTGATGTACTGACAGTGTGCCAGCAGTCTTCTTGGCGGACCTCGTGGGGAGAGGTCGTAGGAAGCTCCTCTGGTAGAGTTTTGTTTGTCATAATAAATGCTTGGACCTTCTACACTGCCAACTGACTAATTATTGGTAATTGGGGTTTACTGTAACTATAATTGGGAGGTGGTAGTGAATTTTCGGTACTTCAGTTGGCGACTCCGCCGGGACTCCGCGTTGGGGCTGTCCCTGTGTATTCACAGACGATCAAAGGGACATTGAAAGGGGTGCTCTCGATCGGGGGGGTTCAGAATAGACCAGCAAGAATTTGGGGTTTGCTCCGCCCTCCCGATCCAGGGGACCTCAGCTGCTAGTAGCCTCACGCCGGAGTCCTTCGGGCGTGACCCGAGAACCAGCCACGTTGGCCTTATCGAGAGTTGGCAGTGGAGAACGTTCAATCAGACCTGCATGCACCAGGTGAGTGTTGTGTCTCGTTTTGTGTTGGACTACGTTTGCAGATCTGGATATTGGTACTCAGCATTTGGTGACCTGTGGTCACGGAGAAACTCTGAAATAGATTTGGTACTCAGCATTTGGTGACTTGTGGTCACGAAGAAACTCTGACTAAGGGGTCCGACGGGGGCAATGATGAGATTGCACGTGCGGACGCTCCTGGTGTGTTTGGTGTAGAATACTGGAGATAAGGATTGCACGCCTCAGGGGAACTGCGGTTCTCGCTCGGCCGGACTGTTCTCGGGAAAGCCGATGGTTGAGATTGGGTAGCACCCGGACAAATCTGGAGCGACGCTTGAAACGCGGGCTTAGCCAGAATAGTTCGGGAGGTGAACCATGAATACTGTTGGATGGCCTGTAGGCCGGTCTGTGGTTTAAAACCTGTGTAACTATCTCCAGGCAGTCTGAGGACGAGACTGTTGTTGGAAATAGTTCTTTGCAGCTTTGAATAGTAGAAAAAGGGTTCTCCATAGGTGGGAGTCGACGGGCTCCACCTTTTGATTGCAAATATTTGTGTTCCTGTTGGTACGTTTTGTGTTTTCATGTTATGTCACCTCGAAGCCGCATAATGCAAGGTGTGTATGGTTTTAAATGAAGACATGGCCATGTGAATGAGAGCACCGAGATTGAATGATATATGGTTCGGTTATTTTGTAATTAATAAAACTTATTCCTTTTCAGCTGAAATAAAACAAAGGAGAGGGAAATGCCGTGTCTTAGCAAGTTATGCTTCGGCTGTGTCCATAGCGATAGCGTAAGGCTGGACGAGAGTCAGCCCGCCCCCCCGGAAGGGACACCTAGCCATGATATGTATTGCAAGCACGGTATTGGCCCCCTTATTTTTAATTCCTTATGGCACAAATACACTAAGGACAACGTAGAATTTCAGTGGCCAAAAACTGGATCTTTTGACGAAAAGAAGCTTCAGTTTTTACAAGAGCGCCTCTTTATTAAACGTAGTCGACAGTCTATGTTCGATACTCTTAACAAATGGCAGAAAGAGGCAAAAAGGAGGCGCGTTCGATCGGAGAAGCTCCTCAAGATACAGCAAGGACAGACTATAACTCAGAAAGCTATTGCCCACGACAAAAATAGAATAGAAAAGAATATTGAAATTGCAGACAGACAATTTAGACTACAGGTGGACAAAAGCTATGTAACTCGAGAGGGAGCTGAAGATGAGATAGAGGAACTGCTGGTTGCGAGACCTCCTCCGCCATATGCCCCACAGCGTGTATATCCCGCAATACCTGTCCAGCCGGAGGCCAGACCTCGAGCATCCGCACCAGAGGAAAGGGGCTCTGTCACCTCTGGACGAGCTACTAGCGTTCCAGGCCCTCTGACCACACTTGTCCCCGATTCCATGCAGGCGCCAGCACCCCTAGGTATACAACTAAGTACCCCGACTCCCGAGTGGGTTCCTTCCTCGGCCGACGCCACCTCCGGTGTCTCGGAGCAGACTCCCAGAGGGGCAGCCGGAGGGATGGAAGGCAAACGTCTGTTTACCAGATCATCCGTGGGATATGGCGAGAAGGAAGTGTTAGAAGATCAGGCCATTAGGTGGATAAGGAGCGACGCGTACACCGTGACTGACATATGGAGTACGGTCAAAGATTTAGAGCCGGTAATGCAGCAACACGTGATATTCCAGATGTCTAATTCACTCATTTGGTCTTGGGAGGTCAATTTCAAGGATGGGACTGCCCCTCAGATATTGTATAATATCCGGGACTGGTCCCATAAATTTAGTCTGACCCCTAGGGAGGTGTTCAAGAATATAGATACCCTGGTTCAGTCCCGAGGAAGACTGTTCTTGAAGAGTCCTCAGTGGACTTCACAGCATCCCATGCGGGAGGTTCATCCCATTTACCATCCCGAGGTCCCTGAACTACGGGATGGTAACCAGGCAATCACACGAGCAGGAATAGCCGCTAGGTTTCAGGAACAATGGGTTTACCCCCGTGGAAGAGAAGTGAGGTTCTGGCCCTGAAATCTCAACTACCCGACCCCCGAAAGAATCCTACCGCATACTATAAAGAACTGACTGAGGCAGCTGCCTCCGCTGTCATGACACTAGCAGATGTCGAGTTGTTCTTTGGGTTATTAGTACCTGTTGACATATGGCGACAGGTGCATGACTCAGATCATGTTGAACTAGGGGGGTCATGGGAGGAGTTAAAGGGGTGGGACCAGGATCGCAAGCCAGGAGACAAACCAAGAGTTGAAATAACGTCCTTGCCAGCAAAAATTATAGCCTTCATGCATGCTTTGCTACCGCCAAGAAAGGTTGACTGGGACAAATTGTCTGCCTGTCGGCAGAAGAAGGATGAAAGTGTGTCGGACTTCTTCACGAGGTTTGAGGAAGTTTTCATTGATTTTAGTGGGCAAGATTTGGCAACTGAAGGTGGAACTAGGTTGTTCGTTAACAGATTTGTTACGAACTTGGCTCCGGAAATTTCTGCTCAATTAGAGGCGGCGGAAAGTACATGGACCACCTCTACCCCGTCTGTAATTCTAAGCATGGCCCAGTACTATGAACATAGGGAGAACGAGAATAAAGAGAAGGTGGAGAAGAAGACCAAGGATCTTAAAACTCGAATATTGCTGCAGCAAGTAGTTCGGGGACAAGGAGGGGGGAGAGGAGGCCGAGGAACTATGTCCAGAGGGGCGGGTACAGGCAGAGGTGCAGGAGGAGCCCCGACAATAGGTCTGAACCAGTGTTCCTATTGCAGAGAGGAGGGGCACTGGAAAGCACAGTGTCCGTTTCTGCTTGTCCAGAAAGGAGCGGTCCGAGGGCGAGGACGAGGCGGCTCCGACCGAAGTGACATGCACAGAGAAGAGAGATCAGGCAAGTCGGAAAAGAACCATTTTGACGGTCACCAAGGCAGGCAGTACTATCATGACAGCCATGAATACGAGGACCAAGAGGCATACGTGACAGCATAGGACAGCCAAGGACAGAGTGGGGGCCAAGTGTCAATCCCGGTCAATCAAAGGGGACCTTAAGTAAAAGGGGAAGTGTTGGGGACTTCTGAGAATTTTCTAATTGACACGGGAGCAATGAATAGTTCCGTTGCTCGATCATTGGTTCCAGGGGCGGCTCTGTCCGGGCAAAATAATGTTTCGGTGGGATTCTCTGGAGTCCCAGTTGTCAGCCCCATCTCTAGACCTCTCCCTTTCACTATCGGTCCTGCCACCATTGACACTCCTCTACTACTGACCTCGCATTGCGGGGAAAATTTGTTAGGATTAGATATACTAAAGAAATTGAATGCAACAATTCATTGCTCTGCGGACGGGGTTTATTTAACGATCCGACCTTATGCTGATCACGTGAAACAATGTTTCGCTAAGGGTGAACGCCTTCCGTCTGAGTTCGATGGCATTCCCGCCACACTTTGGGCAACGGGGGATGCGGATGTGGGTAAGCTGGATATTCCTCCGGTTCACATTACATTGAAACAAGGCGCAAAATTACCGCGCATCCCGCAGTATAAAATAGCACCAGCGGGAGAACAGGCTTTGCTGCGCATTATTCAGGACCTGGTCGATAAAGGAGCGGTAGAAGAAATGGCTGCTAATATTTGCAATAGTCCGATCCTCCCGATTTTGAAAAGGAACTCTGAGGTTGGTGAGCAGGGTGCTGCTTACCGTTTTGTGATTGATCTGAGAGCTGTTAACAAAATAGTGGTGCCGCAATATCCCGTGGTGACCGACATCACCACGATTCTCACAATGATCCCACCAACTGCCCAATATTTTTCGGTCATAGACCCGAAAAATGCTTTCTTCAGCATTCCCATTCATCCTGATAGCAGGCAGATTTTCGGATTCTCGTTATCTGGTCGAAGCTTCCGCTTCTGTCGCGCACCTCAAGGCTATACTGAAAGCCCGAGTATATATAGCCAAGCCCTTAAGGCTTTGCTGGACGATTTAGACCTGCCGGATGGCAATGTCCTTTTGCAATATGTGGATGACTTGCTCATTGCCTCTGCCACGGTTAAATTGTTGCACCATCTGGCCGCTAAAGGGAACAAGGTATCATTATCAAAATTCCAATACTGTCGACAGGAGGTGACCTACCTTGGTCATCTACTATCGAAGGAGGGTAGACGACTAACACCTGAACATATTACTACCATTTCTAACATGTCTGTACCTTGCACGCAGCGTGAAGTTCGCGCTTTTCTTGGCATTACCTTTTACTGTCGCCAATGGATACCTAACTTTTCCTTGCTTGCTAAGCCTCTGTTGCACCTGACCACTAAAGATGTGCATGAACCCCTACCCTGGACGGATGAATGCCAGCACTCTTTTGACTCTTTAAAAACTGCTTTGTGTTCCACTCCTGTCTTAGGCACTCCTGACTATCGTAAACCTTTTGTACTATACGTACACGAGGTCGACGGTTGCTCACTTTCAGTGTTAACGCAGGACTTTGGTGGTAAGCAAAGACCGTGCGCTTATTTGTCAGCCACATTGGATAATGTTGCAAGAGCACTTCCTAGCTGTCTGAGGGCCACAGCAGCTGTTGAGGTGGCAATCCGGCAGTCGGAAGGGCTCGTTTTGACTTCTAATTTGACCGTGATGGTGCCGCACGCAGTGGACACCTTACTAAATTAAACTAAAACGCAACACCTTACAAGTGCACGTCTCACTGGATATGAACTGACATTGTTTGCACCACATATTACGATCATTCGATGTGCAACATTGAACCCTGCCACATTGCTACCACTCCCTACAAGTGAACATAATACAGATCCCCATGACTGCATTTATCGCACTGAAGAAGAAACTAAAGGCAGAGTTGACCTTACTGACACCCCTTTAGATGACCCTCAAGGGGAGTTATATGTGGATGGATCTTGTTTTAAACTGACAGATGGGACAACAACAGCTGCATATGCAATTACGACTTTGAAGACAGTTGTCGAAACATTCCGAATACCTCACCGGTCAGCTCAGGCTGCCGAACTCATGGCCCTGTTGCGAGCCTGTGAGTTGAGTGAGGGACTGGAAGTACACGGACAGCCAATACGCCTTTGGCGTGGCCCATAGCTTTGGGCGGTTGTGGAGGGAGCGGGGTTTCCTTACTTCCCATGGCCAGAAAATACAGAACGGTCCCTTGGTCCTACGGCTGTTAGACGCCCTCACCCTACCCAAAAAGGTAGCTATCATCAAATGCAGTGCACACAAAGCAATAGTGGATGAGGTGGGGGGAGGGAAATGCTTTTGCGGATCAGGTGGCCAAACAGACAGCACAAACCCCGATGTCCGCTATGTTTGTCAACTCCTCTGCAAGATGGGTGGAGGATTCTGAATTGTTTGATAATACAATGGAGAGTGTGAGAGAGTTACAGAAAGAGGCTACCCCTGCAGAGTTAGAGAGATGGGAAACGGAGGTAGGAAGACTTGATGAAAATAATTGTTGGATTGATCTGACAGAAAGACAGAGATGGCTATTGCCCAATGCACTAGTACAGGCTGTTGTGACTATGGCACACGGACCAGCACACATAGGAGCAAAAGGTATTTGCGGACTCCTGGACCCAGTTTGGAACAACCCGAATATCCAAAGGACGGCTGTCCGCTTGGTCCAATACTGTATGGTCTGTTTGCAACACAATCCAGGGAAAGGGGAAAGTGTCTTAAGCGGGAATTTTGCACCTCCTACATTGCCGTTTGAAGTGCTCAGATGGATTACATTCATATGGAGCGAGTCAATAACATGAAATACGTCCTGGTGGTGGTTTGTGCTTTTAGCAAATGGGTCGAGGCCTACTCCACCAAGGACAATACTGCCATGGCCACAGCAAAAGCCCTCTTAAAAGAGTTTGTGCCCGCTTTGGATTGCCCCGTTTGATCTGGTCGGACAATGGGGGCCACTTCCATGGGGCCCTTGTCAAGCATATATGCAAGGGTCTGCACATTAAGCAAAAGTTCCACGCTGCCCGACATCCGCAATCAGCAGGGCTCGTGGAAAAATATAACGGCATCCTTAAGCTCAAAATGACCAAGGTACAGGAAAGCACTGGGTTAAAATGGCCTGACACCTTACCCTTAGCCCTCATGTCATTACGTGTTACCCCACACTCTCGTTCTGGTCTCTCCCCGTATGAGATAATATTTGGTAGGCCTGCTAACGTGTGGGGGGTACCCAGACCACGATCCTTTGCGGACATTGAATATCCTATGTTGATTGATTACCTTTATGCTTTGACTAAAGACCTTCGTTCTGTTCATCAGCAGGTAACTTCTGTACTACAGCCGCTGCCAGAGGGCCCCGGTCATCGATTGCAACCCGGCCAGTGGGTATTGGTGAAGAAATTTGAACGTGACACCAGTTTGGCTCCAAGGTGGTCCGAGCCAAGACAGATTCTCCTGGCTACCCGGACGGCGGTTAAAGTGGACGGGAGAAAACACTGGATCCACGTCTCCTATCTAAAAAGGCTGCCTTTTCCGCTTCCTTATGATCAACAACGCCCTGGGGGAATTCTGACGCAGGAAACAGAGAGAGCCGCTGCATTCGTACCCTTTTCTGACACCTGTGAGATCGAACCAAGGCTAGAGGAGGGAGAGGCGAGACCAGACGACTTGGTCTCCACTAAATCTGCAAAAGCTTTGAATCCTGCTGTCAGTACCCCGGCAAGTGAAAGTTCTCATGTGCAGAAAGTACCTGACACACTTTTTCCCGATCAGGAAGTGCCGGGTAATGTGCAATACAACCTGCGGCCAAGAAAGCCAAAATACAGCGCCTCAGACCCCATCCTCAGGAGATAGGGAAAGACTCAGTTGCATAAGACAGGGTTTGCTAGCTTCTTGGTCTGAGGTGCTGAGCAAGACACTGGACTGAACTCGTTGAGAACTGGAACTTTGAATGTTGTGCTCTGTTCAGAAAGAAGACTCAACTCTGCAAAAGGCCTAGGTTGTGCAACTGAGAGGATTCGGACCACTGTTTGTTGATTTTCTTTGGGATGAACGCTAGGAGTCTGCCTGTGAGACTCTGACGGACACAGGGAAGAAGAACCCTCTGGCAGGACGGACTGCTAGGCTTACTTTTGGACTTTTAGCTAGGAATGTACCCTTTTGGCCGTATTGTTTTAGAAGAAGAATTCCCAATTGCCCCACGACACGTACCCTTTTCCACATGGACCACGAAGGTCAAAGTAGCATTTGTAGTGGTTATAGCTGTTATTGTAGCGGTGTTCATGGGCTTGTTCGTATACTTAGAGTATGAATACCCTTTGCAGAAGTTCCTACCGTCCACCACTGCACCCCCTGAGCATTTTCTGTTCACCTTGGAACCCCACAAAGAACGACACCGTCGGAAATATGCTAAAAATATATTTGTTGAAATGCTTCATCAGACGCACAGTGTCACCAACACTACTGATTGCTGGGTTTGTGGGCTTCTACCATCTGCAGTACACAATCATGATCTGTTTCTCTCACTACCCTTGTCCTATCTGGGCAGCTGTGAGGCTTGGTACAAATTGTTCTCTGCCATATACCGATATTGGGGTGAACATCGCAGGGATTTCGATGTTAATGAGCATAATATAATTTTAGACTATGTTGGCACACACTATGGTTTCAACCAAACAGGAAACGGGGGACGTGGAAGGATAGACCCACAGGCATGTATACAGCTGTATTTGGTAGCAATGAACAAAACTTGGTTGCAGAACGAACTTTATGACTTTAGAGAATTCAATGCCACGCAATATTTTCAGCTTTTTATTGAACGCAATGTTACCAGAGACCGTGTTGTACCTATTCCTATTTTGAATGTTTCTTCTGCATTTTGTGTGCAAGGGGTGGGACGGATACAGGTTGGAGATAGTATCTGCAGTAACACCTATCGTCTGAAGAAACGCATTAGCCCCCCTTTGATAACTCCAACCAATGTGTATTTTGTCTGTGGAGAGAATACATATACATGGTTACCACGCAATTGGGCAGGACGTTGTTATTTGTATACATAGCTCCATCTGACTATCACAAGACACATCAGCTACACCCTGCATGGTCACTCCCTGTCAGCACTGCATCCCCTGCATTACCCAATAGACAGCGCAGGCAACTTGATATGACCGAAGTTGATCAAACAGACACCTCTTTGCAGCAATTCACGGATTTTAGCAAAGGCTTGACACCGTTCTGGGGTCCCATATTTAATAGCAGGGAAATAAGGAGACTGTCCAGAATAGTGGGAAATGTCATTAACATAACAACTGACATCCTAGCCAACCTCACTGTGGAGCTTCAGGCGACGAGACTCGTGGCGCTCCAAAACCGTATGGTTTTAAACGTTATCTTGGCTGATCGGGGCAGAGCATGCCGCGTGATTGGCAGTTCTTGCTGCGTATATATCCCTGACTCCGCCCCCTCTTTTCATCTGGCCATCCAGAAACTGCACCGCATTGCTTCTGAAATGCACACCGAAAATGAGTCCTGGTCACTATCGGGTTGGTTCTGGGGCCTCTTGTCCACTTGGGGATGGAAATTACTATTGATCCTGGGCGGGGCAGCCGGTATCATCTTTACCTGTTGTATCCTGATACAATGTGGTCCAGCGTGTTGCTCTTACTGTGCTTCCCGAGTGACTACGCTTTGCGTGCCTAACACTGTCCCTACTAAACACCAAATGCTGCAACAAGGAGTACATGAACTAATGACCATTAATGAAGAGATTTTTGAAGATTGACTGCTTGTCTTTGCATTTAGCTACATCACGCTAAGAGGAGGGTTTGAGGAACCGGAATCGATTTCCCATTAATCAATATGTTATGATCAGTAATACTTATAATCGATATGTTATGATTAGCATGATGTCACTAAATACTTTCGTTTATGTGCGTACACATTAGCCTTACGCGTTATAGCTTTGCACCACTTCACGTGATAACGCCATATTGTGGCCTTGCTGAAAGCATTGCATTAACAAGCCCCATTCATTCCCTGCACCAGAGTCGTCCTCCTGAGAAATAACCCAACTGTTGCTAAATCTGCTGTTTCAGCTCGTTAGGCCTGTCAAGGTTATAGGTAGCAGAAGAAGGACCGATAAGCACATTCCGGGAGGGGTGCGGGGTGGACTGTCTCGGAGACGGCAGAAGGGAGTCACCCGTTCGACCTTGCTAAATCTAGGATGAGCGAAACCAGGAACGCATTGTGTGCCATATATGGGCTTTCCTTTCTGTCTGTGCCAGCTTGTACCAATTTGTACTTTTCCATGTTAGGATATGATGATGCCAATGCAACTGTATATATGTGATGTACTGACAGTGTGCCAGCAGTCTTCTTGGCGGACCTCGTGGGGAGAGGTCGCAGGAAGCTCCTCTGGCAGAGTTTTGTTTGTCATAATAAATGCTTGGACCTTCTACACTGCCAACTGACTAATTATTGGTAATTGGGGTTTACTGTAACTATAATTGGGAGGTGGTAGACAATTTTAGGTACTTCACATGGGCCTACTACATCCTAACCGTTGGTGGTTCTAGGCAACCCCAGCGATTCCACAGGCCCTAGGCCTGCTTTCTAACTCTCACATGGTTCTTATACCACTATTTTAGTATATTGTTTATGAGGCCCCTAGGGCATAACGTATACTGTGCAACTTATCCTATGCTAATTAAGTTCCTTGTATTGTACTTTTACCTCTGACCTTATAAAGAGAACAGAGGGGTTGTGTTTAGAATAAATACATATATAATTGATATATACCTTGTGTGGTGTGCTTTGATTTGATCATTAAAGAGATTATGATTGGTAAAATAACTTGCTTAACTCGTCTCCAAGTCTTAGCCTGAAGGCTGCTCTCCACAGGTACCACTAGGATAGCTTTCTATAAGTTTGACTTTATAACCTACCATCAATAAGGGTCATTTGAACTGGTGCTAGGTGCCCACTAGAAGAGTGGACATCATATACCAGGCCAACTTCTAACATTGGTGTGCAGCGGATGGGATAAGAGCTTGCACTTGTTTTACCAAATAATCTTGAGAATATCATTTGAAAAATCACATTAAGGTACCAGTAGGTATATATACATCAAGACCTATAATACATAAGTTCTACTGAACTTAGAAGTTGTAAGTGGTAAGGGCTTAGCACACCCTGACTACAACTCCTAGAGAGGTTCTAGTAGGAAACCAAGTAGTGTAGGTAGGTGCATACACTACACCTCACTAGTCATGGCCTTAAGGGCAGGAGCTAGTGCCTCTCTGGCAGATGTCATCAAAGTGCAGATATCCAAATATGACACCTTCTCTTTCCAAGAATTAAGAGGTTTGTGTACCATAAGGAAATTAAGGCAAGGACAGAGTCCCACTACCCAACACCTGATAGATATCTTAGTGGCAGATGACAAAAGCATCAGATCCAGATACTCAAGGTAATAGGGATGGGGCCATCCATCATCAGAGGAGTATCCTAGTGGGGCTCCCCACCAGGACTCTGATGATGATGAGGATGCAGACCAGGATGTGGTTCCTGAATCCAACCTGGCAGGAAGACACAGGGTTACCTGGAGGTGGAGATGGCCACAATGGGCCTCCCTTCATCCCCTTAAGTATGCCTACTGGTGTACCTAGAAGACAGAGATCTCTCTCAGGAGAATGTCACCATTCTGGTTCATCCATTGGGTCCTCTGCCTCATCTCATAGAAGGAAAAGAAGTTCACCTGAGAGGGTGCATGAAGCTAGGATGAAGGAAGTCCAGCTTAGGATCAAGAGGCAAGAAGTTGCCCTTGAGAAAGAGACTCTGGCTCTTGAAAGAGAGAGACAAAAGAGGGGACTAGAGTCCCCTGGTGGCAGCAATATCCCTAGTGGTAGGGATAGGTCTTATGACCCTAAAAACCTAAGCAAGTTTGTCCCTCCCTACCAGAGTGGGGATGACATCCACAAATGGATAACTGCTCTGGAAAGGGCCTGCAAAGTACAGCAGGTACCCCCTAAGCAGTGGGCAGCAATCTTGTGGCTCTCCTTTGCAGACAAAAGTAGAGACAAGCTCCTCACTGTAAGAGAAAAGGATGCTGACAATTACAATGTCCTGAAGAGTGCTCTGATAGATGGGTTTGGCCTAACCACTGAACAGTATAGGTTGTAAGCATGGGCGGCAAATCCGTTACGTCCGCGGATTTTTCGGACTTTTGGTGAATACGCAATCCGTGTATTTTACGTATTTTCCCAAAAATCCGAAAAAATCCGCCGATGTAACGGTTCAAAAGTTGAACCCCCACCCACTCATGTAATGGCGCCAGCAAGCTGCCAGCGCCGTTGTAAAATAGTTACAAAGTTAGCTTGCACAGGAAGCACTTAGATAAAACGAAGCAGGTGCTGCTTTATTTTATCTAAGTGCTTCCTGTGCAAGCTAACTTTGTAACTATTTTACAACGGCGCTGGCAGCTTGCTGGCGCCATTGTAAACACACACATGGTCGCTGGAACTAGTTGAAGCTCAAATGCAGTGACTCATTCATCAGCCCCACATCTACCGTCGAAAGTCAGCTGTGATGCTGGATAGAGGCCTTTGCATCCTTGACTTTCACGAGCACAATCCCTGTGCTGTTCCTGTGACCAGGAGTCTCTGTATCTTCATCTGCTGCTCTGATCGGCCTCTGACCTTTCATACACACAAGAGGCATGTGCACTCGCATGGAAGCCCCGTCCGTTTGGCCATGAGTAGGCACATTGTGTTCGCACGGGTTTCTGCACGTTCGCGAGCGTTTTGTACAATAAAACCCTCGCGAACTTGCAGAAACCCGTGCGAACACGCAAAAAAAAAAATACGCTAGGATCCGCGGATTTTGCGTATTGTCGCAATCCGCAAATACGCAAACTCGCAGATCCGCGGATTGCCAATACGCAAAATCCGCTCATGCTTAATAGGTTGTAGTTCAGAGATACACAGAAGGCACATACTCAGGACTGGACTGACTTTGTAGATTGTGCTGCTAAGGCTCTGGAAGGCTGGTTACTGGGCAGTAATTTATGTGACTATACAGGATTGTATAACCTTATAATGAGAGAATAGATTCTTAATAATTGTCAGAACAAAATACAACTGGATAATTGGGGAATTAAAATTAAATCCCCACTACCAATGAAATATCCGGAACTCTTGAAAGATATAAAAAGCAAACAGGGTAACGATGTTCATTCAAGCCCTCCCGCCATTGGATCTATCCTACATGGATCATTAGGAGGCACACAGCCAATACAGTTGAGTAGCAACTCAATTCAAATTTCTAAAAACATGGAAGGAGGCAATCGATCCTGCTCAATGACGGGTCAGGGCCGCAAAGATTGGTCTTGGCTGGCTCAGGCCTTAAATACCACTCCCTGACATCAATAGCTCAACCTCATTAAATAATTCGCTGCTAACAATAAATAATACCTTGGGTAACATCAGGTGCAAAGAGCCTCTTTCATGCATCATTGGCTCCTACCAAGAGTCCGGCAACCATTTACGTCAAGCAATTTCTAAAATTGGCTGTGCTCCCCATATTAACCCCACGAACACTCCAGTTATCAACATACTGTCTTGGAATGTTGCAGGAATACACAAAGCCTTGCAAAGTCCGAGTGCAGTAGCACTTATGGTAGGAGCGGACATAATTTGTGTACAGGAAACATGGGCCACTTCCTCCACACCATTACGGACCTTTGCTGAATATTTTATACCTGCAAAAAAGGTTAACATCTCTGGGAGACCATCGGGCGGCATCTCAACTGATATAAAGCATGCATTAAAAGTAAATTTCACAATACTACAGAATACTTCAGGAATGCTATTAGCCAGAATTTTAAAAGGCATTACAACGACTAAGGGCCCGACTTCAATCCTCCTTATTAACATCTATTATAATCGCCATGGGTTAAACTCAAAAGATAAACTGATCGACCTATCAAAAGAGATTGAAGCTCTACTGCTACGACATGCAGGATTGGACTCAATTATATTGGGCGATTTAAACTTGCATGATATAGGGCACTTAACTGATGAAAGCCACCATAATTCGAGCACTAAAAGATTCAACGCCCTAATGCGAGCCTATAAACTGGCAACAACCCATTATATTACCGTACAAAACAATGTAACAGCATCAATACCGCCTACCTTTAACAATCAGACAACAGTAGACTACATGATACTAAGCGAACGCCTACAAAGCCACATGTTAAGTTATACTGTTCAACCTAGGACGGACAGCGATCATGCCGCTCTCATATTAGAACTTTCCTTGAGTGCGAAATCAAGACATACCCTTCAACACATTGGAGCTACAAATGGAGATGAACAACATAGACTCCCCAAAAGAATTAAATGGGGTTCGCTCCCGACCCACAAGTTTGCTGCATGGAAATCATCTTGGAAAGGCTGGCAGATTGGCCGTAACGACCATGGAAGAATTGAGAAATGAGGCGCTCTTGCATATGACTTGGCCTACCAACTTCGTGAGAATAACAACCAAAGAGTTTATGACAACTCTAAATACAAACTGGGTTTCCAGCAAAAAATAAAAAAATCTTTAAAAATTCTTAATTACAAACGCAGAGCCTACCGGGCTACTAAATCGATAACTGCAAAAAAAGAGCTAAAAGAGGTGACCAAGGCACACGCAAAAGTGGTTTGGCAGGTGAAACGTGAAGCAACCGAGCAAAAATGGCTGAAAATCTTTGAACTGCTTGCTCCTAGTAAGAACTAAGCATGGGCGTAAAATCCGCTCCGCTCGCGGATTTTTCGGATTTTCGGCAAATCCGCAATCCGCGAACGCTCGCGAATTTGTCGAAAATCCGTGAATCCGCTCGCGGCGGATTTTTTGCTTGGTTGCGGCGCGCGGCGTGGTGCACGGCGTTCACTTTCCGTCATTTTAGCGTTTGCCGAGTTGTTTTTCTTTGCGAGTGACGCGCCATTTTAGATCTTGCTGCGTGTTCCCGCGGGAGTTTGTCGCCCGCGAATACGTACTCGCGGCTTGCCACCTTGCACAGCACACCTCGCGAGAGTTCGCAATTGCGAACATGTAGTTGCGGCGGAAAGGAACAATCTCGCACTTGCGAAATAGAGATTTTGCAATTTCGCACAAGAAAATCACCAGCAAACAGGATAAACCTTCAGAAAATTATGATTTTTATCAGAATCACTCCTCAGGTTGACATTTGCATGGCCTTTTTTTTTGCAAGGAGTCCATTTTGGGGGGGGGGGGAGGAAGGAAGTGCCCCACAGTCTCCAACTTCCTGTTCCTGTCCAGCAGGCTCCTCCCAGTGCTTTGTCCATCTCCTGGTCACTTTCATTTGGATCTGGAGCTGGAAGGATTACTTTTTGTGGGTGCTGCTGGATATTTGGATTTGAGGCCTTTTTGACTGTCTTTGGATCACTTTTGGATTAGAAATCAACTTTCACAAGTAAGTTTGTTTGGGGCATTACAGTTGCTGCAAGTACAATTTTGGAACTTTTTCAGAAAATTAAATAAATTATATTGTGGGTAGCCACAGTATCCAGTAGGACCAGGGTTGGTTATGGGTGCATGATACAACTGTTTTGTTGAATTTAAACACCATTGAGGCCATGGATGGGCTGGGATTGTGCAGATTTTATTGTTTTTTGTCGTTTTTTTGGGCCTGCTGGTGTGGCCCTTTGCCCAGGGGTGGTGAGTGTTGCATGGGCCTAGTCTTTCTGTGGGGTGTCTTCTTGAATTTAAACATAATTAAGGCCATGGATGGGCTGGGATTGTGCTTATTTTATTGTTTTTTGTCGTTTTTGGGGGGCTGCTGGTGTGGCCTTTTGCTTGCCCAGGGGTGGTGGTGGTGCATGGACTGAGTGTGCCTGTGGTGTTGTCTCACTCTCTTTGATGTAAACATCATGGATGGCATTGGATTGTGGTGATTTCTGGCTGTTTTTCTGTTTTTTGGGGGTGTACTGTTGATGTGGTCTGGCCATGTGGGTGGTGGTGGTGGCCATCTTGAGTGCTGGCTGGTACAGGCAACATGTGCTTGGGGTGTAAGGGGGCCATTTTGAGGAGAGGCAGTGTCTGAGGCCTGCACTTATTTTGCCTACTTTTCATCCCTTATGCCCAGGGGTAGTGAGTGTTGCATGGGCCTAGTGTTTCTGAGGGGTGTCTTCTTGAATTTAAACACCATTGAGGCCATGGATGGGCTGGGATTGTGCAGATGTTATTGTTTTTTGTCGTTTTTTTGGGCCTGCTGGTGTGGCCCTTTGCCCAGGGGTGGTGAGTGTTGCATGGGCCTAGTCTTTCTGTGGGGTGTCTTCTTGAATTTAAACACCATTGAGGCCATGGATGGGCTGGGATTGTGCAGATTTTATTGTTTTTTGTCGTTTTTTTGGGCCTGCTGGTGTGGCCCTTTGCCCAGGGGTGGTGAGTGTTGCATGGGCCTAGTCTTTCTGTGGGGTGTCTTCTTGAATTTAAACATAATTGAGGCCATGGATGGGCTGGGATTGTGCTTATTTTATTGTTTTTTGTCGTTTTTGGGGGGCTGCTGGTGTGGCCTTTTGCTTGCCCAGGGGTGGTGGTGGTGCATGGACTGAGTGTGCCTGTGGTGTTGTCTCACTCTCTTTGATGTAAACATCATGGATGGCATTGGATTGTGGTGATTTCTGGCAGTTTTTCTGTTTTTTGGGGGTGTACTGTTGATGTGGACTGGCCATGTGGGTGGTGGTGGTGGCTATCTTGAGTGCTGGCTGGTACAGGCAACATGTGCTTGGGGTGTAAGGGGGCCATTTTGAGGAGAGGCAGTGTCTGAGGCCTGCACTTATTTTGCCTACTTTTCATCCCTTATGCCCAGGGGTAGTGAGTGTTGCATGGGCCTAGTGTTTCTGAGGGGTGTCTTCTTGAATTTAAACACCATTGAGGCCATGGATGGGCTGGGATTGTGCAGATTTTATTGTTTTTTGTCGTTTTTTTGGGCCTGCTGGTGTGGCCCTTTGCCCAGGGGTGGTGAGTGTTGCATGGGCCTAGTCTTTCTGTGGGGTGTCTTCTTGAATTTAAACACCATTGAGGCCATGGATGGGCTGGGATTGTGCAGATTTTATTGTTTTTTTGTCGTTTTTTTGGGCCTGCTGGTGTGGCCCTTTGCCCAGGGGTGGTGAGTGTTGCATGGGCCTAGTCTTTCTGTGGGGTGTCTTCTTGAATTTAAACACCATTGAGGCCATGGATGGGCTGGGATTGTGCAGATTTTATTGTTTTTTGTCGTTTTTTTGGGCCTGCTGGTGTGGCCCTTTGCCCAGGGGTGGTGAGTGTTGCATGGGCCTAGTCTTTCTGTGGGGTGTCTTCTTGAATTTAAACATAATTGAGGCCATGGATGGGCTGGGATTGTGCTTATTTTATTGTTTTTTGTCGTTTTTGGGGGGCTGCTGGTGTGGCCTTTTGCTTGCCCAGGGGTGGTGGTGGTGCATGGACTGAGTGTGCCTGTGGTGTTGTCTCACTCTCTTTGATGTAAACATCATGGATGGCATTGGATTGTGGTGATTTCTGGCTGTTTTTCTGTTTTTTGGGGGTGTACTGTTGATGTGGTCTGGCCATGTGGGTGGTGGTGGTGGCCATCTTGAGTGCTGGCTGGTACAGGCAACATGTGCTTGGGGTGTAAGGGGGCCATTTTGAGGAGAGGCAGTGTCTGAGGCCTGCACTTATTTTGCCTACTTTTGATCCCTTATGCCCAGGGGTAGTGAGTGTTGCATGGGCCTAGTGTTTCTGTGGGGTGTCTTCTTGAATTTAAACACCATTGAGGCCATGGATGGGCTGGGATTGTGCAGATTTTATTGTTTTTTGTCGTTTTTTTGGGCCTGCTGGTGTGGCCCTTTGCCCAGGGGTGGTGAGTGTTGCATGGGCCTAGTCTTTCTGTGGGGTGTCTTCTTGAATTTAAACATAATTGAGGCCATGGATGGGCTGGGATTGTGCTTATTTTATTGTTTTTTGTCGTTTTTGGGGGGCTGCTGGTGTGGCCTTTTGCTTGCCCAGGGGTGGTGGTGGTGCATGGACTGAGTGTGCCTGTGGTGTTGTCTCACTCTCTTTGATGTAAACATCATGGATGGCATTGGATTGTGGTGATTTCTGGCTGTTTTTCTGTTTTTTGGGGGTGTACTGTTGATGTGGACTGGCCATGTGGGTGGTGGTGGTGGCCATCTTGAGTGCTGGCTGGTACAGGCAACATGTGCTTGGGGTGTAAGGGGGCCATTTTGAGGAGAGGCAGTGTCTGAGTCCTGCACTTATTTTGCCTACTTTTCATCCCTTATGCCCAGGGGTAGTGAGTGTTGCATGGGCCTAGTGTTTCTGAGGGGTGTCTTCTTGAATTTAAACACCATTGAGGCCATGGATGGGCTGGGATTGTGCAGATTTTATTGTTTTTTGTCGTTTTTTTGGGCCTGCTGGTGTGGCCCTTTGCCCAGGGGTGGTGAGTGTTGCATGGGCCTAGTCTTTCTGTGGGGTGTCTTCTTGAATTTAAACACCATTGAGGCCATGGATGGGCTGGGATTGTGCAGATTTTATTGTTTTTTTTTCGTTTTTTTGGGCCTGCTGGTGTGGCCCTTTGCCCAGGGGTGGTGAGTGTTGCATGGGCCTAGTCTTTCTGTGGGGTGTCTTCTTGAATTTAAACACCATTGAGGCCATGGATGGGCTGGGATTGTGCAGATTTTATTGTTTTTTGTCGTTTTTTTGGGCCTGCTGGTGTGGCCCTTTGCCCAGGGGTGGTGAGTGTTGCATGGGCCTAGTCTTTCTGTGGGGTGTCTTCTTGAATTTAAACATAATTGAGGCCATGGATGGGCTGGGATTGTGCTTATTTTATTGTTTTTTGTCGTTTTTGGGGGGCTGCTGGTGTGGCCTTTTGCTTGCCCAGGGGTGGTGGTGGTGCATGGACTGAGTGTGCCTGTGGTGTTGTCTCACTCTTTTTGATGTAAACATCATGGATGGCATTGGATTGTGGTGATTTCTGGCAGTTTTTCTGTTTTTTGGGGGTGTACTGTTGATGTGGACTGGCCATGTGGGTGGTGGTGGTGGCCATCTTGAGTGCTGGCTGGTACAGGCAACATGTGCTTGGGGTGTAAGGGGGCCATTTTGAGGAGAGGCAGTGTCTGAGGCCTGCACTTATTTTGCCTACTTTTCATCCCTTATGCCCAGGGGTAGTGAGTGTTGCATGGGCCTAGTGTTTCTGAGGGGTGTCTTCTTGAATTTAAACACCATTGAGGTCATGGATGGACTGGGAATGTGCAGATTTTATTGGTTTTTGTCGTTTTTTTGGGCCTGCTGGTGTGGCCCTTTGCCCAGGGGTGGTGAGTGTTGCATGGGCCTAGTCTTTCTGTGGGGTGTCTTCTTGAATTTAAACACCATTGAGGCCATGGATGGGCTGGGATTGTGCAGATTTTATTGTTTTTTGTCGTTTTTTTGGGCCTGCTGGTGTGGCCCTTTGCCCAGGGGTGGTGAGTGTTGCATGGGCCTAGTCTTTCTGTGGGGTGTCTTCTTGAATTTAAACATAATTGAGGCCATGGATGGGCTGGGATTGTGCTTATTTTATTGTTTTTTGTCGTTTTTGGGGGGCTGCTGGTGTGGCCTTTTGCTTGCCCAGGGGTGGTGGTGGTGCATGGACTGAGTGTGCCTGTGGTGTTGTCTCACTCTCTTTGATGTAAACATCATGGATGGCATTGGATTGTGGTGATTTCTGGCTGTTTTTCTGTTTTTTGGGGGTGTACTGTTGATGTGGACTGGCCATGTGGGTGGTGGTGGTGGCCATCTTGAGTGCTGGCTGGTACAGGCAACATGTGCTTGGGGTGTAAGGGGGCCATTTTGAGGAGAGGCAGTGTCTGAGGCCTGCACTTATTTTGCCTACTTTTCATCCCTTATGCCCAGGGGTAGTGAGTGTTGCATACTTGCATGTCCCTAGTCTTTCTGTGGGGTGTCTTCAATGTAAACATCATGGATGGCATGGGATTGTGCTCATTTTTCTGTGTTTTGTCGATTTTTTGGGGTGTATAACTGAACTGATGTTCCTCTGTCTTCCATTGCTTTTAGGTGCACAAGAAGACTCAATAGAACCACCAGTGCCAGGAAGAAGTCCTGCAGCGGTGTGTGCAGCATAACGTCACGCGACGTCACGTCTGGACACAGAACCCTCTGCAACTCGTGCAACTGCTGCCTGCTGACCTGCTCTGAAGAAGATGGCCCCAAAAAAAGTAACCCGTAGCTCCTCTAGCAAGAAAGGTGCCAGTAAGGAGCAGAAGAAGCAAGTTACCAAGGACACTGGTGTGCCGCCCGCCCCTTTTTTTGTGAGTAAAAAAAAAAGTATGCCTGCAGCAGCTGCAGCGGGATCTGCTGGGGACCAAGCTGGCAGCAGCACCCCCGCTCCATTGGGCTCAGTGCCACCACCACCACCACGCCAACTTAAGTCCAAGCCCTTGAGTGCTGCAGAGGCAGCCAGTATACTTCTTCAATCACCATCGACCAGTGATGTTGGCTCATCGCAAGAAAGCAGCAGCAATGTCCCTCAATCAACACAGGTTGTTGTAGCTCATCTGACGAGTGTTGAACAACCACAGCGGCAACAACAATCACATGTGCAAGTACAAGCCCAAGTACATGTGGAAGGAGAGGCAGCGCAAGGAGATGCGCATGCAGAGGTGCATGGAGGGTCACAACAAGTGCCCACAATAGTTGTTCCTCCCGAAGTAGGGGCACATCAGGAAATCGACAATCAAGGCGAGGTATCATTTGAGGAAGCCACTCCTCCTGATGATCCTTCATTGTCTTCCACAACCCTAGCAAGGAAGAGATCAAGGGTGGTGTCTACATCCTCTTCAAGCACACCTCCTTCTGATGATACGGATCAAACTTGGGAACCAGCACCACAGCCGTCTGAGAGTGAGGCACACCATGATCCAACAAAGGTACTTAAGCGTAAAAGGAAGCTCGTCCAAAGTCTCAGACTTATGGAGTGTGATGAGGCTCAACAAGAAGTGGCGGATACTGCTGCTGATGAAGACTCTGCCAACGACGACCCAGTCATCATAAAGGTCACTGCAGCCCCAGCGGGCATGCAGCAAACAGACATTTTGACCCTAGCCCGAAGAGCTGCTGCGCGTGATGATGATGATGATGATGTTGTCGATGAGGAGGCAGTGGAAACACCACAATCATTGAAGTTAAGTAGTACACCAACTCGTCCCGCTTCCATATTTCTTTCTGGCAAGAAGAGACCTGCGTCAACCTCGACCTTAATTAGTGGCGGTGAAAGTGGAAAACGTACAAAAGTTGGCCAATCCAGATCCTCCACTTCATCTGGCATTAGCTTCATGACCACCACCACCACCAGTATCGCCGCCTCCTCCAGGTCCCACAGACACTTCAAGTCCCCAGTTTGGGACTTCTTTACTGTTTGTCCCAAAAATCCAAGGTTTGCCATTTGTACCCTTTGTAAGCTTGCAGTTAGTCGTGGTAAGCCAGGTAGCAACTATGGTACCGGCGGCCAGAGTGGTCATCTTGACAGAAAGCACGCTGTCCAATGGTTTGCGCACCTAGCTGCGATCAAGAAAGGCCAAAATCAAGGAAACGTTGATGTTTCATCTGATGTTGACGAGCAGGAAGAAGACGTGTCAAACACTTCCCTTACACCCAGTACCCCTCTCAGCAGCACACCCAATGTGAGGCACACTAAGAGTGTTGGAGCGAGTGAGACACCAACGCACAAAAGTTCACCAGCGAGCAAAATTGGGTCAACGAAGTCATTATCAGCCCGTAAATGCTTGGTCCAGGCCAACATTAGAACAATGCTTACTTCAGACGTGCCATATGAACGCAACCACCCACTGACGCGTCTGTATAACACTAAGCTGGCTAAAATGCTAGCTGTGGACCTTCTACCTTTTTCTTTTGTAGAAGCGGTAGGTTTTCTTGAATTAGTTGCAACGCTCTGCCCTAAATGGAAGGTTCCGAGCCGGTTCTATTTTGCCAGAGTTGCGGTTCCAGCACTACATGAAGATGTGCTGCAGGCGATTGGGGCAGCTTTGCAGAAGAGTGCTGTTCACACAATACATCTGACAACAGACATGTGGACCAGTGGCCCAGGCGATGATTACATGTGCATCACTGCACACTGGGTCTCTTTTTCAGGTGTTATAGCAAAGCTAAACGCAGGTGTTGACCCGGACCAAGTTTTCAAAGCTGCTCGGAAACATGCAACACTAGCCATGTTTGCCTTGGAGAAAAGTCACACAGCAGAAAACCTTTTGGAAGAGTTTGACAAAAAGGTGTTGTCAATGCTATCCCCCCTAAAACGCAAGATTGGTTATGTTTCCACGGATAATGGCGCCAATGTAGTTAAGGCCATGTCACAGGGTCACCATGTTAGAGTGCCGTGTTTGGCGCACTGTATCAACCTGGTAGTTCAAAAATTCTTGAGTGATAAAGAGAGTCCAGCGTTCGAGGTAATGGCCACCTGCCGCAAAATGTGCAACCATTTCAGCCATTCTTTTAAGGCCCGGAAGCATCTGCGGAGACTGCTACTTCAACGTGGAATGCCAGTGAAAGCACTCATCCAGGAGGTGGCAACACGTTGGAACTCAACCTTCTACATGCTTGAGCGTCTGCATGAGCAGTATACGGTACTCGATCACTATTTCTTGACAGAGGCTACATCTCAGAAGGAGGACCTGCGGATGAGTAAGGCGCAATGGGCCATAGTTAAAAGCCTGACAGACATGCTTCGTCCTTTTGAGTTCTTCACGCGTGCAGTCAGCCAGGAGGACTGTAATTTGGGAAAAGCTATCCCATTGTTGTGCATACTGGAGCACCAACTGATGGCGGTTTCTTCTGAGTTTGAAAAAGATGAAAAAAAAAAAAACCATTTCATTTTGTCTGAGAAATTATTACATCGCCTACGTGGTGATGAACGTCTTAAAAACATCAACTCAGATCAGCATTACATTTGTGCTACTATTCTGGATCCACGCTACAAAAAGGCGCTGGCAGACAACGCATTCTTTCCTTTCGCTGATGCAGATGTTCAAAAGTACAAACATTGGTTAGCCTGGTCAGCCAAGAGGTTTGAAAAAGAACGGCAGGTTATTGAAGGAGAAGCCAGTACATCAGCATCAGCATCAGCAGGCCATCCGCAGTCACAAGAATCCACTTCTGCACCTGTGGCTGGGGCACAAGTGACCTCTCAGCCGTTAAAGACACCGGCAACTGGATCATCTGCACCACACACAATGACAACACTAACAGTGGCTGGGGAGGAGGATTGGCTAAGTTTGATGGGGTATGGTTCTCTAAAAAATGTCACAGGCACAGCAAAAAGTAAGCAAAGTGGAGGAACAGTTGATGACCTTGAGTCGATGGTGCAGGACTATCTGAATGACTCAACAGTGGTCTTTCTTAATGAGGAGCCATTGCAGTATTGGCATGGCAAAAAACAATTGTGGCCACAGCTCTACAACCTGGCTATAAACTATTTGTCTTGCCCACTCGCAAGTGTGTCTTCTGAACGTGTTTTCAGTGCTGCTGGTGGCATTGTAACTGCCAAACGGAGCCGCCTATCGCCCAAAAATGTGGAGCGGCTGACAATGATCAAGATGAATCAGCACCTCATACCACCAGATTACAAAGTGCGAGAAAGCACGCCACATGAAGACGATGAGGACAGCAACGTAGATGAGGGGATTTTTTCTCTGTTCGGTGCCACTGACCTCATCCAGCCTGAATTCGCAGAGTATGATGACGAAATCTTGTTCTTATTCCCTGACACCGAGCCCTGAAAATGAGACAATCAATCAAGAACTTTCTTTTTCGTCCTTATTCACTTTTATTCCTGTGTGCTTTGTGTCTCTCTTTCTTTGTTTTGCACAGTTAATTTAATTCAAACTTTAATCACCTAATCCCAAAAACAAGACCATCATCAGAACTGTCTTCACTTGTTTGCTTATTGATTTGAAGGTGCCGCAGTCTACATTCCTCAGGTTCACAAGTTCTGAAGAACATGCTCCTCTATCCTCCTCCTCCAGACTGCGATTTCCCTCCAAGCAGAGTGCTGGATTACGCACAATGAAGAAAGACTCAGCACTTGTGGGGGTGTTGTACTTCTTTGCGGGTGAGTTGACGGTTTTGGGCCCATTGCTGTGAAGCTCTAATAATGGACAAAAGTGTTTTGGACCAAATATGAGGTGGAAATTTCTTGCCGTTTTTGCTGACTTGCTTGCCTTTGAGGTGCTCTTTGGCGGGGTTCCGGGGGTTTGTGTGTAATTTTTGGTGTCTGTCGAAGCACTGCTGCGACAGTCTAATCTTGATTGCATTTGCTTTTCAGGAAATCCGTGGTGGAAAACAGGAGTTATGATGATTGATGATGACCTAGCTGCACAGCGCGTTACTTTGGACCGAAGGCCGAGAGATATTGTAAGTATGAGATTTAGCTTTTTCGCTGTTTGGGGGTGTTGTCGGGTGTTTTTTTGCGGGTGGGTTGGCGCCGGCGGGTCTTGCCTGGGGCATTCCTGGGAAGGTCTAATACCGGATACAAGTGTTTTGGACAAAATCCATAAGGAACAGCCTTTTTTTTGCCATTTCTTCAGACATCTTGCTCAATGTAGCCTTTTGGGGGGCTTCCTGCTGTTCGTGGGTGGGTTGCGGCCGGGGTCTCTGTCGAAGCACTGCTGCGACAGTCTAATCTTGATTGCATTTGCTTTTCAGGAAATCCGTGGTGGAAAACAGGAGTTATGATGATTGATGATGACCTAGCTGCACAGCGCGTTACTTTGGACCGAAGGCCGAGAGATATTGTAAGTATGAGATTTAGCTTTTTCGCTGTTTGGGGGTGTTGTCGGGTGTTTTTTTGCGGGTGGGTTGGCGCCGGCGGGTCTTGCCTGGGGCATTCCTGGGAAGGTCTAATACCGGATACAAGTGTTTTGGACAAAATCCATAAGGAACAGCCTTTTTTTTGCCATTTCTTCAGACATCTTGCTCAATGTAGCCTTTTGGGGGGCTTCCTGCTGTTCGTGGGTGGGTTGCGGCCGGGGTCTCTGTCGAAGCACTGCTGCGACAGTCTAATCTTGATTGCATTTGCTTTTCAGGAAATCCATGGTGGAAAACAGGAGTTATGATGATTGATGATGACCTAGCTGCACAGCGCGTTACTTTGGACCGAAGGCCGAGAGATATTGTAAGTATGAGATTTAGCTTTTTCGCTGTTTGGGGGTGTTGTCGGGTGTTTTTTTGCGGGTGGGTTGGCGCCGGCGGGTCTTGCCTGGGGCATTCCTGGGAAGGTCTAATACCGGATACAAGTGTTTTGGACAAAATCCATAAGGAACAGCCTTTTTTTTGCCATTTCTTCAGACATCTTGCTCAATGTAGCGTTTTGGGGGGCTTCCTGCTGTTCGTGGGTGGGTTGCGGCCGGGGTCTCTGTCGAAGCACTGCTGCGACAGTCTAATCTTGATTGCATTTGCTTTTCAGGAAATCCGTGGTGGAAAACAGGAGTTATGATGATTGATGATGATGACGACCTAGCTGCACAGCGCCGCGTTTGGACCGAAGGCCGAGAGACATTGTAAGTATGAGATTTAGCTTTTTCGCTGTTTGGTGGTGTTGTGTCGCGTGTTTTTTTGCGGGTGGGTTGGCGGGTCTTGCCTGGGGCATTCCTGGGAAGGTCTAATACCGGCTAGAAGTTTGTTGGACAAAATCCATAAGGAAACACCAGTTTTTGCACTTTTTGTAAGTTAGGGTTCGTTAGGGTTAGCCCTAGCAGCAGGATTGCATGTGTTTAGGGGGGTTCTATTGCAACGCGGTTCTGTTGTTGTAGAGCACTGTTGGAGCGATGCTGGCTATGGATACTTTTGCTTGCAGGCAAGTGGTTTGAATACAATCCACGGTCTGTATTTGGGTCTACTGTTACTTTCAAAGTACGTTTTGTAACCATTTTTCTGCTAGGCATCGTTTTTGGAGATATGATTGGGTTCTTCTACATTTTTGCGACTGGCTTTAGTAAGGGTCTTGGTGGGAGCATTGCTGGGAAGGTCAAATTTTGTTCTAAAACACAGTAGTACACCCACCTTGAGGGGAAAGATCCGCTATAATATTTTGGCCATACTTATTGATCCTTAAAAAGGTGACTCAGACAGAGCACGCAATTTCAAAAATATTGTACTGTCTATTAGGGAAATCAAAGTGTGACTTTTTGAACCACACAGCGTACATACCTTTTATTTATTTATCAGTGGTATTGTAATAGCACTTCCTGTTTTCCGTTCAATAATTACAGGCCGGGTTTCAGTCAACATCCGCCAGGCAGGCAGTGGACAGGGTGTCTCTTCTGTCAGTGGTCACCACCACATTGATGGACGAAGCGTCAGCTGGAATGGAGGAGTGCCGCCAATAAGAGGAATTGTTTGCTGCATGCAACTTACTTACCAATTTCAACAGGACAACTCCAACAACATACGCAATACAGATACAGTATCCATTGTTGTCTTTTATTCTATGAGTGTGACTGCATGTGCTTACCTTTACTTTGTAACCAAAGATTGTCTGTAAACTCTGTATCTTCAATTATTGTTTGTCCATGCTCTGCTTTTTTTTTCTTCTCTCAACAAAACCTACCCAAAAAGAAACCCCCATTCCCATCCATTTTACAAACCCTAACCCTCTTCCCCCGGGCTGTGTTGTTTTGCTTGATGTCTGACTAAAATGACATCAATAATTCCACACACTTGCTGGGGAGGATAAGGTGATAGCAGCAACAGGCTGGTGAAGGAATACGAGGATATCTTCTAGACTTACTCAGCTTCAGTACTATATCTTCTAGTAGTAGTAGCCAATGTCAAATACATTCAACGCAAGTACTAGTTATACTTGCAATACTTTACCATTTGTTAGGCTACATTATGGCACTGTTCTAGTGTACTGTCACCTGCTATTTTCTCGATCGTACCGTAACCGTTGTAATGCTACAGTAAGGAGTACAAACAAGGTTTCGTTTTCTTTTTTTCCATAGGCATGCAACTGCCACTGTGTCACACCACTAGTAACACCGCAATGAGGAAATGTCACCCGCCCAGGAATGACAACGTTAATCCCCATTTCACCTGGAGCCAGCCCTGGGCCTAGCCCTAATTTCTAACACAAATTACAGGTAAGATAAGCGTTTGGTGGGAGGTAGTATAATGGAGTATTATTTCGGAGTAGACAAGAGATTGACGGTTGTACTACTAAAGTCCTACGACTGTTCAGGAAAACAAAGTTACTGTTACACCCCCGCCCCCCACCCACCAGACTGAAAAGCAGTAAAAAACAGGTATGGTCAGATAAAGTAGTTGAAAAATATATTTATTTATCCCTAACAAAATAATCTCCCTCACCCACCCTAACCCCAACGATTGTCTCTGAAACGTCCCAAAACGATCCCAACTCCCAAATCCCACCCCCCAAAAGTCTATAAAAAAAGGGCAAGGGACACTCCACTACTGGAGGGTGCTGGTGCTGGTGCATGATGCGGCATGGGCATCATACTCCTTGCGGAGGGTGGCAAGCTCGGAGCGGAGGCCCTTAACCAAGGTCTTATACCTCAGGACCTCCTGCTCCAGGTTGGACATGCGGACTCGTAGGCGGTGTTGGCGTTCCTTGCAGCTCCTGTGGGGGGCAGCTGGTATTTCGGGTGCTTGGCGGTGGCGGTCGGCTTTCTTAGCCCGGCTCGGTCCCGCTGGTTTAGTCACGGAGGAGGATGCAGTGGTCACAGTCGAAGATGTTGCCCCGCTCGACTGCGTGTCCTCCTCCTCCTCCAGGGCCACCAGCCGCCGATACTCGGCGACTGTGGCCTCCAGCCTCCGTTGCCGGGCCAATCTAGCCTGCTCCCTCCTTGTTGTTGATTTGGAAGGAGCAACTATATGAAGAAAGAAAGACATAGTCTGTAACCAATGCTCCTTATTAATAACACAAAGTGATTGAGCCGAAAGTTGGGTCACAGAGTACAAGTAGCAAATTGAAAGCACAGTACATAACTATTGAGGACAGTATCTATGTAACCCTCCCACTTCTGCATCCTTGCTCTAACAGTAGTGGTAGTTTAATGAACTAATTCTACGACCACTATGGACTTCCATTACAGTCGACTATGACAGTACACCAGTCTTATTCTTCTTCTTCTCTCTTGTTTAGGGAAATGGGTACGTTATCTTATGCAAGCCGGCAGAATGACATGGACACAGCACAGTGAAGTTGCACCCAGGAAAAAAAGTTGCACACCATGATGATGGAGACAGACTTGCGTTACTGTACCGGTCCAGTACATGCAGGTGGTGAAGCTATTACTTTTCTATTACGGGTGGCACTGAGAATACTCTGTTACAAGGGCTACTGCTTAATTAATTTACCTTTCACCCTACAGTGCAAATGAGTACTAGAAAAGGAAACTGAAGAAGCTAACTAATTTGATTATCTATCACTTCACATGGGACGTATTTAATGACAGATGAGATGACTTTAGGTGCTTTGCTTAATATTGAGTGAACACAGTGATACACCCACACATGAATGACGTACTACAAGTAAACTAAAGTTATTAAGAGAGGTACGGAGTGTCCACCGTAATAACCAGATATATGCTGTGAATGCAAACGCAATACAAAGTACTGCTACTATTCATGGTAGTATTGGACACATTTACAATTTCTTTTCCTTGCCTTCCCTGCACTGGGACGGACGTGCGGGTGCGGTGGTACATGCTCTTCAAGGTAACACTTACTTCACCTGGCGACCATCTACTCTCTCTAGATACACATTTGCTATGTAAGAGTCAGAGAATACCATGCTCCAGGCATCCATTCATTCAAAGTATACGCACACATACAGTTTCTGTTTCACCCACCCAGGCTGCTGTCCTTCCACCCATCCTTGCTTCATCATTGACCCAGCCATGCACCATACCATATTCTTTCCTTCCCAGCCACCTCTGGGTCCAAGCAAACACATATCGTTCTTCTTTGCCAGCCATCATACAAGTTCGCGTCCCACTTACTTACACCCTTCTTTCGCTTTTCGTTCATCCCATCCATCACGTTCGTCTAAGAACTTATTGGGATTCTTCTCACCAAAAACTTCACAGCTAAGTCGAAGTACATTTCGAGGAGGCTACTACCTGGTTGATTTGTAATTGTAATACACCCGTGCAGAAAGCACACTATGCAGTCTTCAATCTCAATAAGTAAGGAATATATAGCTTACCTGTTTCCGCCACCACCGTTTGACCCCCACAGGAACGGCCACCAGCTCTTCTACCGCCGCATCCTCCCCAGAGGCCTCCGAGTCCAAGTCCAACACATCAGCCACCTCCGCGCTGGCCCCGTCACCAGATGTTACACCTACAAAGTACATTTAAGAAAGTTAGAATACACCACTCACTACTATATAATATTTGGTCTAGGAGAAATGTTAAAAAAACAGAATACAATGTAATAATTTGTGACTGTCTACTCCATAGTAAAAATTTCCCATTTTCCAGGGAAGGCTGTTGTCTTGCTGCACTTTTATGCACAACTGATGAATGCTTGCTTTTGATTTTTAACACGCACCACTTTTTCTCCTAACAGACAGAAGCTTGACTCCTGAGTCCTAAGAACACGACCAGGATCAAGTTCAAAGTAGGTGAGAGTTCGGCTCGACCACAAGAAATGTGTCCAATTAATCGTCAGCACTAACCACTTTTCCGTTTACAGTTAAATAGTTTTATGACAAAGTAGATTTCAATAAATGTGTTTACTTTTAATAAAGCTTTTACACTTAAATAGACTCTGTGGTTTTTGTTCCTCTAGACTAGAGTGGATGAGCTAAAGGTTTTGGAATTTTTGCAAGCATGAGTGCCTCTGACACTTCTTGACTGTGCTGTGACTCCGTACTACTCTCTTGTCCTGCGTACGATAATCTAGAGATCATTGGGGATCTATAATCGGTGACTTCGGGAGCTGAATGACTCTGCCACACTATCTAGTCAGTAAGGAGACAGTGCATAGAGGTATTGCTGAATATAATGGGAGTCCAATGGAATTGCCAAATGTCCAATCTTAGTTAGCTACACAGACAGACTAATAAGAATAGTCTAGTAATACCACAGGGAGTCATATTCGAGGCAGGATAAGAATTTATATCCAGTCTACAAGAAGATCAAAGACGATTTAGAAAAAATCGAATGAGGAACGCTAGGAAAAAATAGGTACTGTTTAGTAAAATGTAAACTTACTGGGGCCAGCAAAGGAGCCCTCGCCTGCCCGATCCTGGCCTGCATCCTCAGCACCCTCCTCCTGTGTCCTCTTGCCCTTGGGGGGAGCTGATGTACAACATGAAAGAAAGAAAAACCATAAAACATGGATGAGATTTTTCAACCAAATCAAACATTTCAAAAGAACAATAACAACATATTTTGGAAAAATAGCAAATAGATAGACAACTATTCCACGGGATCTATCTCATGTGGTATACTACGTTATTCGTATTGCCTGATTTGCGGAACGTTGACTTAGAAAGTTCCTATGTAACTCAATAAACAGACTACTAAAGAGGTTTGCCTAGGCCTGGCACTGCAGGCAGTAGTGCGCAACACGTGACAGACAAAGTCCATCCTGCTTGCAGATCAGTGAATACTCAAACTATCAATCCACCCGCCACCACCGCCACTATTTCTTCTGATAGCCATGTGACTGTCTAAAGGAAGGACACTGGACTTCAGTCTGTTGGGGCTGATTTATAAGTCCCTTGCGGAAGTTGCGGCTGATTTTCCTCCATTGTTGCGTGCCTTTTCTGACGCAGCGGCAGAACAAAAGACTCGCCATGGTGTTGGTGCGGCGTATATATTAAAAAAAAAAACACATATGGGCATATGGGCGATGCATCACGTTGTAAAGCCCTGCGCCATCAGGGGGCGTTCCGGCGCAAGGGAGGGCGTACCTGCGCAGGAACGAATCCTAAAAGTGGCTGAGGGAAATCTACAAGATGTCAATCAGTCATTTTTATGACAATGATGCATGACTCAAACCCTGCGCGCTTGAAGCCGACGTACGGCTTGATGCAGCATTGGGGAGATAGGGTACCCCAGAGCATTGCTGGAGCTGCGCCATCGTTGGCACGCAACTCCAGCAATGCGCTGCCTTTACGGCACAGATGCGTAAGGCTTCTGTGACGTTTTGGGCCAATGGGTGGTGGTGGCATGGCACACAATTACTGCCGCATCCCTGCTACTTTGCAGGGATGCGCCGGTAATTGAAAATATGACCCTTACTGTCTAGCATTACGCAGTTCTTTTCTTTACAGTACACTGATACATAATTTCTCAGGCCAATGAAATGCTTCTGAACACAACATACAAAACAAAGAAGCATAGTAGCAAGCAAGGCTACTGAGAAGGAGAGCAGTGCACCTGAAAATGAAATGCATAGAAGATTTTGAAATATAATTTACCTCAATGTAATCGGCAGCATTATTGCTCTTGGTAAAGAACAAAGATTTGCAAATAACAGAGCAGGATAAAACAGAGTAGTAAATGTACTACTACTACTACTCACCAAGCCCGGGGACCTCTACGCCGAGCGCGTCCAGCAAGTCCCGCTCCCGGTCCATGACATCGGTCCAGCGGTGGGTGGCCTGGTTATATGTGCGCCGGACCCCAGAGATCTTGTACATGGCCCGGCACACCTTCTCCCACCGCTGGCGGCGCTCCCGGATGCCATAGCCGGTCGCGATCTTGCCGCCTCCCAGGATCGTCTTGGGGAGGCGGCGCTGGACATGGAAGATCAGTGCCGCCACTTGCTCCGCGCTGAAGATCTCCCTCGGGACCACTTGCTCCCCCCTTAAACGCCCGCACGGGAGCCGGGCACGGGGTGCGGGACCCTTCCCCTTCTCAGGGTGCTTCCCGGCTCCCTTTACCATGGTCTGGGCAGAAATAAACTTAAATGATAAAGAAGAAATAGAATAGTGAAGAAGAAAAGAAAAGAGTTTAAAAAAGTAGTTTAAAAGTAACTAAAAGCTGCAGAAAACACAAAAATATAGAGCTAGAAAAATAGAGGGTTAGATAATAAGTAAAATTAGATCAAAAAAACTTCAAACAAGCAAAGGATGGCAGAGATTGAGAGAGGATAGAGAAAGCATGCCCAGAACCATAGCAATGAATGAGAAACAAGATGGCCGCGCCCGTTCACGACCGCGTGGGTAAGTTCGCGCGAGATTTTCCTTGCGAGTACGCGCGAACTTGTACTCGCGAGCAGCACACTTTGCGAGATTACACATAGCGGGCGGAAACGGAATTACGTCACGCCAACAAGATGGCCGCGCCCGTGTACGACCGATAGGGTAACTTGGCAAACGAATAGCTAGAAGCGCCTCGCGAACACGCGCAAGATCACGCGAATATACACGTCGCAACAAAAACAATTTTGTATTCGCACGTATTCGCGGCTTCCGAAATCGATCTCGCACGGATTCGCGCCCCAAATAACGCGCGAAATTGCAAAAAAAACGATTTTAGCTAAAATGAAAGCAATGAGCAGGTGCAAAAGTTCAAACTTAACATTAGTAACATTCAAGGTAGTGCTTCCTGATGGGCCCCTCCAGAGTTTGCAACAATTCTATGACCCTGCTATGACCCAAACAGCAGGCTCATAGAATAGCACCATAAAGGTCCTGTAAAAAAAAAAATTCACTGCAACAAAAAGCAAATTACAGATAAGGAAGGAAGCAGGTGCCAGCCAGACTGGAACTTTCAAAATTACTGACACATTAATGAAACACAAATTAATTGATGGCAGTTGAAGAAGGGCAGGTGTGCTAGCTTTTTTCAACCACCATAATCTACAGTAATAAATAAACCTAATAGGTGCCTGTGAGGATGTACTAGAGGGTGGCATGGGTGTCCCAGAGGGTGGCAGTGGTGAAACAGAGGGTGCTGTGAACCTGTGATGATAAACCAGACGTAGAAACAACATAGTCGCGGCCGTTGCAAGCCGAAAAGTAAGTTCGCAATTGCGAACTTGTCCCAAAATCGGCGCGAACACGCGCCAACACAAAAAACGGAAAAATCCGCAAGTCAGCTAGAGTTCGCGGATCTTCGCGGATTGCGAATCCGTAAATACGCAAGTTCGCGGATTGCCAATCCGCAAAATCCGCCCATGCTTAGTAAGAACCAAGAATGTGGGCAATATATAAACAAGCTCAGCAATGGGCAGTGTAATAGAGAGATTCCACTTGACGCAAGAACTTGGGTAGCCCATGTAAAAACTCTCTATACTAATGTCTCAGAGCAAAACTCAAACTTAAGAACATCTTCCGATAAACATCTAATTGATAAATCAACTGATTTAACGGCCTGCCCTTTGAATATCACACCTGCTGAAAGAAAAATACTAAGAGGAATCCTGAAAAAAATATGCCCCAATGGGGCACCGGGATTGAACGGGCTACCAGGCTCTCTCTTTAGAGAGGATATAGACTTTTGGACCAAGATCCTGGGTCAGCTGTATGCGGAGTGCAGACTCCTTATGGATGTTCCAGTCTCCTGGAGGGGATCCTTGTTACATCCCATCTACAAAAAAGGAGTAAGCACAGATCCTAAGAACTATCGTATGATAGTCTTATTGGACATGGAGGGCAAGGCATACGCGAGTTCTCTCCTTATGGAATTAGCACATTGGGTCACCAAGGAGAATTTGCTCCCCTTCTATCAAACAGGGTTCCGTCAGGGAGGCTCAACCATAGACAACATTATTGCCCTTTCGTATATTATACAGCAAACAATGATTCAAGGCGCCCAGCCTCTTTTTGCCTGCTTTATAGATTATACAGCGGCATTTGATGCCATTGACCGGAACATCTTATGGAGCAAATTGGCGAGCTGGAACATCTGTCCGAAACTTCTACAAGCTATCAGATCACTGTATACTCAGACATGGGTAAGAGTCAAACTCTCATGTGACTCAACCACGGAAAAAATCGGCACAGACCAGGGCTTAAAGCAGGGCTGTGTCCTTGCCCCGCTTCTTTTCAACTTATATACAGCTGATCTGGGCAAGGCACTACAGGGAGCTAACCTGGCGACGCCTAAGATTGAGGGAACCAGACTCCAAGTAATTCAGTATGCAGATGACATAGTCCTTTTGTACCACACCAAAGTTGGTCTTCAGAAAGGCTTAACAACACTAGCAGTTTACAACGCTAAAAACAAACTGGTCGCAAATCCAGCAAAATCTAAAATACTAATTTTTGGCCGCTACCCAAAAAAGAAGCTAATAAAATGGAGACTGGGACCACTTACGTTATCTAGCACACAAGCATATAACTATCTTGGAGTATGGCTCAGCGAAACTGGTCAATCACATGTCCATCGAACTAAGCTCCTGCAGAAAGCCAAAATGGTAACTTACGCCATCTGCAAACTTAATGCGACCTTGGAAAGCCCAACTACAGTGGACATTCAACGGGTTTTGAAGCAAAACTATTACCCTCCCTCAATTACTCTATACAGGCCTTCCCAGGCAAATTGAGTGAAGATCTCGAAAAGATCAACTGCACAGCCTATAAAAAGCTATTTTGCCTTCCATCATGCATAAGGAACACTTTAATTCGCTTAGAATTCAATCTCAGCCGGCAATCCTTGGAAGAACTGGCAAACATGGCAAAATACTATTACTTAACAACCACAGCTCCGGAGAACTAGATGAAGCAAGTAATAAACAAAATATTTACAAAATCAGGTAACCCATGGTCAGCCTAAACCTAGCCAAAGAGCATCTGAGTTTAGTGATAGATAGATAAATATTCAGCCATCAAATCAATTATGAAAAAGCAAGTAAGAATCTGCTCAAGAAAACTAGACATTGAAGCATTGTCGGTCAGAGGCTTTCATGATTCCCAAAGCTCTCCCCACATTTTAAATGGCCACAAACCACATCTTGTACAGTCGTTGGGTGGGCAAGCCCTACAAAGGATCCTGGCTGCAAGACTGCATGTGCTCCCCTTAAAACAGCTGTATCCCGCTGTGAAAGTAGGCCCAGCTATCACGGAATGTCGCCTTCGTCATTACAAACCTGAAACTCTAGCGCACATTCTGTTATTCTGTCCTGCACTGCTATCAGCCCGTAGAATCCATCTAAGGCCCATTCTTCTTCAACTAGGTGTACGGACAGTAAAAGAGGCAGTTCTTCAATTATATTCGCTGGACACGGTGAAGCACATTGCCAACTTTGCCAAATTCATTTATTCTGCGCGAACAGCATTAATGGACAACACAACCATGGCATAAAGTGACTTTTTACCTGGGGGAAGCTTTTTTGTAGCACATGCTTTTAAAACATACATTGTCTTACTAAATTTTAAATATTTGTTTTATAATGATTGCTTTTATTTACACTAATTGCTATCTTTTGTATTGATTTTAATTAATCATTCAAATAAACTATTTGTCACTGTCACTGTCAGTAGGGAAAGTGTTGGACAGCAGAGGGGTAAAAAGTACTATTCCCAATCCAGTGAGTGCAACAGTAGGGAAAGTGTTGGATAGTGAAGGGGTAAAAAATACAATTCCCATTACAGTGAGTGCAACAGTAGGCTAAATGTTGGATAGGGAAGGGATTACATTTACTGTTCTAACTCTAGTGAGTGCAACAGTAGGGAAAGTGTTAGATAGCGGAGGGGTAAAAATTACTATTCCAACTCCAGTGAGTGCAACAGTAGGGAAAGTGTTGGATAGCGGTGGGGTAACATTTACTATTCCCACTCCAAATATTACAACAGTAGGGAAAGTGTTGGATAGCAGAGGGGTAAAACGTGCTATTCCCACTCCAGTGAGTGCAACAGTAGGGATAGTTTTGGATAGTGGAGGGGTAAAAATTACTATTCCCAATCCAGTAAGTGCAACAGTAGGGAAAGTGTTGCATAGATCGAAGGGATAAAATTACTATTCACACTCCAGTCAGTTCAGAAATAAAAAAAAATACATTTTTAAAAATCAGAAAGTAATATTACAAAAATGTATAAATAAATACATGTGTAAATATGTCGGTTTTTATAAGATTGTGAGGTGGGGCAAGATGGCCGCTGAGCAGTGGAGGAGTAAGTCGCTAAGAGCTCTCTCTCCCTTTCGGAAAGATGAGGACTGGAAAATAGTTATAACCAACGAGGACAATGAGGAGTGCTAGATGGCTAAAGATAAAGAGTCTACTCCTTCAGACCTTGGGGTTTCTGCAGCGGAAAACCTGGTATAAAGTCCTTCAGGCTCCGAAATTTGGGTCGGCTGGAAGCGAGAAAGGCAGGATGCCTCCACGCGGTGTGAAACAGAAAGAGCCAGATGAGCCCGGGAAAACTACGGACACACATACGGTGACAAGGCAGCAAGCAGCCGCAAGGAGCACAGATACCGCTACGGAGTCGGCCTCCAAAAGAAAAGAGTTGAAGAAGAAGGAGAAGGAAAAAGATGCGGAGGCAAGAGCCGAGCTGAGGGCAGAGAGCAAAGCAGCAGCGGCCGCGGAAAAAAGAGCCCTGAAAGAGACAGCAACTTGTTCTTTGAAAAAGGCATCCCTTTAGGCTCGGGGAAATACTCTAAAGCAACCTACACTGGCTGAGGCATTTACTGGCGGCCGAGCCGCTAATCAAGGCAGTAACACAATCGGCACGGATCAGAACACATTGGCGGTGGACTCACCAGCAACAACACTCTTACCAGCAGCAGCAGCTCCGAGTATAGGGGCGGCGCGCGCATCAGGAGTACCGAGCAGGGAGATCCGGGATGGACTGAGGGCAGATGCAGTAGAGCAGTGCGAGGAAGTCGGAGCAAGACAGGAGAGTCTGGAGAGTCACGAGCAGCAGGCTGAGACATCGGCGCTCCCAGCGTTCACAGAGGGTGCACAGGATGAACACAGTGAGGTATGCCGCATTACAGAGGAGATTGGTAGCAGCGAGGCACTATCACAGGACATTCAGGACATTCAGGCTGGCGCTGATATTACGCAGGAGAGGGTATCACAGTCTAATGATCCCGCTGGCTTGCAGCATAATGCCACGGCCTCCCGTGACACTGGACTGAGGGAAGATGGGGCCCCGAGGGTGCGCTAACCGCAGACACAGATAGTAAAGAAGTGGGGGGATCGACCAGAGAGGATTATGCAGCTGAAGGGGGCCCCACAAAGAGTAATCAGGATGGTGGAGCCGCTGAGGGGCCTTCGAAGGGTGTGGAAGACACCAAGATTGTGGAGATGCAGCGCCGGTTAGAAGGAGAAATACTGGAGCCGGGCACCCCGAACGAAGAGCGATTCTACTCGGTCAATGATGAGACAGACATATCCTCTGGGAGTGAGGGCACAGAGTCAGTATCGGCTGGGACAGACGAGAACTCCGATACAAGCGGCGCCTCAGACTAGGATCAGGGTCAGTCACACTCACGGTCTTCATCTGGGGATACAACTCAGCGGCATGTTTTGACTCAGAGGAGGAAATCTCATAGGAGCCGCATGAGCCGTAAACAGCGGAGCCCGGTCAGTCCATCACAAATGGAGATGGCAAAAAAACTGGTTTGGGATTATTCGGCTACGTCCAACGTATACCAGGAGGATGAGGGGACACAAGGTGGCCACTCCAGACAGCAAACTCTAGCCCAACCCCAGGCCCAGGCCCAAACACCCACAATGGACTTACTATATACAACGTTGAAACAAATGCAGGGGGAGGCAAGGTCAGAGTCCAAAAGATCGAAACAGGTTAGCAAAAAGATTGAGGGCTCTCTCAGCAAGATGAATAAATTATATGCTGAAATAGCTGGCCGGGTGACTGAGGTGGAGGAGAGAACGGGGAAACTTGAAGACGAGGTGTCTCGTTGGCAAGAGTTCAGAGCGTCACAAGAGAAAATGAATGAGGATGCGCAGTGGAAACTCGAGGACCTTGAGAACAGGCAGAGGTGTAACAATATCAGATTACTAGGTATTCCAGAGGGGGCTGAGGAGCAGGATCCCAAAGCATTCGTGGTCACTCTACTGAAAGAGGCACTCCCCAAGATCACTGGCTGGAACTGGGAGGTTGAGGTCCAGCGGGCACACAGGTTTCCCTTGACCCAAAAGAGAACATATGGTGCCTCCCAAAACAAGAAACCAAGAGCCTTGTTGATATTTGTGGGGAATTACCTGGCCAGACAGCAAATCATGGACAAGGCCAGACCACAGGACAATCGCTCCTTCATAGGAATAACTTTTTTCGCAAGGCCTGATTTCTGCCATGTGACGGTAGAAAGGAGATGGAGGCTAAGACAGTTAATAATCGATCCCTTTCAGAAGATAGGTTGTGAGGCCTACCTTTTGTTTCCAGCTAGACTGAAAGTTATAGTGAACGGATGTACTATTATGTTTTTCTCTGAAATCAAAGCACAGGGCTTTATGACGGAGCTAAAGGAAAAGAGAAATTGCGGGAAGGCTGGGTCAGTTGTTGCTAAATGACTAAATGACTAAATGACTATCTTTATTAGATAACGCACTAGTACTAGTGATAGGGCACGGGTATGGGAAATGAATGAGGCGTCACTAATATGTAGTTAGAGGCAAGAGATAAGTTGTCAGCCAGATATGAGGTTTGACCCATTGGGATACCTGGCACATGTATTGTTGGTTATGGTTTTCCTTTTTTTTTTTTTCCTCTTTAAATTGGTTTTTGGGATTTTTGGCACCAAAGGAGAGAGGGGGGGAGCAACATTCTAGGGGCTAGGAAGCAGTCACACTTAGGTCAGAATTTACCTATTTGCCTGTACCGGGGGGGGGGGGAAGGGGCACAGGGCAGCGTATAGGGACAAGAACTAGGACATCTCAAGACGGCGAACCTATACAAAATGAACTCAGGATACACGTAAGGGAAATAAGGGGATCATTTGCGACTAAAGAGTTAATTTTGGCCAGAACATGTAGCTGGAACTGGCAAAAAAACAGACGCAAACTCGAAGGCAAAGATAATGGCACTAGCAGTGAGGGTGGTACTGATTGTGGAAAAGAAATTCTTTTTTGGGACCAAATGTTCGGAAACAATAAGGACTTAGGATGAGCTCAAACGTTAAGGTGTTAACGATGAATGTATATAGATTGAATGACAGGTTGAAAAGACAAAAAATAGCCCTATTATTGAAAAATATGCAGGCGGAATTCATATGTTTACAAGAGACCCACATAGAAGGTAATAAGCCCTTTTTGCTGGAACAACTGATCTTGCGCGTGTTGGCACATTCAAAACAGGGGGCCAAGGTCAGGGGCGTGGCCATTCTACCCAAATTATTTAATATCAGCACTAGGAAGAAACTAAAAGATCCTTGGGGTAGGTGGGCCCTGATAGAGTGCTTGATTGGAGAAGACTGGGTTACACTCGGGTCCATCTATGGGTCAACAGAGGATGACCCTGAAATATTTGAGTTCCTGAATATAGAACTGGCCACTTGGGCACCAAGAGTGATTCTCTCAGGAGATTTTAACATTGATGGGGCATCAGGTTTGGGGTTGAACACCAGGGGTCTATACCAAGGAAGGAAAAAGAGGGTGTTTAGAGCAATCCTAAGTATGGCCAGCAATAATGCCCTGATGGATGTCTGGGGGGAGCTTAAAGTGGGCAAAGACGGTTTCACCTATTACACAGAAAGTGTGTCCGTTTGGATTTTTTTTTTACCTCCAGGTTACTTTTAAATACCCTTACGATAGCAAGGCTACCCCGTATCCTGTCCGATCATAATCCCCTACTGTTGACAATAATGGTTAGTGGGCTTAAAAGGCAGGTTAAATCATGGACATTTGAGAGGGAACTCTTGACGGATATAGAATACACTACACACATGCACACATGGATAAAGGGTTTCTGGGATATTAACAGGGGGAGCACTAATTCAGGGAACAATTGGGATTCTTTCAAAGCCGGGGTACGTGGTGAAACACTGAGCTTCAGCCTAGCCAAACAGAAAAAGGAGAAAGCTAAGGCAGACCAGGTAAACAGCAACCTGCTGAATGCAGAGCAGAGACTCGCGCAGGCTATTGCAGAGAGGCGGGGGTTGGAACAAGGCTTAATGGAAGTTATGGTGGCTAAAGCGGACGCAGAGGAGAGCATAGCAATAAAATCAGCGAAAGTATATAATGCTAAGAGGGAGCAGTGCTATGAATATAGTGAAAGGGTAGGGCGGACACTGGCAGCACGTACGAGACAGAGGATGGCTAAAGGTGAAATTAAAGAGATAAAAGATAGCGGGGCAACATGGTTTCGGATAGTGAAGGTATTCTTGAGGTCTTTAGGGAATTTTATAGCAAGCTTTACGAGGAGGAGCAGGATAGGGATGCTGCCGATATTCAGGGGTATCTGCAAGAACTACCAAGCAAGGTCTTACAGGATGCAGATAGGGATTCTCTTGAGGTTTGCTTAGAGGCAGAAGAAATTAAGGAAGCTATGCTCAGCTTGCCAACGGGCAAGGCTGCTGGGTCGGACCTGATACCCGGGGAATTCTACAAAGTGTTCTTTGCATCAATCATTTTAGATCTAGTTAGAACACTCAGGGAGGCACAGGCAGGGCAATCCATACCAGCTAGCAGGGGCAGATATTGTTGTAATCCTCAAAAAAGGGAAACCTCCTGCAGAGCCCGGGTCATACAGCCCGATTACATTGATCAATGCTGACCTAAAAAAAAATTCTAAAGCGCTCAGACTCGCTAGGGTAAAAGTGCAACTAGTAAGTGTTAACCAGCATGGCTTTATTCCACAAAGAGGAACTACACTTTACGTTAGAAAGATGATTACGCTATTCGATGTACAAGGGGTGGAGGGGAAACCAATGGCAGCTATGTTATTAGATGCTGAAAAGGCCTTTGACCGCGTTGCGTGGGAATTTCTGTGGGCAGTGCTAAGGAAAGGGGGAATTGGAGCAGGATTTATAAAATCGATGCAATCACTGTATGTAGGACCAACGGCTTGTGTAAGGGTGAATGCAGGTCGTACCATGGCATTTAGAATTTCACGGGGCACACAACAGGGGTGCCCGTGCTCACCCCTGCTCTTCGCAATGTACATAGACCCACTTATTAAGAAATTGGAGCTAAATGATCGAATCAGGCCACTAGATACTAAAATGGGTCCGATCAAGGTACTAGCTTACGCAGATGATATTGCGATTATCACGCCCTCACCTGCAGAGGCTATCAGTATAATACAGCAGGAGGCGGAGCAGTTTGGGCGTGTGCCAGGTTATGCATTAAACAAAACTAAGACACAAATTATAAAGAACACATATGCAGCATGCACGGATTCACGGGTGGTGGGCGAGGGGGTTTACTTAGGAGTAACTGTCACAGCTGACTTGGGCAATCTGGTGGAATTAAACACTTCTCCTATAATCGCGAAAGTGAAGAAGGATCTGGATATGGTACACAACCTGCATATGTCCATAGTTGGCAGGGTAAATTTTATCAAAATGAATATTTTGCAGAAATTTCTATATTTATTTAGAACTATACCTTTATTTTTTAGCCCACTTTTGTTCAGTAGAATAGAGCTAATAATAAACCGGTTTATTTGGTCACTGGGCAAAACAAGAAGGGCAGTAAGATTCATGGCACTACCGAGAGAGAGGGGGGGTGGGCACTACCGGATCTGAGACTCTATTACTGGGCAGCAGTGCTACAGCAAATAACAGGTTTGATTGGCAGGGCTGAGATGGAAGTAGAATTTTACACCGGCTCGTTAAAGATCTTTGGTCTGATCCTAGAGGAGGAGGCACAGAATGTATTCTTGAGATACACAGAACCGAGCTACTTTAAGAGGACCAGATTTAAGACACTGGAGGCAGCCTACAAGGTGTGGAAGGCGTTTAAAAAGAGGTTTGCATTGGGTAGGTATCATGCGTATACTAGGTTAGGGAATGACCCTACATTACCCCCAGAGATCTTCGCTGATGCTGTTTTTAAGGAATGGGGACGGTTAGGAGTGAAAAGAATGGGGGATCTGATAGGCCCACTAGGAGTGCGCCAATTCTCAGAGATACAGAGAGAATTCGGGGTCAGTACAAGGACTTTTTTTAAGTACTTGCAGATAAGAAGCTTACTGGCTGGAAAGAGAGGGGGGGCCTTCAGGATTTGGAGATAACACAATATTACAAGTAATAGAAGGGGGATATGGCTGCCCGATCAAAAGGTTCTACGCCGAACTTATAGCAAACAGGGGGGATGATTTGGGTAAGTTTGAAGCAAAATGGATGGATATACTAGGGATTACGGAGGGGATCTTTGAGAAAACGCTGCAGATGGGACAGGAGGTTCTACGCTCTTCATCACTGCAAGCTCAACACTACAAGACCCTGTCTAAGCTATACTATACCCCAGCCAGAATTGCATAGTGGGGGGGCACACAAGGGATAACATGCCCGAGATGCGATAGCCCTGAGGGAGACATTGTGCACATGTTTGGCGGATGTCCTAACCTGGTCCCCCTGATAAAAGAAATTGAAGGGTTCCTGGATAGATCGCTGAACTGTAAGTTAAGGATGACACCCGAAGTAATATTAATGGGACTGGATGGGACTAGAGTGCAACCACAGTTGGAGCACTTTGTGCTTGTAGCCATGGCAGTATTACGTCTATGCATAGCTTCTGCATGGCGGGATAAGCTCCCATCCACTCTGCAGCAATGGTTGGCCATGCTTCTGTATATACACAATATGGAAAAAGCGTTATATGCCAGAAAAGGGAAGAAGGGTAGATCCCTTGGTCTTCAGATTTGGAAACCGATAGCAGATTGGAAGAACAGTGTGGCGGGAAATATAGAACTTCCATAGGGTTTCCTTGTGGGTGTGTAATGTAGATTAGGAATAATAATCACGTTGTATCCTTGGGATTATGTACATATATATATGATTTTTCTTTTGCTGTTTTCTTTTTCTTTTTCTGTTGATCTGATGTTTGCTCTTGGTTATGCTAGGATAAAATGCTGGAACTAAAGGTATAGAAATGTCCTAGAAATTGGAAATTGGATTGTATTTTTAAGTATGCCCTGTGCAGGGGGGGGGGATTAAGGGGAATAAATATTGTAAAAACTTTTGAATAAAAATATATATTTTTTAAAGTAAATATGTTAAAAATTAAAATATCAATATATTTATTGTATACAAGGAAAACATATTATAATATTAATTACATACACAAATACCTACAAATATTATATAAAAGAAAAGAAAAAGATACATTTCCAAAAAATAAATATTTTAAACTAGAAAATGTTTACAAACAAAATCATGAATTGTTACATAAATGTATTTCTTTTATTTCCTACCCTACAACACCACAAAAATCACAACACACTTCTAAATTTTGAAAAAAATATACTTCCATAATTAACATAATTATCAATGAAAAAATGTTTATTAATAAAAAACATATTTAATAAAAGGTAATTAACTACCCACACTTTAACCTTATATTTCCACAACACACACCTAAATTAAACTGTAAAATAATAAATGAGACAATTAAAATGTATTTTAAAATTACAGTCTATTACTATTAAACAACCAATTATAAAGTAAAAACATGTATTTAATACCCACCCTTTACCTCTTTAAAAGTAAAACCAGCACACAAAAAATAAACGATTGCCCAAAATAAATATCCAATAATTAACATTAATTAACACCTACATAATAATTAATAAAACACAAATTACTTCCCACCCTTTACACCTATGAACACCACAACATACACCTAAAATTAATTATACAATTACTATAATTATTTTTTTACTAAATGTATTAATAATAATTAACAAATAATTATTCATTAAAATAAATATTTAGTTGCCACCTTTTACCCCTATAAACCCCAAAACACACACCTAAAATTAATTGCACAATTACTGTAATTTATTTTCACTGAATTAATTAATAACAATTAACAAATAATTTTTTGCCCTTAATGAGACAAAATAAGCTATTATCTGCTTCCCTGGGCCATTAGTCCCTACATTTATTTCCTGGTCTCCCACCAAACCTATCTCATTCATTCAGCCGTTTCGCCATATCCAACAAAGCTGATACCATTCCATTAGTCCGGCACAACTAGCGTACCCAGGAATTTTCAATGTGCGCATAGTCTAGTGGTGGTTCACTCTTAAATGGGATGCACAGAGGAATGCACAGAGAGTTTCTATGCCCAATCTGTAACCAACCCGTATCTATGGGTGAGAAGGGAGAAATACCCATTTCTTTATATAGCCCTCACTCACTCTAGTAGTGACATGCTTCATCATTGGGCTCACCCCAACTCCTAGAGGTCGGGGTGGGCTCTACCATATTTCAGGGAGCACTTATAAAAAGGTTTATGGGGGCTTAACTTTAAAGATAAAATTCCTCACCCACTCCTAAAGTATCCTTTATTGGTGGAATGGGAGGGAAGACTAAAAACACAATAGGAGGGTATTTTACGATGTAATGATCCTATGACACTAAACTTGCCACCAACATGTTTCATTGCGGATACTCGCACGCCATCATATTGAGACCCCGATACTGCGGGCACAAGATGTCCTAGTACATTGACCGTTAACTGATAGGAAACCTTGACCATATAGAAACCATTACAGATTCTGGTACCTGAACTTGGACCGAAACCCCTTCTCTATGCCTAAAGCATCATTGGAGTAAAACCACAATATATGAAACAGTCTACTGACCACAGAAACATGCTGACAGTATCTAAATAAGACCCAGGAACTCTATTTAATTTCACCTTTGCGAAACAGTGAAACTGGAGTGACCATCCAATCGCACCGTGAAATAGTAATAGTGAAAGTCGAGACGGTGTCTTGACGAAGGCAACTTGACGAAACGCGCGTAGTCTCATCTACCGCCGAGCCTCCTTTCTGTCCATATATGATCTGGACCCTGTTACAACTATACGAGAAGAAATATTATATCATTAGACAACTGTATCATTATGTTCTAATCTCTTATTTAGTTTAATAATGTTCCATATGTCATAACATGTGTTATTGCATTGTGATATACAGAATTATATATTTTTGATATTCTGACAAAAAAATTGCCAAAACTTTATGCAAAATAAAAATATATCTTTTGAAAATATATATGTGCTATGTCATTTCATTATGTGTATGTTGTCCTGTTAAAACTTTAAATATGTATGCTTGCAATTAGCTTGTTCTTTTCCCCTTGTCATCATTGGGCTCACCCCAACTCCTAGAGGTCAGGTGGGCTTCACCATATTTCAGGGAGCACTTGTGAAAAGGTGTATGGGGCATAACTTTAAAGATACAATTCCTCACCTACTCCTAAAGTATTCTTTATTGGTGGAGTGGGAGGGAAGACTAAAAACACTATAGTAGGGTATTTTAGGATATAATGGTCATATGACCCTAAACTAGGTACCAACATGTTTCAGCCCTTCCTAGTGGCCTAAAAAAGTCCTGGGCTTTTGTCGGGGGGGGGATGCAAAGAGGTCACTTCCCCCAGAGACATGAGTACACTATAAGTACGCAATGAACATAGGACACGTTGGATGATCTTGTAGGAACAAGTCTAATAATGGCTGCTGGTTTCTTAAGAGGATTTTCCTATAGAAGAGCGGAAACAAGAAAAAACATAATACAATTTGTAATATTGTGCTGTTGGATGGCGTATTGTCACCTTAATACCATCATAGTGTAGTCCCCATTGGAGAAATTACAGTGGATGTGTTAAAGTATTAAGCGGGATCCCCTAAAAATGGAAAGTGCTACAATCTGGTGATCACACGTGAGTCATGCTCTTCATACATCAACATCAAAAATGGTGCCGGCGGGATTAAATACTTCTATGTACACGCCGCTTCACTTGCATTTCGAACAAGCAGGGGAACAGAGCACCAAGTAGGTTACGGTTGGGATTGACCTTTGATGAAATAAGTTGCTGATCTGTGTCAAAACCGAAGTGCTAATCACGTGGGCCTGCCTTGGGTCACCACTCATTCTCTATTCCCCATGTCTTTTGAAATTTGTTGCTCACGTAGGTCACAGCCACTTTCTATTTATTTACCCTTAGTGTGTGACTACAAGACCCCCCCGTGCTCCCTTGGGAACTGTAGCCCTGTTCATGTGGGGTGAGTGCTTTATATTTTCCATTTTATCAAGGACATTGTTTGTATGTGTGATGCAATGTAACAATACGAAGTCTGTATGCTAATTGTGAAAGAAATAATGCATGTATGCACAACCCATAGCACATGTGAGAAAACATACATGCATGTGGTTGATGTATGAAGAGCATAACTCACGTGTGATCACATGATTGGAGCACTTTCCATTTTTAGGGGGATCTCGCTTAAACACAACCACGGAAATTTCTCCGATGGGGACTACACTATGATTTTTAAGGCAACAATAAGACATCCTACAAATTGTATTATGTGTTTTCTTCTCTCCGCTTTTCTATAGGAAAATCCCCTTAAGAAACTAGTGGCAAGTATTAGACTTGTTCCTACAAGTTCATTCAATGTGCTATGCTAATTGTGTACTTATAGTGCACTCACATCTCGGAGGCAAGTGACTTCTTTGCATCCATTCGGGCAAAAGCCCAGGACTTTTTTAGGCCACTAGGAAGGGCTGAAACATGTTGGTGGCAAGTTTAGGGTCATAGGGCCATTACATCCTAAAGTACCCTCCTATAGTGTTTTTAGCCTTCCCTCCCACTCCACCAATAAAGGATACTTTAAGAGTGGGTGAGGAATTTTATCGTTAAAGTTACGCACTTATACACATTTTCATAAGTGCTCCCTGAAATATGGTAGAGCCCACCCCGACCTCTTGGAGTTGGGGTGAGGCCAATGATGAAGCAGGTCACTACTAGAGTGAGTGAGAGCTATATAAAGAAAAGGGTATTTTTCCCTTCCCACCCATAGATAATGGTTGGTTACAGATTGGACATAGGAACTCCAGGTTCAAACCACTTAAGAGTGAAAAATAATATACAAAAAAAACTTAGTCACCCTTCTTTCTCTGTTTCCTAAATAAAGCTTGGCGTTTTTCAGAAGGGACACCCATCACTTTTTGTTTGTATTGATTATGGAGGAAGTGTCCCTTCTAACCTCGCGATTGAGGACCTCTCTACTGACGAAGATCAATACAAAATGGTCAGGCGATTTAGTCGATGTCTCTTCAGTAATTTTGCCCAGTGTTAAACGCCTCTAATACCTTACAAAGATTATAAAAATAAAGAGGCAGGCGCTGGAGACCGGAAGACAGGAAACACGTTTTATTCCGACGGAGCAGAACACATCAGATCGGACAACAAGGTATCGTCTCGAGGTGCTCTCTGACAGCCTCTCTGAGACCTGGTCTTTTATACACTGGTTTATGACATGTGACCGTTCTTTATTACAATAAAAGACATTGTGAAGTAGTGAAAGATGACATCCCCGGTACCCCCCACCCCCCCCCAGTTCCGGCTCATTCCAACACGTGGCTACAGTAGAGGTCCTCACCCCCATACAACAGGAGGGGGCTATCACTCAGCTGAGTGTTTCGCCGATTCCTTTGGAATGTGTGCGCCTGATCGAATCTCAAGGGGTGGGGAGGTCATGATCAATAGTAGCTCCTTTGAAAAGGGTCGAGTGCATACAGTAGTGGGCAATAAACTGTATCCTCAGGCCAAGGGATGACGAGCGGTTCGTACAGACAATCGGGCTCAGAGGAAGGGGTCATCAAAGGAGAGGTATTCATGGAAGGAAAGGATCAGTGTGATTAGTGTGGATAATCGGAAGGAGGTGTTGGTCAGGCGCGGGGTGTGATTCCTAGAGACAGAGTCATGTGGAAGAGGAGGGTTCATGACTTACGCATTGTGGATGCGGGGTCAGCCAGAGTGCATGGGGGAAGCTTGCAGGGTCAGGGAAGTGCGCTGATGATCGATCGTGAACAGGGAGATCATGGTACCTAAAATGGCTGTCGTGTATGTTCATACGTGAGTCTGAGGAATGGGCAAGATGGCGCAGATGATGTTCAGTTCACGAACTAAAATTCCACAGTCCTCCCTTTTAACATGTCTCGCCAGTTTGTCAATTCGGATCTATCCCCATAAGACCACGTATTTCTACCTCATAGAGGGGACTCATGTGCTCAGTTCTGAAGTCCAAAGTCTTAGGGCACATACAGTTAGAAATGAGTGAACACAAAGGTGGCAGACATTGAATACCTATGCAGCACCCACACAGTACCACGACTGGTATCAGTATAAATGTAAACAATCTCCATCCCCAGTCCTTCAAAGTGTCCCAAAACCAGCTTCCAAGCGACCATCCTTCTTGCTCTTGGTGAACCTCTGAGGATAGTCTGTGGAGGTGTTCAATTGCTTTGTAGACTGAAGGCGAGTTATCTGGCACGTAGGTGCAACAGCTGGAGCCGATGATGCGGCATGCTCCTCCACGGTCGGCCAGAATCACATCTAGAACTAGGCGGTTTTGGAGAGCCACCAGGCGGACTGCCTGAAGCTCAGCCGTGTTGTTAGCGAGGATGCCAGCCGTGATGTTAATGGTTGTTTCTACTGCTTGAGTCAGATGTCGGATAGCGCGGCTGTTTGCCATTGGTCCCCACAGAGGAACAAGTCCCTTTGCTGCATCCAGGAACTGTGCTCCGGTGAAGTTGGCTTGTTCAACGTTTCCGGCGCGCTTTTGCCGGTGATGTAAGGCTGAGGCCACATACGTGGGAGGAAGAATGAAGGCGATGTAGTACGTACCCCTCCAACCTTTCGGGAGCCAGGTGTAAGCTTTGGTGCCACAAACAAAGTACATATTCGGAGAAGCAACAAAGGAAGGGGGATCAACTGAGACCTATGTTCTGGTGATGCGGCAGGAACTGTGACCCACCAGCTGCGTTCCCTGGCCTTCGAGACACACGAGTCCTGTGACATTGATGACAGACAGGGCCACGGTCAGGGTGGCAGCCGTTTGCTTCCGCAGGTGGGAGAAGGTGGGTCTGGCTGGATTGTGGAGCACTTGCATTTCGACTCTTTCTTTGGCAGGGATGTTCATAAGGAAGGCGGAACCTGAGGCCGCAGGACAAATGGGGGCAGACGTTCTTCCTGTTTTGTTCAGCCAGAACCCATAGTAGAAGTGTGACACTGTCTGACCAGAAGCGGCGTTGTCCTTGTGGCTCTCCTGCAAGAGGATCAACCAGGCGAGGCAGGAGCCATGAACTGAGAAAGGAGAAGGGATGAAAGGTATGGAGTGTTCAGTGGCATGCGGGAGCAACCCGCAGATCCAGCAGTTTGTGGCATTTGTAGCAAGGTTGTGCTGGTGCAGCAGTTGCACGAAGGAATTGTTCCAGAACTCCCTACGCCTCTCTCGGAGCTGAGGCGAAAGGGGGATCAAGTGATGCTCTTTCATGGTGGTTGGCTGTACAGTGGCCAGCAATATCTGATGAGCGGGTGTGCTGTCCTCCAAGATCCAGAAGGAAGTCATGAGGAGGAGGCAAAAGAGGAAAAGGATGAAGTAGGCGATTGTCTTTGATTTGTGCAAATTGTCAGTCTTTGGGTTCCTGTAGTGGGTATTTCCGGTTGCGTCCATCATCTTCTTGTCTGGCGCTTCCATCATCTTCTTGTCTGGCGCTTCCATCATCTTCATCTTCAAGGTGCTCGGTAGTGGGCAGAACCACAGACTTTGTTTAGATTCTCTCCAGGTGACCCTTGGTTGTTTTAGGTCACCGTTCTGAGATTTTAACTTAGTCCGTGGTCTACTTAGCCGAAGCTCCCCCCTTTCGGCGCAGGAAATACCCTTCCCGGGATGGCACAGTGGGATCAGAGAATTTTGCAAGTTCAAGTGCCTCTGTATCAGGATAGCAGTTGAGTGATGGTCGGTCTTTGTTCAGGAGCTCTTCTTGGGTGTCGACGTTTTCTGTCGTGGCCAGGGTCGAGGAGACCTTCTTACAGTGATGGCCGTGCAGCTAGTGCCTCTTTCCCTCCACTCGAAGAGCTGTCCGAGTGGTGATCAGTACTTGCCAGGGGCCCGTCCACCGGGGTTCCAGACTCTTCGCTCGTTGAAAGTTCCGGACTAGAACATAATCTCCCGGTTGGATAGCGTGACCGGGGCCCCTGGAAGCATCGGGGATGGCCTGCTGCACCTGTTGATGAATGACAGACAACGTTTTAGTTAATTTGCACAAATAATCTGACAACAGGACGTCGGGGACGTCGTGAATGGAGGTTGGTTTGGGGGCAGTCCAGAGGTTCATCGGTCGCCCAAACACCACCTCGTAGGGGGTCAAGTGGTGCTTAGTGGGAGTGGAGCGCATCGATAGCAATGCCAGTGGGAGGGCATCTGGCCACTTAAGTCCTGTGGTGGCCACTATTTTTGACAGTTTCAGTTTCAGTGTAGCATTGTGTCGCTCAACTAGGCCAGCGGATTGGGGGTGGAAGACCGCATGGAACCTTTGCTTTACCCCCAGCCCCTTCAAGATTAGTTGGATAACTTCAGCTATGAAGTGGGGGCCATTGTCGCTCCATAAAATTCGGCAAAGGCCGTAGCGAGGGAAAAACTCTTTCAGTAGTACTTTGGCAGTAGTCATGGCAGTGTTATCACGGGTTGGATAGGCTTCCACCCATTTGCTGAAGGCGCATACAATGACTAGTACATACTTCAAGCCTTGGCATCTCTCCAGCTGGATGTAATCCATCTGAAGGACTTCAAAGGGGTGGTCGGGGGTCCCAAACCCTCCCCGGGGTACCACAGTTCCTTTCCCGGGGTTGTGTTGTAGGCAGATAAGGCACTGCTGGACCAGGCGTTTGGCCGAGTCGGGGATTTTGTTGTTGTGCCAGACTTTGGAAATGAGTTCAATCATGGGGGCAGAACCTATGTGTGCAGGGGAGTGTGCCATTGTCAGTATGGGGATCAAGTATGAGTCAGGCAGCAACCACTTGTTTGTGTCCTTTGTCCGCCAGCAGCCTTCGTCGTCCTTTAAACCCACCCGTGCCCACTCAGTCTGTTCGTCAGGTGTGCTGGCCGACTGGATGTCCCTAATCGTTTCCCTAGCGTCAGTCCATTTTTCTGCTTGTGACCTGGTCACGTACATGCGTGTCGTCGTCCTATTCTCAGCTGTGGTTCGGGCAGTGATGTCGGCTAGTGCATTTCCTTGTCCAACTAAGTCTGTCACCTTCTTGTGTGCCTGACATTTGATCACTGCTAATCGCTTGGGGAGGAGAACTGCTTCAATCAGGGCGGAGACTAGATCTCCATGGAGAATGGGTGTGCCGTGGGACGTCAGGAATCCCCTTTCCCTCCACAAGAGCCCAAAATGGTGAACCACCCCGAAGGCATACTGGCTGTCCGTGTAAATGTTCGCCGTGGTTCCTGCTGCTATGATACATGCTCGTGTGAGGGCAATTAGCTCTGCCGCCTGTGCGGATCGTTGTGTGATGCGGGCGGTTTCAACTACTGTTCGGGCTGTCGTCACCGCATAGGCAGCTGAGGTGGTGCCGTCTGGGAGTTTGATATAAGAACCGTCTACCCATAGTTCTCCATCAGGGTCTGTAAAAGCAGTGTCTCTAAGGTCAATTCTACTTCTGGTCTGTTCGTCCGTGAGGGTCACACAGTCGTGTATAGGGGGCACATCGGGGTCATTTTCAGGCAAGGGCAACAGTGTAGCAGGATTCAAAGTCGTGCATCTCTTAAGAGTGATATGGGGTGCAAGTAGAGTCAATTCGTACCCCGTCAGTCGTGCACTAGTCAGGTGTTGAGTCTTGGTCTGGTTCAAAAGGGTGTCAACTGCGTGGGGTACTAACACCGTGAGAGAGTTTGAAAGTACAATTCCCTCACTCTGACGGATAGAGACAGCAGCGGCGGCTACTGCTCGAAGGCAGGCAGGTAAAGCTCTGGCGACTGGGTCAAGAGTGGCAGAGAAGTAGGCACAAGGGCGTTGTTTGGAGCCGATGGGCTGAGTTAGAACAGACAATGCGCATCCCTCCCTTTCGTGAGTGAAGAGAGAGAAGGGCTTGGAGTAATCTGGTGTTCCTAGGACGGGTGCCGAGCAAAGGGCATCCCGCAACTCCTTAAAGGACGCTTGGCATTCGGGGGTCCAAGGGAGTGGGAAAGGAACATCTTTGGCCAACAGGGAGAGTAGGGGTTTTATGATGAGACTGAAATTTGGCAACCATTGTCGGCAAAAAGAGGTAAGGCCCACCAATGAACGGACTTGCTTCTGTGTTTTTGGGATGGGGGTGTCTAGGATGGTCTGGATTCGGTCGGGTGTAAGTTTCCTCCCTTCTTTGGACAGGAGATGGCCTAGGTAGGTCACTTGAGGTTGGCAGAACTGCAGTTTCTTTTTGGAGACTTTGTGGCCATTCTCCGCAAGAAAATGCAAGAGTTGGATGGTGGCTGTGATTGCAAGAGGAGTGGTGTCGGCCGCCAAAAGGATATCATCGACATATTGGATCAACACCACTCCATCTGGTAGCTGGACGGTGTCCAGCTGTCTTTTGAGGGCCTGGCTGTAGATGCTGGGACTTTCAGTGTAGCCCTGGGGAGCCCTACAAAATCGATACGAACGGTTTTGTAAGGTGAAGCCGAAGAGATAACGGCTGTCTGGATGGATGGGGATAGAGAAAAATGCATTCTTGAGATCAATAACGGTGAAGGTGGTGGCAGTGGACGGGATGAGGGTCAGAATGGTGGTGATGTCTGAGACTACGGGGTACTGTGGCACTACCACTTTGTTGACTTCTCGCAGGTCGATGATGAAGCGGTACGCTTTCTCATCTCCCTCACCTTGCTTCTTAACAATGGGTAGGATAGGGCTGTTGCAAACATTACTAACCACTTCCTCTACCACTCCTGCATCTACCAGGGACTGAATAATCGCTACCAATGCCTTCTCGCCTTCGGGCGATACCCGGTACTGTGGAAGTTTCGGGAGTATGGCGTCTGGTCGAACAGTTATGTGCACAGGATCGATCATCATTCGTCCTACATCCGAGTCGTTGCTGGCCCACAGGTACAGGGGTAGGGTGTCGAGCAAGGATTGGTTAGCATCAGTTATAAAGTACATATGTTGTGCGGGGCAGGATCTGGACATGCTCGGGTTGTCGTACAGGATGACTCGGACACCATCTGGGGAACACCTAATAGTAGCTCGGAAATGTTTTAGTAGATCAATACCCATAATGGCGTCTGGGGAGTTGGAGGAGAGCAGAAATGTTGTGTCCGTGGGGTTGTTTCCTAGGTCAAAAGAGATAGGTACAGACAGGGGATTAGTGGAGGGCGTTCCATCGAAACCTATCGATGTAATGTGTGAGCCAGACAAGGGTGCCCTTGGAATCAGTCGCTTTGATAATACACTACGTGTCGCTCCAGTGTCTACCAAAAATGGAGACTTTGTACCCAGGACGTTAGCGGTGACGTAAGGACCTTGCTGGTCAACACAGAGCTCGACTGGATCCCTCCCTCGCCCTTGGCAGTCCTATGCAAAGTCGTGAGCATTGTCGCAGCCGGACTGTTGGCACTGATTCTGTCGGGGGCGGTCAAATGTGTTCGGTCTGTCAGGTTGGTCACTGTTGGTGTCGTGGGTGTGCCCTCGTCCCTGCCCTCTTGTCCTGGGGCCATTTGCCATATCCCTTGTCTCGCTATTCTTAATCGTTTCTCGGAGGACCGGGCATTGAGACTTCCAGTGGCCAAATTCTTTGCAAAACGCACACTGGTTCTCATCGAGGTCTGTTCGTGGAGCGCCAGGTGTGGGTGTGCGGTCTCTAGGGGGTGGATTTCTAGGGGCATTTGACCGGTAATTTCTCCTATACTGCTCCCTTCCTCGAGTCACTCCCTGTAATTGAGCAATCATCACTCGTTCTTTTAAGTCCTTTTTCTTTCTCTCAGTTGCCCTCTCGTTCTCGTTCTTTTGGTGTTCGTAATACTGAGCCATCTGAAGGATAGCTGCAGGTTTTGAGGCCCCCCAACTACTCTCGCTTGTCTGTAACTTCTGGGAGACCTCTTGTAATAGCCCCTTTACGTAGTTTTGCACAAATAGGTGCTGTCCGGTTGCGGTGGTCATGTCTTGGCCACTGTAATCGGAGAACACTGTCTCAAATCGGGAGAAATACTCTGATACGTCTTCCTGGGGTTTCCGACGGCAAGCCGTGACTATCGACCAGTCTACCTTTCTCTCTGGGATCAATGTCTTTAACTTCTGCACTATTTTGTCCGGGAGTTCCAGTATGTCTTTTACAGGTTTCTTACCGGGCTCTCGCTGCCTATCTAGTTCACCGAGTTGATTCCAGGTATGTCCAAACAGATCTGTGTGGTTGGCCTTCCGGATTTGCTTCCACACGTCAGCCGGCAGACATAACCCAAAAAACAAATCAATGTCCGCTAGAGTCATTATGGTTGAGCCCAAGGCTGTACTTAGTTCGGTATAAAATGCTGTCGGGTTTTTTCTTAAATCGGGCAGTGTTTGGCTAAAGGTTAAAATATCTTGTCGATCCCATGGTTGATAAACCCAGTTGTGCACAACCCTCCCTTTGCATCTGCGTGGTTAATATCGTCGTTTGTTCCCTGACCTCTTGGGGGAACCCAGTAGGGGGCGGCTTCTCTGATAGGCATCATAGTGTTGGCTACTTCTAATGGGGGCTCAGCCGTTTCAGAGACTGTGAGCTTAACCTCTGGTTTCTGTTCAGTGAGGTGGCGGAAGACCTCAAGCGTTTGCATGAAGAGGTCCGTCACGTCATGTTCAGTCCCATCTCCAACATCGATCTTTCTATATAGAGCCGTCAGCTTAGCAGGACCCTTAGTTTGATACCTATCCTCATATGCGTTCAGGGTGTGGAAGCTGAACCGTAAAATGAAATGCCGTTTGTGGCTACCGGCATGTGAATTGCACATATCCATCGCATATTCTTCGCTCTCTTTCCGTTCTACCAGTGTCTTTGCTATCTTATCAATCCCATCCCGCTCATCTTTGCTCAACCTATTCGGTCTTGCCGTTAGCTGCTTGCTAGTCTCGAGTTCATCTGATGTTGTTACCGATGTGGCCGGTGCGAAGGCCGTAAGGGCCGGGGCACTAGCGCTAGGGTCACCCTCGCCCGTGCTCAGGACTGGTAGGTGCTGTGCCAGTGGCTGGCAGGGGGCATAAGGAGGGGGCATGTAGATGATCGGAGGACCTAGCAGTAACTCGTCGTTTGCCCGTTGTTTGGAGGGCATCTCTGGGTAGAGCATAGAGGGGGTCCTAACAGGGCATTGGCCTATTGACCCTGATTCTTGCGTTTGTCTAACTTCCTCTCTCCTTTTTATCTCTTCATCTAGTTCCTTCGCTGCCAGGTGGGCTGCCTTTCGTAATTCTTTCCCTATTTTTGTTTCTTCTCTTTTCCTTCGTTGCTCTGCTTCTTTGCGCCACATGCCGATACTATCGAGCTGCTTCTAGCGCTTTTATTTTATGATCATCAAAGGAACCTATCAGTGGCCACTGATTTTTGGGGTCCCTTTTCGTATATTTATGCCATAGCTTACTATAAGCTATGGCGACTAGTCCTTGTTTAGTGAACATGTCCTTATTAGGGGTGCCTTCCAATGGAGCTGGATGGTTCATCTCTAATAAGCGGTCCGGGTTGATCCAACTACTGACCAATGGGGAGAAGATAGGCATGACGGGTTACAACGGGGACAAAAGTCTGCACTACCTATCCTTCACTACTTCGCGAAGACTAGACAGAATATTTTTATTCTGCAGTATTCGCAAATAGGGAATACCCAAAGAGAGAACCAATATCGAACAATTAATGTTCGTTCAATCGAACAATCAGTGGCGAGAAAGAAATAGGCGCGACGGGTTACAACGGGGGCAAAAGCCTGCACTATCTATTCTTCACTATCTGCAAAGGAGGACAGAATACTTTTTACCCTTCCCCGTTTGTAGACAGAGAATTCTCGAGAAAAACAATCCTCGAACAAACAATGTTCGGGCAAACAATCAATCAGTGGGGGAGAAAAGATAGGCACGACGGATTACAACGGGGGCAAGAGCCTGCGTTACCTACCCTTCGCTGCATGCAAAGGAAGAGAGAATACTTTTATCCCTCTCAGTTTGCAGACAGAGAATCTCCAAGAGAACCAACAATTCGGAGAGTAATACTAGTATTTTCAATCAAACAATCAAATATTTCTTAGTTTGTCGTGTTACACGACCTTACCCGGACCGCATGGACAGTTTCTCGTCTTCCGCTTCCAGCGCCCGATCGTCCTCTACTCTCTGCTGCTACCGTGGCACTCCTGATGGTTCCCAGTCAGGACCGAAGATCACTCGGGGAGAGGTCTGCTCGGAACCAGTGAAGTTCAGATGATCGGCTGTCAGACGAGGGTCTATCGGACAGGAGCTCTTCCGATCGTTGCAGTCGTTCACTCTGTCGTTGGGACCTCTCCCACCGAATCCACGTGTCGCTGATGGGCCCCACGTTGGGCGCCAATTGACGAAGATCAATACAAAATGGTCAGGCGATTTAGTCGATGTCTCTTCAGTAATTTTGCCCGGCGTTAAACGCCTCTAATACCTTACAAAGATTATAAAAATAAAGAGGCAGGCGCTGGAGACAGGAAGACAGGAAACACGTTTTATTCCGACGGAGCAGAACACATCAGATCGGACAACAAGGTATCGTCTCGAGGTGCTCTCTGACAGCCTCTCTGAGACCTGGTCTTTTATACACTGGTTTATGACATGTGACCGTTCTTTATTACAATAAAAGACATTGTGAAGTAGTGAAAGATGACATCCCCGGTACCCCCCCCCCCCCAGTTCCGGCTCATTTCAACATGTGGCTACAGTAGAGGTCCTCACCCCCCATACAACAGGAGGGGGCTATCACTCAGCTGAGTGTTTCGCCGATTCCTTTGGAATGTGTGCGCCTGATCGAATCTCAAGGGGTGGGGAGGTCATGATCAATAGTAGCTCCTTTGAAAAGGGTCGAGTGCATACAGTAGTGGGCAATAAACTGTATCCTCAGGCCAAGGGATGACCAGCGGTTCGTACAGACAATCGGGCTCCGAGGAAGGGGTCATCAAAGGAGAGGTATTCATGGAAGGAAAGGATCAGTGTGATTAGTGTGGATAATCGGAAGGAGGTGTTGGTCAGGCGCGGGGTGTGATTCCTAGAGACAGAGTCATGTGGAAGAGGAGGGTTCATGACTTACGCATTGTGGATGCGGGGTCAGCCAGAGTGCATGGGGGAAGCTTGCAGGGTCAGGGAAGTGCGCTGATGATCGATCGTGAACAGGGAGATCATGGTACCTAAAATGGCTGTCGTGTATGTTCATACGTGAGTCAGAGGAATGGGCAAGATGGCGCAGATGATGTTCAGTTCACGAACTAAAATTCCACACTACCCTTCCAGGGACCCTGTGGGTCCCTAATAGTTTGATATATAGTCTAGTGGTGTCAGCAAGGTATGCTATTAAAATATGTACGGCAATTTTTGGGAAATGGTAAATATTTTCTTCTAATGTGCCCCGTTGTCCTGACAAGGCATACTAATACACAGATAACAAGGAAGAGGGCTTCCTCAGTTGAATTGAATACCCATATGCACCCTAAACAAGAAAATATAATGTGGTCCTAACAATAAGTAGTGATACCTATAGCAGGCTTTACTGAAATATAACTGTATCATTGGTGAGTCAGAGAGGCCATTCATTCTTTAAAGTACCATTTCATGGCAGATATTTCACAAAGGTTCAGAAGAAAAAATGTTGGTCATTTAGACACAATCTGTTAAACAATTATAACATATCATGAATAAGTATAAACAGGACATAAACTCAGTGTATACTCAGAGTACATTAAGTAAGAAGCACCCGAGACCGACTGCCACATCCACATAGTGCATGTCAACTAAAAGACATATTGCAGCTGAGCTGGACAATGCCCAGTATTCGAAAAATAGATGTATTAAAATCTGGTGACGTCATATAAATATTTCCCTTCTTTAGCCAAATGTTTTTGGGCCATAAATAATCAATACCTGTCTCCAATCTAGGTGACCAGAAACAATTAGGAGTGGGCAGAACTTGTGGAATTTGAATCATCAGAGTTCCACAGAGTTAAATAAAAACTCTGTGAGATTCTGCAGAGTGTCGCCAACAGGCAAAAACAGGCATGTCACACTGCTCGTGCTGTGATTTAGCACCAGTAGTGCATTCCACGCTGAAAAAACAGCGCTAACTGCACCACCCGGTGTGATAGAGGGAGCAGCTACTTGAGTTCAATTTGCTGCAGCTCTAATAGGCTTTCTAGTTGAGCTGCAGCCTTCTGACCACAGATGGTCGCAACAGCCCACATAAGAAAAATCTCGCCGGAAATCCTCTAAACGACCAGAAATTGTATTAGCCGATGCCACATCTCGCTTGCTAACTTACTGTTCTGGAGCTGTGACCGAGAAAACAAATCTGCCACACCGCAATTGCTGTTACTTGGCTGGAACTCCACGTTACGACAATAACACGGAGTCACCAAAATTCTGCCAATTCTGTGGGTGAAATGGGAATATTCTGCCCATCCCTAGAAACAATACGTCCTTCTCCAGGAACTGGGTGCCACTGAAGCAACACCAGTTACCAGCGGCATCTAAAATGAGCACCTATCCCAAGAGATTTTATGATGGGCGGAAACCTGCCCTAATCAGTGAGAAGGGAATTACACTTCCTGCTCTTGGGCCAGCTCAGCTCTTGTTATGTTATATGTTATGTTATGAGTTCTTATATAGCGCATGACTCACCCGGGGGGATCTCAGCGCTTACCAAGGGGATACCAGGAAGGGTTCCGGAGAAATGTATTCAGGAGAGACTAGATTTAGAACAAGAACGTTTTTAATTGTTTCCTAAAAGACAGATAGGAAGTGGATTTACGCAGGGCCTCTGGAAGCAAATTCCAGTATTTTGGGGCGATATAAGAAAAAGCTCTGCCACCTGTGCGACTTAGCCGGATACGAGGGACCTTCAAGAGGGCCAAAGCATTCGATCTTAAATTACATTCAGATATCTGTTTAAAGAGTTTGTTTTGCAGGTAGAGGGGTCCCCACCCCTTGAGTGTTTTAAAGGAAAGACAACAGACCTTAAGAAACAATCTTTTTTTCACCGGGAGCCAGTGCAGTTGTCTAAGTAAGGGCAGGGATGGGGATCCTGGGGGGCGGTTGAGAACCATCCTTCCGGCAGTATTATGTATCATTAGAAGTTTTGTTAAAGTAGTCATCCCTCCTTCAGCCAACAGGGCGTTACCGTAGTCAAGTCGACTAATAACCATTGCCTGGACTACTGTTCTGCGGTGTTCTAGCGGTAGATAAGGGAGTATTCTACTTAGTAGGTGCAGGCTATAGTAGCACGCCCCAGAGATGTTCTTAACGTTGTCTTTCATGGTGAGTTTAGAGTCCAGCTGGATTCCCAGGCTCCTTACTGAGGAAGAGGGGGTAGGGGCTTCACCCAGAGTACCAAGGGGCAGAAGGCTGCCTCGTACTGGGGTTGATGTTTTTTATTGTTTGGGATAACCATGTCAAACGTTTTCATTAAGGCAGAATTGAAGCTGGTCAACATAGCTGTGGGATCTTGGCCAATTAGCTCAGGATCGGTCAAGAATTGGGTAAATGTCTCATTGAAGGCATCCAGTGTTAATTTATGCCATGGCCTATTATTGCTGCATTTTAAGAGCTTGTGATGATTCCTATGGGTTAGCCCCGATTGGAACTTAAGGGAGAATTGGATCATGCAATGATCTGACCAAGTGAGGGGAAGCGGCGGTAATGCTATTGGTTGTTCTGAGTTAGTGAAATAAGGTCCAGGGTATGACCTGCACAGTGAGTAGGGCCAGACACCTTCTGTGATAGTCCAATGTCGCACAGGTTAGAAATGAACTTCATTACTTCTGGGTTTGTCACCATCTTCTCCATAGAAGTTAAAATCTCCCAGAAGGACGAAATTGCTAGAAGCTAGAACATGCATGGCAATGAATTACGTCAGGGCGTTAGAGAAGTTGGTTTTGGGACCGGGTGGCCGGTAGAGCAATGCCCCGTCCCAGGACACCGACGGGGACATGGTCACTTTGAAAATTCCTAGTTCCATTAAGTTATTGCAGGTGGAAGAAATCCATTTAACTTTTAGATGACTTTTCAAGGCGATTCCTATACCACCTCCTAGTTTCCCAGTTCTATCTAGATGAATAAATTGGTAGTCAGCTGGTATTGCAAGATTAATGGCAGGAAGATTGGTAGGGGTTAACCAGGTTTCCGTTAAGAAACATAGATCTGGGGAGAGGGTGGAGATCAAGTCCCAAAACTCTATGGAGTGTTTTGCGAGAGATCTAACATTACACAAGATATAGTTTGGGCTCTTCTGGTTTTGGGTAGGGTCGGTTTTGAGGACAGTTATAGGAGAAACCACCCTGAAGCATTGAAATCTACATGAGATACAAGATACAGGGCCCTCCAGCATAGCAGGGAATGAGGAGTTACAGCAACTTACCGACCCATGCTTGCTGGGTGTGATAGATCCTATCTCGCACAGAGATGCTCCAGTATAGGCATAGTGCAAAGAGGATAGAGCCCCGGGGATATTTTGAGCAGCATCTTCTGCCTCCCAGTTCGATCTGGCGCAGATGGGCGCAGACGGGCTTGCCTCTGGCACACCTTCTGCGCGCCTGCGGCGCACCCACTGCGCCAGGCTGCTGCGCGGCCGGGCAGGTGAGCTCATGTTATACTGGTGTGGTCAGGTCAGGTGATGCCACAACAGCTAGCCCGCCGACCCTAAATCACCCCCAAGATGCCGGCTCCGGGTTTGTCCAAGTCGGTCCTTTCCCCGTCTCCAAACAGCACCTAATCGGCTGCAATGGAGAATCGGGAGAATCGGGAGGAGCGCGAGCAGGTTTTTAGCAAAACATCTATTTAAAAATAAGTTTTCACAATTTAAAAACAATTCCTGGTCGGGGTCCCGGCTTCCACCTCAGGAGTCCCCAGAGGTGCGTGTGAGTGCTCTAAGAGTGCAATTTATACCTTTGGGCCAGGTATGCCACAACAGCTAGCCCGCCAACCCTAAATCACCCCCAAGATGGCGGCTCCGGGTTTGTCCAAGCCGGTCCTTTCCCCATCTCCAAACAGCACCTAATCGACTGTAATGGAGAATTGGGAGAATCAGGAGGAGCGCGAGCAGGTAATCAGCAAAATATATTTTTTAAAATAAGTTTTCACAATTTTCACAATTTAAAAACAATTCCTGGTCGGGGTCTCGCCTTCCGCCTCAGGAGTCTCCAGAGTTGCGCGTGAGTGCTCTAAGAGTGCAATTTATACCTTCTCGGCCAGGTATGCCACAACAGCTACTCCGCAAACCCTAAATCACCCCCAAGATAGCGACTCCGGGTTTGTCCAATCCGGTCCTTTCCCCGTCTCCAAACAGCACCTAATCGGCTGCAATGGAGAATCGGGAGAATCGGTAGGAGCGCGAGCAGGTAATCAGCAAAATATCTTTTTAAAAAGAAGTTTTCACAATTTTCACAATTTAAAAACAATCCCTGGTCGGGCTCCCGGCTTCCACCTCAGGAGTCCCCAGAGGCTCTTTTTTTTTTTTTTTTTTTTTTGTAAACCTTTATTGGTATAGACAGGATATACAAATCTGAGCCTACAACCAAACTGGCCGGCCACAACACGTGAAAGCAGTCAAGAAGTCCAGAATGAAGTTACAGAATCAATCATAGAAGAACGTAAGCAATACAATCTTAAAAAAGGGGGGGGAAGAGAGAGGATCCAAACGGCCAGCAAACAGGAGCAATGAAGGTTATTTTTTATAATAGGGCAAGAAGGAGCATGACAGGCAGGGCGATAATATAGAAGAATCCGGATTCTCACATCAAACTATTGGTAACAGAAGGGCTAAAGGGCAGCCATGCAGGAATGTCAACACTGTATATATCAGAATAAAAAAACAGGGCCGTGAACACAAGTCAGTATATAAGTAAGAACGACTTTGTATCCCCACCACCCAGTAGCACATCAGAAACAGAACAAAGGGGGCCGAAATAGCGACAACACCCAAACTAACCCGTCATACTGACCTTGGGAGAGAAGGAAAAAGGGAGGGAGGGGGGGGGGGGAAGAGGAAAGAAGAAAGGGAAAGGAAAACACAGACTGAAAGAAAAGAATGCCGCGCCTAAACAAGCGTCCCGTAGCAAAGAACACATAAAAGAGCGATAATATCGACAACGAGGAGGGCATGGGAGTCGCAATGGAAAGCAGCAGAACTACAAAAAGAAGAACAGCGACATTACAGACCCCACCCCAAACATACCACGGAAGGCAAGGACAGACGCGGCACTCCAATAAAGAGATACAAAAGGGCCATAGAACTGAGGAAAATAAAACATCAAATAAGACCCAACCCACCCATCCCACCCAGCACCCCTGCAGAAGGCTATGGCCTACCCTCCAAACAGCGCGCCTGTCGCCCTAAACCAGAACCCGAAATGTAGTAGAGACAAGAGAAAGAAGAATATAGAGACAAAAAAAGGACATCAAGACAAAAGAAATAAATGGGAGGGAGGAGCAAAAGAGCAGAAACAAATACGGTCGGCCACCGCCCTCCACCCAACCATACGAAAATATTATATGTGAACCTGAACGACACAATCTCGAGCGCCAAAAAACGTACAGGGGGGTCTCCCACAGCACTAGAAATATGAGCAACTTCGCCACAGATCTGTACGTCAATAAACCACCGGGAGCCGTGCATCTCACCCCATCCCTTTTCTAACCACAGTTACCACCCACCACAGGACAGTGTGAAATAAGCAACACGATGCGAGGCAAGCACACAATTGAAGAGAGTACGAGCAAAACGTAGGCCAGGGAGGGCAATCAATAAGCAAGTGGGCAAAAGTTCAAATAGGCAGTTCAAATGTCTCAGCAATAACAACAAGGGCAATAATAGACAGGAGTTCAGTCTTGCCATCAGGAAAAGCGGGGGTTTCCCTGCAAAATAGAAACACGACCTCATCAAGGCAAAAACAGGCAGCGGTCCACCATTGTTCTCAGGCACCCGGGGAGGATCGGATCCCCGCACGACATCCAAGTCCCCAAACTCCAAACATCGAAGAGCAGGAGGTTCCAAATCCACCGGCCAGCAAATCCGCCGATGGATAGCGACAGTAACTCTCGTAGCAACCGGGGGAGGCGAGGCGGTGGCATCACTGAGACAAGAGGGGACCATGAAGGAGCGTTCACCCAAGATGGCGGTAGAACGAATCGAGTCTCCCGGAGCACCGGGGGCCAGGGCCGCGCGTAAGGATCGTAAGGCATCAAGAACGTCTCCAATCGTAGGCTCACGCACACACGTCCAGGCCCCCGTACCGTCCAGCAACCCAAGCCCGCCATCACGAGGAGACCCACAGCACAGGTCGTCGGTAGCCATTTTGTGAATTCAGCCTCCTCACCACCCTCCACGATGCTCGAAACAGTTCACAAATGCGGGCCTTTACAGATTTCCGGGGGGTCCCAGCAATGGCAGCCTCGGTGAAAAAAGGAGATTCGCCCAAGGCGAGGGGCCGTCTGCAATATCGCTGGCGCTCCACTCGAACAGAGTCCGAGGACGAGGGTCCAGGGTCGATGGACGGAGCAGCGGCGGGGGGACCCCTTCACACGATCAGTCCATGGAGCACCGCGTTCCGCACCAGCCTCACGGCCGTCAAGGCGGGCCCGGATCAGGGTCACCGGGATGTTCCCACAACGGCTCTCACCAGTGGCGCAGTCTCTCGGCCGGGGCCGACGGTCACCACAGCGCCAGGCCGGATCCGATAGGCGAGGCCCCGGTCTCAACACCAAGAAGGCCCAGGTCCCTTCGGGGGGCACAACTTCGGAACCGCAGCATGCCGGAGTCTCCAGGCCAAACGGTGAGTTAGAGCGAAACGTTGCGCTGCAATTTCTTCGAAACTGTGTCGTCTCTGGGCAGGATATACAACAGGATATGCGAGTCAGGCCAGAGGGCTGACGGAGCCGAGCTACAAGGCGACCATTACGCTCGCAAGCTTGGCTCCTCCCCTCCCCAGTGGCTCTTGGGCTAGAAACTACCCAAAAATGGGGAAGGAAAAATCTTAGATCTATCATCTTTACAACTATAGCAATATTAACTGGCAGCCATTCACTGCTCATTTTCAAAACACCACACGACCCATTGCCCTCTCTTGCTGAAAGTTGATTGCTTTAGTAGTGAATGGCATGCACCAAAACTGTCAGACGTTTTTGTAAGGCTTGGGACAGAAACGTAATTCTGGCTGCTCTGAACTCAAGGTCCAATTTTGGCTGGTGCAAAAAGCACTTCTTAGTATGCATTAATAAAGTACTCCAGGGAGAATGAAAACATGGCATCTAGTGAAAGTGGCCTCATAGTCTGCCTCTTTATTAATGAAGACTGGCGAGGCGTGCTTCATTTAAAAATATATAAATAACTTCTCCTGAAGCAGTGGGTGCCCCTGAAAAGTGTGGTGCCTGGAGCAAAAGACACCACTTGTGTTGGTGCTGTCTTGCACTTTGTCCAACCATACACCTTAAGTACTCTCATTCAATCTAGCAATTCTAGTCTAGCAAGCATGCAGAGTCACATACACCTCCCAAGGAGCCACTCCTCTCATTTATCTATGGATGTCATTTCAGTTTTGACTCACTGATACATATCACAATTAGCAAGTCACTGGCATATTAATGTACATATTTTCTTTCCTCTTTATTACTTTCTTACTCTCTTACCTATGTTGTGTGATGACTTTCGCATATTAACTTTTGTGTTATAGTTTCTGCACCCTTGACTCTCTCTTGCAGTCCCTTTTCTCTTCACCTCTTTATTGCCTTGTATCTGTCCTAGTCACTGATAACTGACTCACCTATGTAGTCAGTTATAGTTAATAACCTATCCCCAAAAGTCTTCCTGTATACTTATAGAAGTACCCAACTCAAGACTCATCTGAATAGGGACCTTATATTTGTGCATTTATTTCTATTTTTGAGGGTTTGTGGTTTGAACTCTCTGGCTCTTTCTTCCACCAACCTCCACTTCCTAGCTCATCTCAATCTTTTATGGTCTTTCTCAGCTCTACTTTCTCCCTTTATTTGTGCTTTCTTACATACCTCCTTCTTTCACCCTTTCTCCCTCTTCCACTGAGGCAGAAAAATAAGTTCCGAGCCTCAAAAATGAGTGGTAGTGCCCATAACTGCAGCCCCCTGCACAAATTAAGCACTGGGTGTACTCGCTGTTGACTCTCAGTACTAACATGTATAGTACTGATCAGGGTTAAGTGGACTATATAGGTAACATCCCTGGAGTGGCCTTGAAAGTTTGATGGAACAACCAGGTCTTGCGAACCCCACTTCTATGTAGGATTTCCCGTCAGGCATTGCAGGAGCGAGTTATTTAATGGGTCTGTAAGTGATTTGAAGTCACCTGGAGCCCTCCATCGTGGAGAATTCAGATCTCTGCAAATATCGTTTTTTTTTAAATATGCATGGTTAACAAACGTGCTAGTTTGATAAGTATTTAATTCCAATGACACTGCAGCTTGTTCTGCGTTCGGCAATATTTTGAAAAGTGTTATTTCAATACCAGGATTATGGTTCACTGTGGATAAGGATTATAAAGCTGCAAACGGTGATGTATGCTTACACACAAAAAAAAATCAGTTGATTTAATATATTTGGTTTCATAAATGTAGCACTGCGCCTTCGTGACTGCTTAGCTGTTGAAAAGAATACTACAAGTCCTTTAGTCAGACAGATAATAGCACAAAAAGGTTCGGAGCTTTTATAAAATGTTTCAAACAGTTCTTTCCCGCCAGATCAGGGAAGAAGTGTGGAAACAAATGGCGGACCTTATCTGCAAGGGCTGCTCCCCGTTGTCTTTTGGGCCCATTGATCTGGGATTGAGATCTGTGGGACCCCTAATACTGTTGTCATGAACTCTGACTTAGTGAATACACACACGCAGCCTCCCCATTGTCATGCTCCTCTCTTTAAGAGGCCGGGGCACAATGGTGAACTTGCGGGGGCCACTTTGCCAACTGACTAATCCTCAGAGGTCTCGGGTTATGAGGGAATGCCCGTGTTAAGGAGCCACTGAACCGCCCTATGGTGAGTCTGAAGACTTGTTATGGCAGACAGTTTGCATATCGCCTCCTTGATCTCAAATCCGTTATCAAAATCTAGTGACCTGAACATATCAACCGAATGGGTCATTGATTGTCCCACATTGACTTTTTCAGGGAAATCCAACTTTGGAATTCGTTTATTAGGATCAGGATTTAGGATTTACTCCTCAGCTGTAATAATGTTACTGTAAATTCAGTGTGCCAGCAGGTGACAATACGTTGGGACAGATGTACGTGTGTAAAAGGAGACGAGGTTTGTTTAAAAGCCTATATTAATGTGAGGTATTTCATTGTGCATTGTTATTTTGGCATTATTAGTGCGTGAGATTCTACAGCGCTGTATTGTACAAAATGAAAAAGGTTTAGCAACGTATTTGAAAATATTTCCTTGCACGCATGCTTAAAACGCCATTTTAGCATGACGTTTGGTGACCAGTCGTTACTATGTGAGGAGAATACAATTCCCAATGGCTGTCGCTTTGTAAAGAACAATTACATCCTCTTTACTGGCTGAGCAACACAATATAAAAACATAAAATAAAATAAAGAAAGAAATAAAATGGATGTGTGTTTGGTATATGGGCGCTATTTCGTACACCTTTCTTCTGCTTGCATGTGTGTGTGTATATATATATATATATATATATATATATATATATATATATATATATATATATATGTGTGTGTGTACTGCATTTTGTACATTTTAATTTACCTTACCATCTCCCACTCAATTCTCTCGAATGTGTTCTCTTTGAGGCTCACCTGTTTCTCTTTCAGCTCCCGGAATTTTGTTTAACTGAACCCACTCCGCATTTCAGCAATAGAATCTCAAAGTTGTATTTCTGTTGTCGAAATTAGCGTTTATGAACGCAAAGAGAATCGCCAACGTCAGAAACACTAATCAATGTTGGCGATTGAAAATGTCTTGCATTCGTTGTTTGTCGTGCCGATTCTTTTTTAAACATGATATCGGAAATACAGCTGATATAGTTAAGCCACATCTATGCCACGCGCAAAGTATCCTAGGTATGACTTGTGGGAATTGTGTAGGGGAAATGCTGCATATTCAGGTTTTAGAACTCGGAATCAAGAGAAAACGTGGTTATTAGTACCCGATTGCAAGGTGCCGAACGGGTAGATAATACCACACCCAATAAACACCGCACCTGGTGGGAGGGATCACCTCCTCTAATTAGGGGCAACTCAACAAAAAGGTCCTTGGTCTTGATCAAACAGCCTTAAATTGCAGGAAATTACGGATATTGTGAACATAACATACTTCGCCATGTGGATTTTAAAAATCTTTTGTAATATCTTCTGTGTTTTTTCTCACGTATATAAAGCTGAGACACCTTATTAAATATGGCACAGGTTGCACATGCAGAAATAGTTTGGGATCTTAGAATCTAACACAGTGGACCTTTACCTTATGTGTTGGTTCGTTGTGCCAGAATCTGACAGACTTAGAAAAACGTTATACAGCTGAACAATGAAAAAACATGTTGGCAGCTTCATGGAAGGGTGTTGCATCTATCGCTTATTCAATGGTGGCCGCTTACTGCAAAAGTACAGCACAGCCTGTTTAAAAAGAATGGGCAAACCTGGAATGTAGGGTCTGGGGTTGTGTGACGGAACCACACATGTGATTACCACGCATACCCGTTCCACACGGTCTTTACCACGCAAGTCTTAACCACGCATATGCCTTTACAATGAAATATGAGTTGTTAAGGCATATATGGCAAAGACATATTCGTGTTTAAGACTTATCAGGTGAGTGTAACCCCCAACCCCTGCCCTGAGACCTAAAAGTACCCCCTCCATCCTGAAAACCAACTCACTCTTCCCTGAGCCCTAAAAACGACCCGGCCCTCCCTCTGAGCCCTGAAAACTAGCCCAGGCCCTGAGCCCTAAAAACTACCCGACCCCCCCTGTGCCCTAAATAAAACATCCCCTACCCCCAGCCTTAAACACAACCCTGACCTCCCCAGCCCTGAAAACTACCCCTTACCCCTAAAGATCCAACCCCACTTACCTCACTGTGTTCTTCCCGATCCTTCCTCTTTCTTCTTCTTCTTCAACCCACCCATTTCAGCAGCTAGACCGCGCACTGCAAGCGTGGTTAAGGCATATGCGTGGTTAAGGCAAACGTGGTAGCACTTGCGTTGTTGGGAGATGCGTGGCTGAGCCCACATTGTTCCGACCATTTCCTGGGGTCTGAAGCTCACTGATTTACCAAAGTATTTCTCGTTATTACTTGTTGTTGTCTTGTTCGATTGTCCCACTCTTTAGGTGATGCGCTGCGACTGCAAAGCTCATCTTCCAATTACAAATACTAAAGCAACTAAGGTAAAACTGCCTAAATGGGTTTGCAGACTGCTTATTTAGAGTACTTTTCACATTAATATAAATCACATCACCACAGAAATTCTGTTAATTCTATGGATACAATGAAGGAACATTGAGATTGCTGGGGAGGCAGATACTGGAGTCCATTTTCCTGAAATAGTATCTGAAATCTGAATATATGAAAGGAGAGGCGTCCACGTTTAGTGGTGGTGCTCGGCAAGCAAGTCAGGTGATACTCAGGGCAGCAGCCTCCTATACGAATTTGTCGCCCCACGGAGATAACAGTTCTATTGGCTTATTACAGCTGGCACTTAAGTGACAGGCCTGGGGAGATAGGGCCTTAAGGGTGGGGGGCTAGTTGGGGATGGGAATTTTCATTGCTTGCAAATACTTATCATGATGACCGTATGCAGTGCCTGAACAGTTGATATGGACATCATATGGTGCTTCAGCTATGCCATAAATAACCTGATTTGCACTGTGACTTTGCTACCTATCTAGGGTATGTAACCGGAACCCCTTTTTGGATGCATGGAAAATCAATAAAAATTGTTTAAAAAAATGAAAGGAGAGACGTCCCCTGAAGACTTGGTGTACTGGGGTCTTCAGGTTATCTATTTGAAAGCATGTAAGGAGTTTCGAGATCAGGCGAAGAGCAGAAGATGCATTTACTATGTGGAGAAGTGTGGCTCAATGGTTAGAGCGGCAGACCCTGATGCAGAGGTCTAGCCCGGGACCAGGGTTCAATTCCCCGCCTTGGCGGGTCTTGAGCTCAAAATTCCACGGACCTGATAATTCTCGCCTCGGTGCCTATTCCAATCATGGAGTCCAACTCTGGGCAATAGCTTGCGTAATCTCCACAACGCTAAGGATGCCTGGCCTCCACCTTGGGGGTGCCCAGGAGTGGACACCTCACAGGGAAAGCCAGGATGGGTTCCACAGCGGTATTCGTACAAGCGCCTTGAGACCCTTGCGGGTGAGTAGTGCGCTATACAAGTATCAATTTACATTACTTTTGAGGGTCATTTATGCAGTATATGTGGCCTCCATATGTGGCTGTATTCGCACTGATTCTGGCTGCTGTGTTTATTACAATAGTTAAAAGCTATCTGGTTAATTATTGAATGGTGACTTTCAGTTGCAGGCACACAAAGGAATGTATTTCTATGGTACTGAAGGGCAAGTAGAGAGTAATACCTCTCCGTAACTACTTGGTGGCGAAAACAACAGTGGATTGATAAGACATGAGGAAACATTTTTAAAATTAAGTGCTACATATGCTGTTGGAATAAAACTTTAGCCCCATGAGGAACTTCAGAATATTATAAAATGAGAACGTTCATGGTAAAGAGGATCAAGCATTGGCAAAGCCAGCACATCTGGCTTCCACTGTGTGAAGAGATCTGTGAAGAGTAACATAGGGAGAATCGCCCTTACAGGAATGGGGGTGGGTGAATGCGCCTGGTAGGGTTTTGAGTCTCCAGTGTCAAGCCTCTGCCAAGGATGAAGAAGCTGCTTCTTCTGATGACAGATCTGCACTGGTTGCATCTGTAGAAAGGAACTACTCTATCCAAAGCCTTAATATAAAGCCAATGACACAGCATAACTGTTGGAAATTGCCCTTTTTTCAGGGTCACCCCCAAAATTTTGCCTTCCTCTTCCACTTTTCTGACCTTGTTTGTGCTTGAATTAGGACTCTGAGGGCTTTACCACTGCTAACTAGTGCTAAAGTGCATGTTCTCTCCCTACTAAAACATGGTAGCATTGGCTCATACTTCCATCACACTCTTATAAGAAAGTGACGGGAGGATACATCTTTCCTTAGTCCTCTCTATATTATACATCAAACACATACAAAAGGAAAAGCTTCTAGCTTATTCAATTTATTGCCATCTGTGCTAGGGAAACCCCGGGGGTTGATTAATACTGCCCTCACCCACTAGTTAGTGACATGCTTCCTCATAGTGTCGTTTCTACACCCTGCTGCATACCAACATACAGGGTGGAGCACAAAAATTATATTTTTGGAAAAACACTAGGGATCTACCTTGCAGAGGCAGTGATCAAGTAAAACTATCTAGGAGGGTATCCTCTCTATTTCTTTATTCCTGGGCCCTTCCTGATAGGGTTACAAAATATGCTTTGGGTGTACTTAGGGAATTAACATCCCTGTCACCCTCTCTGGTTTTATCGACATGTTTCTGCCAAATTTTTCTGCCCACTAGGGGTCATTGGCATTCCTCAGGATATAGATCCTGTTTTCTAACCTCCAAGAATATTCTCTAAGTGAGGTTTTTGGTGTTTACTATACTTGCCCATTCTAGTAATACTCCAGGAAATTCCAGAGTTTCATATATCCATTCCAAAACTCAGGGTGAGAGTGGGACGTGGTCCTGTAGTTACACTTACTTCAAGGAACGAACGCTGGTGATATGTGAAACTCTGGAATTTCCTGGAGCGTTACTACGACAGGCAGGTATAGTAAACACGAAAAACAATGGATTTAGGCACAGATCTCTGTACTGGGGTGTATGAATGGCATTGTTTCTCATTCTGTCCATCAATGTTCTTTTTACTTTTAGAAAGTTGGCATTTTCCTTCTTTAGCCATTTGGTGCCTGCTGCCTGTCTCTGATCACATGTCGGGGGTGACAGCTGGGCTCTGTGTATTCCCCCTAGAAGCCACACAATGGGAGCTCAGGGGTAAAAATTACTATTCCCACTCCAAAGAGTGCAACAGTAGGGAAGCGTTTGATAGCGGGTGGGTAAAAATTACTATTCCCACTCCAGTGAGTGCAACAGTAGAGAAAGCGTTGGATAGAGTAGGGATAAAAATTACTATTCCCACTCCAGTGAGTGCAACAGTAGGGAAACCGTTGGATAGCATAGGGGTAAAAATCACTTTTCCCACTCCAGTGAGTGTAACAGTAGGGAAAGCGTTGGATAGCGGTGGGTAAAAATTACTATTCCAACTCCAGAGAGTAAAACAGTAGGGAAAACGTTGAATAGCGTAGGGGTAAAAATTACTATTCCCACTCCAGAGAGTGCAACAGTAGGGAAAGTGTTGGATAGCATAGAAATTAAATATAACATACTTATAAATAATGTTTGTATTTAAAATAATTAATAATTTAAATTTGAAACCAACATCATTTACAAATACCCATTAATAATTATTAAAAACATAATTACAATTGAATAATTTATTAACAATAAATTAACAATAAATACCAATACAAATTAATTAATCAATATTAGTTACCAAATAATAAATATTGAACAATGAAATATTTTTCAAAACAAAACACATATTTATTATCAACATTTGATTAGCGATTAAAAAACTTTAAACAACAAAATTATTTTTTATACAAAAAATACTTTTTATAAATCATGAATTACCAATTATTAAAAAATAGTTTCCAATTAAAATAAATGACTTACCGATTAAAAAAAATAATTACCAATTACAAACATTAATTACCAATTACAAACATTAATGATCAATTAAAAAAATTAATTACCAATTAAAAAATGTATTACCAATTACAAACATCAGTTAAAAATTAAAAAATCAATTACCTATTACAATCATAATTACCAATTAAAAAAATTATTTATCAATTACATACATTAATCACCAATTAAAAAATGAATTACCAATTACAAATATTACTTGCCAATTAAAAAAAAAATATCAATTACAAAAATTAATTACCAATTACAAACATTAATTACCAATTTAAAAAATAAATTAACAATTAAAATAATTAATTGCCAATTAATAATATATTCGAAATGAATTTATCAATACCAATAAATTAAAATAAATAATTATTTAATTACAATTAAAATACTTCCCACCCAATTCCCCTATAAACCCACTACCCGCTACAAAACTTAAATGCAAAAATTAATTAAAATTAATTTGTAATTCCTAAAACATAATAATTAATTTAATATATTTAAATTACTTCCCACCCTATTCCCGTATAAACCCACAACCCGCTCCAGTACTAAAACATTAAATTAACTTTAAAATAACATTATTCATATATAAAAATAATACACATGTAATTTAAAACAAGTAAAATACTTAACAAAAAACATATAACACATACATATTAAATACATAATAAAATACATAATAGTAATACAAATATCGATATTAGTAACATCGAAATTAGTAACATCGATATATTTGATATCGAAATTACTGACTTCGATATTACTTACATCGATATAAATAAGTTCGATATTACTTACCTTAGGGTCGATATTCTGTCCAACGATATTCTTGACCTCGATATTCTTTACCTTCGATATTTCAGACTCGATATTTCGGTAGGTCGATATTACAAACTCGATATTTAGACTGTGTACAGCTGGGCACAACCTCACACTTACACCTGAATAGACTGTGTCCTGTTCACAAACAAAAGGCTGTATACCCCCTTATTATGAGTCTGGAGAAAGGACAGGAAGGGAGGAAATGTTTTAACACTTCAAAGACCCATCTTTGGAGTCTACAAGAGTAACCAGGCATATAGGCTTATCCCTGAGGCAATGTTTAAAGTATTTTGTGTACACACACAGACACACACACAAATGCACACACGCACGCACACACGCACACACACAGTAAACACAGTGAAAATACTACAAAATGACTCCACAACAGTTTGGAAAAATAGCCAATTTATCTGAATAAAACAAGACCAAAATTACAAAAATCCAACATACACAAGTCATATATGAATTTTCAAAGATTAAATAAAGTTGTTCTTAAAAATCAATAGTTGCACTTGATCAGGACAAAGTACCTTGGATGCGTCAAAAATATTAGACGATGCATGACGCAGGGGAGGTAAGGCATCGAAAAAGCAGGTGATGGGTTGGTTCCTTACTGCTAGGCAGGTGGGGTGATGCGCCGGTTCCTTACTGTTGCAGGGGAGGTGATGCATTGTTTGGGTACACGATGCGTTGGTTCCTAACAGCAGTGCAGTGTCGATGAAGAAAGTGGTACCCAGGAACGATGCAACAAAAGACAAGTCATTCTGCAGCGATTCCACAGCGTTAAAGCATGCGCTGTCAGGCAATGCATCATGGGCTTCGATGATGCAGTGCTCGAGACTCACAAAGCGGCAGTTCTTCAGAGGTGCTGCGATGAAAAGCTGGGGCCTGCTATGTAACGCCGTCAATGTGTTCAGTGGGGACCACGCTCTGGTGCAAGCAGTGGCGATGCATTGAGTTTTGGTAATGATGCAAAGGTTCCAAATCACGCTTGAAGTCGATGCAAGGATTTTCTTGTTTGGATTAACAGAACTTACTTCCCGTGGCCCAGGAACTGGATTTGGCACCACTTGGCAAGATGGGACTCTCAATTGCAGAGCCCAGGTACTAGTAGGTGAAGCCTTTAATGGCCCTGGGATTTCTTAACAGAAGGCAAGCTCAACTCAAGTCTTTGGAGAACTTTAGAAACAGGATGTAGAAAGCAAGGTCCAGTCCTTTCACTCCCAGGACAGAAGCAGCAGGCCAACACAGCAAAGCAAACAGCAAAGTGGTAGTCCCTCCTGACAGCTTATCCAGCTCGTCCTCCTGGCAGAATGTCCTCAACCCAGAAGTGCTCTAAAGAAATGGAGTCACATGTCCAGTACTTATACCCAATTTAGTCTTTGAAGTACGAAAACCTCACTGGACAGTCTTTGTAGTGTACCTTCCCTGGCTCCAGACACTCTACAGGGGGGTGGCAATGGCTTGGCATAAGGACAAGCACAGTCCTATATGGGTGTCAGTGTCAACTTCTCCCACCACTCTAGCTCAGGAAGACCCATCAGCCTGGTGATGGGTCATCAGGATATGCAGGGCACACCTCAGCTCCCATTGTGTTACTGTCTAGTGTGAATGCACACACACCCCAACAGTCATCCTAATCCAGACATGTATTCTGAAGGCATGAAAAGGCACAGAATGGGTAAAGTTGGAAAATGACAGCTTTCTTAAAGTATTTAAACAAGAAGGGGTTGGGCCTATACCACCGTCCTAACTAGGCAACAGTAATACTAGAAAAAGGAGAGTGGTTTGGACGTGCTTTTAATAATGAACATTCATCAATAACCACCTTCAATTCTTAAGTGGTTATGGTGCCTTATATTCACCTTTTATTATTTCTTTTCTTTTCAATACGTATGCGTTCTAAAAGTGGCATTTTCAGACCTGAAATTTAAAAAACAACTTTACTAAAATATATTTTTTAATTGTGAGTCCAGAGACCCCCAAACTTCAGATTTCTATCAGCTCCCAATTGGAAAATACACTTGTAAGATGTTACAAGGCAGCTTCAATGCTAACCTATCGGAGACATAAGCCTTGCAGTAGTGAAAAATGAAATTAGCAGTGTTTCACTACCAGCACATGTAAAACACAACATTACATGTCATACCTTTTCAAGTCAAGTCAAGTCAAGAATACTTTATTCGGTATAAAAACAATACCATACAAAGTGCATTATTATAAAAAAGAAAGGCAATACAACTGGTAAATGTTACGTGATAAAAAGGGGGTGTATGTAAACAATCACAAAATAAATATTTAATATTTTAAAAAGCCCGGTTAAGAACAATTTGTACAATAAAAACAGAATCCTGGGCCATTTTAGTGCAGCCAACCCTTCTATCACAAGAGATGATCAAGGACAATTATTCATCACCTGTAGTATTCCTTAGTCTCACAGCCGTTCTCAAGAAGTTTACCATACTAAACAATGTTAGAGGATCTGCTGACAGTTTCAAAAACAGTAGTGCCACCTTTGCCTGGTTGAATCTGGCTTGCCTTAAAAGCGGTTTTAAAATGTCCTGGGGTACGCATAAAAGGGGCATATTAAAACAAAATGAAGAGTGTACTGCGGAGACCACTGGTCGCAGCCGCAGGGTCCCTTTATGTCGATATCTGGTGTGTACCCTGCTGGAACTGATAAAATGTGGTGCAGGAGATTCAACCTGAATCTGGTCATTAGGAATCTGTTGTGTTTATTGTACATGTTGGACAGATAAAATTCCATTCTTGGGGTTGATTTGGTTAGCAAGTGGGCTCTCACCGAGGATTTCATCAGTTCCCTGTCCTCCCTTTCCGATGCTGTTTGCCTTATGAATTCTATCTTTATGATACCCTTGTCTTTAAGTCTGAGTTTAGCAGGTTCATCAAAATACTTAGCACAGCCCAGCCCTTTCAGGGTATCCCTTACATATTTAAGCAAAGGAATCGTTAGTCCTCTGTCCAGGGCAATACAGTCCAATAGTATTTGCCTGCTTAGAGTGGCTTCAGGGTTCGTCCATATTTTAATCCAACAGGTTATGGGTGTGAGTCTTAGCCTGTCGCTAATATTAGAGAGTCCTAACTCCTCATGAACAATATGGGAAGGCGTGCTTTGTGGTACCTGCAGAACCCTTCTCAGGAATTTATTTTCCTCGTTTTGGAGCAACGAGATGTCTCTAAAACCCCATACCTCGCTGCCATACAAGGTCCTAGCACAGCATACTGAGGTGTACAAGTGCGTGATTTCCTTTGGTGACCAGCGGCCTAATCTTTTTGCAAAATTCATGATTGAGCCCACCGAGCTAATTTGGGATCTACGTTTGTCGTTAATCAGTGTTTTAAAACTAAGGTGATTGTCAAATAAAATCCCTAAGTAATTAAAAGCCTGCACTTTTTCTAATTTGTGAGACCCTATTGTAAAGGTACAATTCTTGGACGGTCTTTTCCCTGTTTCCATAATATAGGTTTTAGTAAGATTGGCTGTTAGGTCTATATCCTCCATGAAGCTGACAAAGCCGTCAATAAGGGACTGTAGTCCCCGAGCTGTGCGGGCCATACCTTTTCAATAAAATACATCTTACACATGGGGCTACCTTGGGCCTATATTAGGGGGGGTTTGCATGTAATACAAGTGAAGGTTTGGGCCTGCCAAGTGGGTGCACCTGCCAGATCGAATTGGCAGTTTAAAACTGGACACACAGGCTCTGCAGTAGCAGGCCTGAGACATGCTTTCAGGGCTACTGAGGTGGGTAGCAAAATCAGGGTTGCAGGCCCACTAGTAGCATTTGATTTGCAGGCCCTGTGCACCCATAGTGCACTGTACTATGGACTAACTAGTAAATCTTACATGCCAATCATGGAGAAAACCAATTATCCTTACATTTTACACAGGGAGTACTTGCACTTCAGCACTGGTCAGCAGTGGTAAACTGCCCAGAGTCCTAACACCAGCTAAAACTAAATGCAGCACACTGTCAAATACAGGAATTCTGAAGGAAAAAGACAGAAGAAATCACTTCAAAAGATGCTAGGTCTAACATTACACTTTCTGAGGAAATGTCTGCATATATTTTCCAGTTTGGCTCAGTTCAGTTTGAGTGAAAATTATCTCACAATGGGATGCAGATGTATTTTGCAATATGTACCGAACATTTGCTTGGTGGAAGGTGAAACTGAAAATATGTGCAATGTTAGCAAAGGGTGAACTTCGGGTACTTCTTATTCAACAAAGTTTGTTTAAAAATGTTTTGAGATGTTGTGATGCAATGGGGTACCATAGGTGCAATTGGTCAAAATACAAGCAAGCCAACCACGAGTTGGGCATTGCAGTCAGGTCCTCGTATCATTTTACCCCAAGGCTTGTGTAACTTTGCTCTACTGATAATTGTGCCCCTTTGTGAAGGCTGAGACAACTCTATTGAGCCATTAATTAATTTGCTTTCTGAATCAGAACCTTGTGCATTGCTAAAAAATGATTTTAGATTGCTCTGAATGACAGATCATGCACCCTAACTGATTCTATGAAAAACAATAGAATCTTCTTGGTCACCTAACTATAAAACCAGAGGTCATTTGATAACCAGTTGACTATAGAACCAATAAAAGCACAAAACAGTCCCAGTGCCATTTCAGATCGAGCCATTTTCATCCAATTTGACTCTACATTAATCAATGCAACCCAGAAACAACAGACTAATCAGCCTTCAATGTTGACTACTAAAAGCGGCAGGCGGTTATTCTTCCATTTCATATTTTATGAAGAATTTGCTTGGTAGTGACCATTTGAGAAGCTTGGCACTTCCCTAGAACAGCACGCTGATTCTGGAAAAGAAACTATATAAATGAAAAATACTTCTCCTTAAATATAATTTTTCTGCTCCATTTCAGTAGGCCTTTAGGAGTCATTGAAGTGATTATATTCATGATTAAGCTGTTGCACTTTCAGGTTATTACTGTTTCATTAGGTTAACATATCATTTTGCTCTTTTTTACTGTAGATCCCAGACTGCTCCATGCATTGGTTACTTTACATGAAAATCAGAGGAGCGGATTCAAGAGTCAGGAGCCGCAGTTGGGACACACAAGATGGAGTCCACTGCTGCCAAATGTACAATGAAATAAGCCTTGGCGGCTCCCGCACACACCCCTTGTCTGTGTTGATATTCACACAGCGACATGCTGACTCTGGAAACATACCAATAAAACATGATATGTACAGTATGTAATTTGTACTTAAGTGAAAGATATCTGATGCCATTTTCCTCTGAGGGAGGTTGCCTGTCAATGAAGCCTTTGTGCTGAGCCTTCTGCTACTGTCAGCCAGTTGGCTGGATTCGCAAGTGCGCCCCTCTTCCCCCCTACATATAATATCGTATAAGTCGTATTTTTCCAAATTAATGCGCAGTTTCTATGGTCGCTCACGGTTCCGAGTCGCAAGGCTATGTTTTACACATCAAACGTCATAATCAAGGAATTCATTTGACTTACTATGTTACAAACCATGTCAAGTTTTCATACCTTTATGAATTTTATGAGGGGCCGCGGTTCCTAAAACAACACTTTAACGACATAAGCGCCCGGGTCGTGCCTACGCAATGTCACGCTTCCCGTCATACAATGCGCGCGCTGCCTTTTATAGACTCATTCCTCATACACAATTATCTGCGCAGCTAGTTGGGTGGTTGCAGAGCGGAATACTAAACTGTTGGCCAGTGTTCCAGTCAGCACTGCTCCTCTCTGGAAAAAAAAGACACATAATTCAGGCAACAGCTGGAAAGCTTAGTCTAATGGCCTGTGCTTAAATGTGGAAGGTCACAGGGTAGTGATCTAAAGAGATGAGAAGTCTTGCTCACCCGACTGTGTGTTGACACTCGGTAAACGGAGGAGGAGGGGTCTGTGCGGGCATCAGAGAAAAGCAGGCCCAAGCAGCGCCAAAGAAAAGGAAGCAATTTCTATTCAGGGCATGCAGGGGTCCTGGAATCAGCGGTGAAAAGGAACAAGGCCCTTCACTGCCGCAAGGTTAGCTTCTATTATAACAGGATTAAAGTACATTTAGCGACCCTATTGCCGCAGTTTAGCCCCGTTTAGGCTTACTTGATGTTTCCGCTGGCCTTTGATCGCCCTTGCATGTTGCTGGTCATCTCGGGACACAGCAGTCACAGAGCAGAGACTGTGAAATTATCTTGAAGCTGTTAGGGACTGCCCGCTTTCATTCAGACCCCTGCCCTCGCTTCGTTTTCCTTCTTTACAGGTACTGCAGTTTGCAGAGATAAAAAGATACGGTTTCTGAAAGAACGTGTATAATCTGTTCCTTCCTAGTTAAAATCGAAATGCAGGAAACGTACGCCAGTTTAGCTGGCTTCCTCGCCAAAGCCATCATTTCTGCACTGTCCGCCTTTTTATTGCTCGCATTTGCATATAAATTAAAGCCATATTGTAGCTTTAAGGCAAGCTGTGCTTCGCGCTCCACGCATCTCAGGGCGCCATTGTCTTACATCCACTTTCTATACAGTGATTAAATGAAAAGGAGGAGAAAGTGGAAAAAGTTCATCTTTGCGGCACCTTTAATTGCTTGTTTGTTTTCTCCGCCAATTATGACAGAATTAATTTTTGAAACCCGGTGTAATAAGCAATTGTTTACAGGGGAAAACATTCATCGCGAAGAGTTTCTTTGCTTACAGCAATATTTAAATTAGAATTTTCATGCACGGAAGTGAAGAATAATTACTGTCTAAGCCTAGTCTATTTCTGTATATTTTTTATTTTTCGAATACTTCAGTGGCAGAACCTGGTTGAATTATACTTAGAAGGAAAGGAAAACGAGATGATTATATCAAATTATCAGTCAAGGTTTAAAAGAAATGTAGAACGTAATTTTGATAAAAGAATCCTAAACAGCAATAATAAATAGATGTCTAAAATACAAACTTATTAGTTTGTATTATGAACGTGTGTGGTTTTTTTTACATTACAAGTCCAGAGTTAAACATTCTGGTTGGCCACTTACAAATACGTTTTAATGGTTTCAATTTATGGCACATGAGATGTTGTATCTAGAACTGTCGGGGTGGGGCATTATACTTGCTTACAGCTGCTTTTTCAAATGGTCATTTATTTTAATTACAGCTATGTATATTGGTTTCCGGTGCTATTTTACCTCACCAGTAGAGTCTAACCTTGCTGTACTTGCTTGCGAGCCATAAAAAACGAACCTAACCCTATAACTAGGTCAAATAGAATCCATTTGAGTGAACTGAAATCCCACCAAAGGTAAGTATTTTAATCAGTAAAAATAATTACTTGCCATATTTCGATACATTTTTTGTCATTTGCAGAAGAGCTACCGAATCATAAGCTTTAAAAAGTACTGTAAAATCTTATCATGTGGTTTTTGGATAGTCCAAGGAAAGATTTCAGACCCAAATGTTTTGGTATTTTAAGTCTTTTCCAAGACAGTGCTATGTCCTACTCTGTACACTATAAATCCAGCCTTCTAAAATAAAGATTAAAATAAAGATTTTAGGTCAGCTTCCAGTGAAACATTCATAAAGTTATGTTGTTGTCGTTCCACATAAAGATAAAACCAAGTCCAAGTCGCACATCAGGGATGAAATTATTGGACAGTTGCACACTGATGAAGCAGCTGCTGTCATTCTTGAAGTGGCTCACATGAATTTCACTTAAAAAACCGACAATATAGAAAGTAACGTCAAAGTCCTACTTAGTGGTGGTCTTTGGTGTAGTTATAGGAAATACATTTAATAATATGTGCAGGATGAATGAATTTGCTCAGCGAAATGCAATTCAATTAGTCTAATTCAATACACAGATGTATTAATGAAAATGCGCGCACACACACACACACACACACACATATATATATATATACATTTTTTCTGAGTATAAATATTTATGTGACGTACTACAAATAGTGCTACTACGCCTGGTTGTTGGCACACTCCTCCAAGATGGTTCTTACTTTGTACAATACTTTTTTACAATAGTATTCCATATTATTCCTCGTTGTTTTAATATTTGGCTAAAATCAAGAGTTCTTGTGATAGCTAATATTACCTTCATTTAATAAGAACCTGATTCAAAACAGTTTTCTGCAGTTAGGTTCAAATTATGGGCAGAAAAATGACATCAGAGAAAGTCATTCCTAATCTGGGAACAGTTAATGTCCATAGACAGAATTTCATGCTCCAGAAAATCCCAAAGGATTGGGAATTTCCTGCAGTACTAAGTTCAGGTTTAAGGTGAAGAACATGTTGCTCCAGGAGAGGGACTAGTGGTGAAGTTTGTGGGTACCCCCAAAGTCATACATTTGGCATTTTGTAAGGCCCCAATCACAATCAGATCAGCAATCATATTTTGGGCACAAACTACAGTAGGTAGTGAAAGCTTGCAGAAATCACCAGCGCAAATAGCACTCATGGATAGTTTGTAGAAATTGACATAGGGAGTAACATGCACTATTATCATGTTCTTTCCCTTGCTAGTTGTGACGCATGTAATTGAGCACAAATTGCGTACCAACTATCACATGAACTCCACAGTCGCAAATTTATATGTGCGTAATTTGAACCAGATGTTTGAGGGCTGTTCGTGATCAAGCCGTAAATGTCAATGTGGCTGGTGCAGGTGCATAAACCTTAACACGCTGCTTTACTTCCTGGGCATTAAAGAAATTAATTTCTCTAGAAGGAAAGCTATTTTAAAGGTGGGCAAAACATAAAACAAATTCATGTCTTTATGCATATCACAGCCAGTGCTTAATTTGAGCTGGGGGTGCGGGGTGCACTGGAACTTACTTTTAGAGACCGGCACTTATTTATCTTCATTTTATATTGACTACGAGAAAAAAAAGTGAAAAAAACACACAAACTGGAAAGACAGAGAGAAAGAAAGATGGAAAATCTGTTACAAAGGGAGAAAGCAGAAGCCTGTATGAAATAAAGGGGCAGGGGGTGTCTGGTATTAGGGAGTGTCTGGTAGTGGATTAAGGAGGTCTGGAGAAGATTCAAGACTAGGCACACTGCCTTGGCATTCCCTGTGCCTGCCCATCTTTAATTGCACTGGCAGCCGTTTCAGAGCAGAGCTTTGGGCACCGGCACTCACTCAATTACAAATTAAGCACTGATTACAACTTCACCTACCTTCTCGGATCATTAACACTGTGCATGAGTAAGTGCAGGGCACTAGATGTGTTCATTGCTATCTGCAGCTTCCATATCCATAAGATATCCTATGTTTTTTTTTAAAATCCTCACAAGGTCCACAAATTTACTAAAGTTAAAGAAGAGAGTCTATGGTGAATACAGCTCTGATTTTTAAAAATAGCGTACTGAAACTGCGTCTATGTCTGGAGGGAGATTTTCTGAACTTGGAGATAACTACTGAGAACGTGTTTGCAATCACACATATTTGAGAAAAAAGTTCAGTATCAAACAGTCCGAAGGGCGCTCATAAAAACGATGCAGATTTACTGTAAAAGACGTATTTATTGCGACCTTGACTGTAACAATAGGCTGGTAGATTTATATCTTACAGTAAAAGCTTGGCTGTTTTCTAGCCAATGTGTGACTTCAAAGCAAGAAATTTGCAAAGCTGCATAGCATCATGTATCTCATGAGACTCTGGCCAAGATTTACTGATGCTTTGTGCCAGCACAGGGCAATACAAAGGTGATGCTAAGCTAGGCATGCTTACTGCCATCCGAAGCAAATGGTATTTTGCAATGGAAAGTTTACATTTTGTCAGCTCAATACCTGCTTTACATCCCTTTGCATCGCTTTGGGTCACTGTGCGTCAACAAGGTGTTACTGGGATGAATCAATGCAAATATTCATAGCGATTATCACAAAATTCAATTGAGTAAGATAGCTAGACACCAGGTTTGCATTAAATACATAACCGGTAACCATTTAGCATGATCCTATATTGCCATTAACTTGTTCTTATGACTTTATAAACCACAAGTCTGAAAGCTCAGTGGTTTGCAAATATCACAACAATCATGAAATGTTAATACAAAACCATATTACATATGTTGGTAGTTATGTATATCTAAAAGTACATGTTTATTTTGGGAGGGTTAGCTTAAAAAAGATGTTTATTTCAAACATGGAAATGATTATTGAAAACATTAGGTGAAATACTTGAAAATATTCTTTAAAAATACAGACAGATATATAAGTAAATACCTATTTACGTGCATGATTATTATACCTGTGCCGGGGCAACAAATGATGAAGGGAATGCTGAATGAATCAAACATTCACACCCAGTCAAGAGATATGGGTTAAAACCATTATTCTTTTGCTCAATATGCCACCCCAGTTTGGATCCAGCTATTTGCAAATCAGTCTAGACACTGCTCCTCATGGGAATAGTCCAGCCCGAACTGCCAAGCAGTGTCCTCCCTGGACCGGAAACAAGCATACTGGCACCGGATTTGTGGTAACACCCCTCATTAGCAAGGATAGCTTGAATCCAGTGGCACAGCAAGCAAGGGACCCACGTCTGAGCATACCCATCCCACTTAGAGTGAAAAGTGCTGCAGCAACAAATTATTGATGGAATGCAAAAGTAATCAAACATAAACCCCCAGTCAAGAGATCTGGGTTCAATCCATCGTTCTTTTGCTCACTAGGCCACCCCAGTTTGAACCCAGTCATATGAAAATCAGTCTTCTTTTGCTCAATATGCCACCCCAGTTTGGATCCAGCTATTTGCAAATCAGTCTTGACACTGCTCCTCATGGGAATAGTCCAGCCCGAACTGCCAAGCAGTGTCCTCCCTGGACCGGAAACAAGCATCCTGGCACCGGTTTTGTGGTAACACCCCTCATTAGCAAGGATAGCTTGAATCCAGTGGCACAGCAAGCAAGGGACCCACGTCTGAGCATACCCATCCCACTTAGAGTGAAAAGTGCTGCAGCAACAAATTATTGATGGAATGCAAAAGTAATCAAACATAAACCCCCAGTCAAGAGATCTGGGTTCAATCCATCGTTCTTTTGCTCACTATGCCACCCCAGTTTGAACCCAGTCATATGAAAATCAGTCTTGACCTGCTCCTTATGGGAACAGTCCAGTCCAAACTGCCCAGCTGCGTCCTCCGTGGACCATAAACAAGCATCCCTGGACCAGTTTCAGGGTAACACCTCTCATCAGCCGGGCTAACTTGAATCCAGTGGAACACAGAGCAAACCCCACAAACGGTCCCGGGATGCTTGTTTCTGGTCCTGGGAGGACCTGGAGTGGCAGTTTATGATAATTACTTCAGGGAGGTAGCAGTTACCGGACGGTGGGGGGGGGGGAGGCGTGCGGACTCCCTGTACTTCTATAATTCATAGCCCCCCTACATTCTTACTATTGTTTGCCTTGGGCAGGTAGTGGTTCCCAGGGCTGCAAGGAGCCAGACGTCCCCCGCATTCTTACTATTTTTTGCCCCAGGGAGTTGGAAGTCCCCGGGACTGGAAGGGGTAGGGCAGGCCAACCGCATTCTTACAATTGTTTGCCGCAATGTGGTGGCTGGTCCCGGGCCTGCAGGAGGCTAAGCAGGCTCCCTGCATTCTTAGCCTTGTCTGCCCCTGGGAGAAGCTGGTCCCTGGGGCACGGAGGTGCTGCTTGGGCAGCCTCTGCATATTTAGACATTAGTGCCCTAGGGAGGTCGTGGAGGTCATAAGCAGTGAATTGTGAGGGCATAAGTTATAATTATCTCAGGTAAATATAACTGCTGAATTTCAATGGTTTTGTACAAGTGAAGTGTAAGCCTAACCATAACGTCCCTGTAACCTTTGTTTTTTCACTGAATTTCAAAGGTTTCTCGAATTCCATTTCTAAAATATTATGTCCTTATGATGTTTAGTTTTTTTAGTGAATTTTTGGGGTTTCAATTGAATACTAAGTGTCTTACAATTTATTTTAATTAGTATTTTTTTTTATGGTAGACATTCTTTTTTATAAATATACTTTTTATACTTTAAAAAAGAACAATCATAAAATATAAAACTCATATATTTTCAGCGTAATTGAACACATTTTATTAAATATTTTTGGGGTACGGCGGTATCTGCCCTGGTCTGCAAAGATAGACAGACTCCTATTCTATGGTTTTTAATCCCAATCACGTGATCGGGATGAATCCGTGACTCTAAGGGATCGATTAGGATGTAGGGGGGATCGCCACCACCCGCATGGCGGTGGGGATCCGCCATACATCCTTCCCCGCCCGCCACCCATTTCCCCCGCCATATTAGTATGGCGGGTGGATCCCGGCGGACGGGAAGACCGTCCGCTGGTTTTCCGCCGGTCGACCAGTCGACCGGGCGGAAAAGGGGCTATCTATGGTGGCGGTGTCTGCTAGACACCGGCATCCATATTAGCATGGGCAGCGGAGCATGGCTTTCCATGGCAGAGACCCTGCCATGGAAAGCCATGGGGAGTCTGCTTTCGGAGGCCCGTTGCGGGCCTCAGGGTATTAGGGGGCTGGGGGGTGCACATAGGGGTACATATGGTACCCCCCTGCATTCTCATGGACATGGTGGCAGGCACCTCACAATGCCTGTCACCTTGTGCATGAAAATGCACACAGTGCATTCCCAGCATTGTGGGAGGCTGTGCTGTGAGCACCGCCCACCAAAATGCTGGGAAGGGAGGATGCCAGCCCACAGGGGCAACCTAATTCCAGGTGCCGGACCGCCGCACCACTGGCAGACGGTCCCAGCACCGCTAGGGTGGCGGGCAGACTAAAGTGTGCCCGCCATCCTTATCGGCCCCTACATTTGCAGATTCGCCGAAAATCTAAGAAACGACTGCGCATATGTACTCCCCTCCATTATCATTAATAATATCAGTGTTAACATATTTACAGGTATATATAAACATCATTACTATAACTTGCTACTGTACTATGTTCTCATAAACTATATGATTTGTGATGTCAAAACTATTATTGTAAATAATATTATTTTAGATGGTATAACTGATATAATATAAAAGGGTATAAGAAGTCAATGGAAAAGGCACAAGCTATAGTTAATGTAGTGTGGCTACAGAGTGAACACATTGTGTATGGTGGCGCAAGAATTATAATAGTTTGAAGGTGTTGAGTGAATTATAAATTAAAGATAAGTTTAGAAATAAACATTTTTGTGTAGTTTAACTTTTATTTGTAGAATATATTCTACATTCCCCCTCCCCTTTTGTATTGGTTTGGCCTTGAGGGATGGGATCCATGGGGCCTAGAAAGGCTTGTGGGTGTTGGGCTGGACGCCCCTCCCTTTAGATGTTGACCCCAGGAGAAAGGGTTCAGGGGCCTACGAAGGATTGGGGAGGATTGCATGGACCTCTTCCCTGAACCCTATTTGGACCCAGGGATTACATCCCCGGGACCAAAACATAAAAAAAAGGGAGGGGGCTATGTGGCCCCCTTCCTATGCCTTCATAGGCCCCGGGAACCCTATCCCCGGGGATGTTTTCTTTTTAAAGGGAGGGGGCTGCAAGGCCCACCTTTACAAGTCTCATCAGGCTCAATGAACCCCATCCCCAAAGGCCCTGTGCTTTTTTTTTTTTTAAAGGGAGGGGACTGCCTGGACCCCGACTTCAAGTCTTATTAGGCCTGGAGGACCCCATTTCCCAGGGACAATTTGTTTGTAAAGGGGAGGGGTTTATGTGGCCCTCCTCCATGAGCCTCAGTAGGCCCTTGAGGCCCAATTTTCCAGGGCTGTATTTATTTCTTAAAAGGGGGGTGACATGTGCCCCCCTGAGCCTTATTAGGCTCTGGGGACCCCATCCCACATGGCTGCATTTATTTTTAAAGTGGGGTAGACGGGCTAAGTGTTCCCCTTCTGGAAGCCTCATTAGGCACAGGGGACCCCACCACCAGAGCCTTATTTATTTTAAGCATGGGCGTAAAATCCGTTCCGCTCGCGGATTTTCGGCAAATTCGCAATCCGTGAACTCTCGCGAATTTGCCGAAAATTCGCGCAAATCGGATTTTTTTGCTTGGTCGCACTTGCCAAATAGAATACTATACAATTTTGCGGCGTGCGGCGTTCAATTACCGTCATTCAGCGTTTGAAGAGTTGTTTTTCTCCATGTTTGCGTGTGCTGCGCCATTTTGGATCTTGCTGCGGGATCCCGCGGGAGTTTGTCGACCGCGATTACGTCATCGCTGCTTGCCACCTTGCACAGCGAGAGTTTGTCAACGCGAGTACGTCATAAAGGCCCGTGATCACGCATCGCGGGAGTAAACACTTGCAAAAACGTAGATGACAGCGACAGCGACAATCTCGCAATTGCGAGATTGCAAAATTTGCAATTTCGCACAAGAAATCCACCAGCAGGCAGCATAAACCTTGAAAATTATGATTTTTATCAGAATAACTCCTCAGGTTGACATTGGCCGGCACTTTTTTTTGCAAGGAGTCCATTTTGGGGGGATGGGGGGTGGGAGGAAGGAAGTGCCCCACAGTCTCCAACTCCCTGTTCCTGTCCAGCAGGCTCCTCCCAGTGCTTTCTTCATGTGCTGGTCACTTTGATTTGGATCTTGACCTGGAAGGATTACTTTTTGTGGATGCTGCTGGATATTTGGATTTGAGGCCTTTTTGACTTTCTTTGGATCACTTTTGGATTAGAAATTTCACAAGTAAGTTGATGTTGTTTGTTTGGGGCATTACAGTTGCTGCAACTACAATTTTGGAACTTTTTCAGAACATTAAATAAAATATATTGTGGGTAGCCACAGTATCCAGTATGACCAGGGTTAGTTATGGGTGCATGATGCAACTGTTTTGTTGAATTTCAACATCATTTAGGGCATGGATGGCATTGGATTGTGCTGATTTTTGTGTGTTTTTCGATTTTTGGGGGTGTTGTTGGGGCCTTTTGCCCAGGGGTACTCACTCACTCAGTGGTGCATGGGCCTAGTCTTTCTGTGTAGTCTCTTTAATGTAAACATCATGGAGGGCATGGATGGCATTGGATTGTGGTGATTTGTGTGTGCTTTTGGATTTTTTTGGCTGTTGGGGCCTTTTGCCCAGGGTTACTCACTCAGTGGTGCATGGGCCTAGTCTTTCTGTGGGGTGTGTTGAATGTAAACATCATGGAGGGCATGGATGGCATTGGATTGTGGTGATTTTTGTGTGTTTTTCGATTTTTGGGGGTGTTGATGGGGCATGGCCATGTGGGTGGGGGCCATATTGAGGCCTGGTCCAGGGCCATATGTTGGGGGTGAAGGGGCCATTTTGAATCCAGGCAGCGTGCTTTGTGCCATAGGCCTGCATCCAATGTGCCTTACTTTCATCCATTATGCCAAGGGGTACTCACTCACTCAGTGGTGTGTGGCCTAGTCTTTCTGTGTGGTCTCTTTAATGTAAACACCATGGAGGGCATGGATGGCATTGGATTGTGGTGATTTTTGTGTGTTTTTCGATTTTTTTTACTGTTGGGGCCTTTTGCCCAGGGGTACTCTCTCAGTGGTGCATGAGCCTAGTCTTTCTGTGGGGTGTCTTGAATGTACACATCATGGAGGGCATGGATGGCATTGGATTGTTGTGATTTTTGTGTGTTTTTCGATTTTGGGGGGTGTTGATGGGGCATGGCCATGTGGGTGGGGGCCATTTTGAGGCCTGGTCCAGGGCCATGTGTTGGGGGTGAAGGGGCCATTTTGAATCCAGGCAGTGTGCTTTTTGCCATAGGCCTGCATCCAATGTGCCTTGCTTTCATCCATTATGCCCAGGGGTACTCACTCACACAGTGGTGTATGGGCCTAGTCTTTCTGTGTGGTCTCTTTAATGTAAACATCATGGAGGGCATGGATGGCATTGGATTGTGGTGATTTTTGTGTGTTTTTTGATTTTTTTGGCTGTTGGGGCCTTTTGCCCAGGGGTACTCACTCAGTGGTGCATGGGCCTAGTCTTTCTGTGGGGTGTCTTGAATGTAAACACCATGGAGGGCATGGATGGCATTGGATTGTGGTGATTTGTGTGTGTTTTTCAATTGTTGGGGGTGTTGATGGGGCATGGCCATGTGGGTGGGGGCCATTTTGAGGCCTGGTCCAGGCAGGGCCTGGCAATGTGGGTGGGGGTCTAGGGGCAATTGTGAACCCAGGCAGTGTGCTTTGTTGTGTCAAAGGCCTGCACCCAGTCTGCCATGCTTTCATACATTATGCCCAGGGGTACTCTGTCAGTGGTGCATTTTATTGGTCTTTCCATTTTGGGTGTTGGGTATAATAAAAATGCTTACTTGCAAACTATTAATTGAAGCGCTACATATGCAACATTTATTTAACTGATGTTCCTCTGGCTTCGTTTGCTTTTAGGTGCAGAAAGACGAATCATCAGCCTCATCGTTCCTCATCAGTGCCAGGAAGAAGTCCTGCTGCGGTGTGTGCAGCACAACGTCACGTGTGGCCACAGACAACTCTGCAACTTGCGCAACTGCGGCCTGCTGTTCTGACATCTGAAGAAGATGGCCCCAAAAAAAGTTGGCCGTAGCTCCTCAAGCAAGAAAGTTGCCAGTAAGGAGCAGAAGAAGCAACTGGCGCCACTTACCAAGGAGACTGGTGTGACGACCGCCACATTTTTTGGGATAAAAAAAAGTATGCCTGCAGCAGCAGCGGAGTCTGCTGGGGACCAAGCTGGGAGCAGCACCTCTGCTCCATTGGGCTCAGTGCCACCACCACCACCACCACGCCAACTTAGGTGCAAGCCCTTGAGTGCTGCAGAGGCAGCCAGTATAGTTGTTCAATCACAATCGACCAGTGATGTTGGCTCATCGCAAGAAAGTAGCAGCATCCCTCAATCAACACAAGTTGTTGTAACTTATCTGACGAGTGTTCAACAACCACAGCCGCAACAACAACCACATGTGCAAGTACAAGCCCAAGTACATGTGGAAGGAGAGGTGGCGCAAGGAGAGGAGCAAGCAGAGGTGCATGGAGCGGCACAAGTGCCCACAATAGTTGTTCCTCCCGACGGAAGGGGCACATCAGGAACTCGACATTCAAGCCGAGGTATCACATGAGGAAGCCACTCCTCCTGATGATCCATTGTCTTCCAGATCCCCAGCAAGGAAAAGATCAAGGATGGTGTCTACTTCTTCAAGCCCCCTTCCTTCTGATGATTTGGATGAAACTTGGGAACCACCACGGCCGTCTGAGAGTGAGGCACACCATGATCTGACAAAGGTAGCTAAGCGTAAAAGGAAGGTCCCCGAAAGTCTCAGAGTTATGAAGTGTGATGATGACGCTGAACAAGAAGTGGTGTATACTACTCCTGCTGATGAAGACTCTCACGACGACGACGCAGATATCATAGACGTCACTCCAGCCCCAGCGGGCATGCAGCAAACAGACATTTTTACCCTATCCCGAAATGCTGCTGAGCGTGATGATGATGATGGTGACGTGGGAATGGGACCACCACAAATGCAGTTAACTAGTACACCACCACCTACAGCTTCCATATTTTCTCGCCAGAAGGGACCTCCATCCACCTCGACCTCCATTTCCTCAATTAGTGGTGCTGTAAGTGCACAACGTACTAAATTTCGGCAACACACATCCTCCAGTTCATCTGGCATTAGCAGCATTCCCAGTATCGCCTCCTCCACCCCCCACAGACATTTGAAGTCTGCAGTTTGGGACTTCTTTAGTGTTAGCCCAACAAGGGAAAACATAGACATTTGCACCATTTGTAAGGTTCGAGTTAGTCGTGGTAAGCTTGGTACCAACTATGGTACCAGAGGCCAGAGAGGTCATCTTGAGAGACAGCACACTGTCAAATGGCAAGGGAGATCAAGGATGCCCGAATTGCAAGTCAACAAATTGTATCCGTTGATGTTTCATCTGCTGATGACGAGGAGGAAGAAGAAGCGTCAAACATTTCTTCACTTACACCCAGTACCCCTGTCAGCAGCAGATCTATGAGCCACACTAAGAGTGTGGGAGAGAGTGAGACACCAACGCGAAAAAGTTCACCACGGAGCGTAACTGGGTCGCAGAAGTCATCATCATCCCGTAAAATGGTCCAGCCCACCTTTAGAAGCATGTTGTTTTCAGAAGCGCCATATGAACGCAACCACCCAATGGCGCGTCTGTATAACAGTAAGCTGGCTAAAATGCTAGTGCTGGACCTTCTCCCTTTTTCTTTTGTGGAAGGGGTGGGTTTTTTTGAAATGGTGGCAACGCTCTGCCCTAAATGGAAGGTTCCTAGCCGGTTCTATTTTGCCAGAGTTGCGGTTCCAGCACTACATGAAGATGTGCTGGAGGTGATTAGGGCAGCTTTGCAGAAGAGTGCTGTTCACACTATACATCTGACAACAGACATGTGGAGCAGTTGCGCAGCCACTGATTACATGTGCATCACTGCACACTGGGTCTCTTTTTCAGGGGTTAAAGCAAAGATAAACGCAGGTGTTAACGAGGACAAAGTTTATAAAGCTGCTCGGAAACATGCAACAATAGCCATGTTTGCCATGGAGAAAACTCATACAGCAGAAAACATTTTGCATGAGTTCAACACAAAGCCCATTTGTTGCCGGTGGGGTGGTGCTTTGGCCGCGTCGTAGTTGTGCTGTGCCGGTGTTTCCGTTGCCGTATCGTCAGACGCTGCGCATGCGGTAGAGAGTGGGAGTGGTAGACGACTGGAGCGGTGAGTTGCTTGGTGAGCTGTTGGAGTAGCGGGACAAGCGAGGTCGGAAGCCGGGACAAGGGATGGGAAGCACGGCGGTAAGTCGGGGGGTGAGGAGAGGGTCAGGGCTCTTCTGACTAAAGAACTAAGGCCTGGTTGAGCCTATTCGTCCTGCGCCGGGCTGGGCCTGTGTCGTGCCTCCCCCTCCCAGCCGCGCGCTGTGCTCCTTATTATCCCATGAGCCCTAGTACTCCCAGTAATTTCTGCAATTCCTGCCTCCATCAGCTAGCAACCCCGTCGGCGCCGTTCGCCCACGAATTCTCCCACCGCTGCTCAGCTCTCCTGGTGGCCGGTGGGGGTGACATTCTGCACTGCAAGGACTGGGACTGCTCCCTCCTCCCTCCTCCCATACCCTACATCCCCATCCTGGTCAGCCTGGGTCAGCCCACTCGGCCGGGCCCCATCAGCTGGGCATAAGGGGTGTGTGGCCTGAGAGGAACCCTTTTCCTGGCACTTACCCAGGTTGGGTCGAGCCGGGGAGGCTCTATAACCCCTTGGCCCACGCTGGGGCAGGTGTTGGGTCGGCTGGCTTGGGTTGATTGGCCGGGGGAGGGTACACAGGGAGGGGGGGTGCCATAAAGCAGCCACACAGTAGGCAAAAACAGAAGACAGAAGGGGGAAAACAAAATCAACCACACAAGCCGTGTGCCAGACGACCAGACTTATACAACTCTACCATTAGTGAACGCAGCCTTGCTTATAGGCTATTGAACTTTGACGAGGACCATCAAAACTTCGGCGTGAAGAGCAGAGTTGCAACAAAAAGTCATAACAAAGATGAGGTCTGGGAAAGTAAGGAAGGCGGTTTCGGTCCCAAAACGAAAAGGGACCAGGCAACGGACATCGGCCACGGTCCTCCATCCAGCCAGTGAAACCCTATCAGCGGACGGAATCCCACCTGAAGGGTGCAGTGGTTCTTCCCAAAAAGCCACGACCAAGATTAAATCACATGAAGGAAAGCAGTTGGATCTGTCAAACTATTTTTTAACTACATCCAAAATCTCTCAACAGCCTCAGCTCCAGGAGGCAACCAAGAGCAGGAATCCGCTTTGGGAGTGGAAATTAAGTTCCCCTCTTCAACAACAGTCGAACGCTCAGCCTTGGGAAGGCGAATATAATAATTCAGCTCAAGCCAGGGAGGTATTTTCCTTTGGCGCCACTCCAATTAAACCACTGCCCAGTCTTGAAAGTCTCCGAAGTCAGGGTGGTGCCAATCCAGAATCACGTAATGTCAATAGCCAACAGGACACATCTCTGGGTGAGGCACTGGGCCAGCAACCGGCTCATCTGGCGCGAACTCCATCAATGAGCCCATTGAAAATACAGACCGGTCCCATAGCAAAAACCCAGAAACAATGTACTTTGGTAACCTCACAAGGAGAAGAACCTGTCACCGCAATAGAAGATTTGCCGGACCCACATCGGAAGTTAATTTGTGCTCAAATCCACGCCCAAAACACCGCAATGAGTAATAGTACTGCTCAAACTCCCCACTTAATTAGTATACCTACTGCTCAACCGACGGAGCCAAGTCCATTGCCCACGGTTCTGCATTCATTTGTACCATATGAACTAACAATGCCCCGTCCCAAAAGACTCCTAATAAAATCGATCCAAGTGACCAGCTTTTAGCAGATCTGTCCTATTTTTTTAAAGACACCCAAAACCCCGCATATGACTCTCCAACCGTCTCAAATCCAAATCATGATGTTCATACAGCCACCAGCGTTTGGCCCCAACTTTTGCAGACATTTCAACAAATAGTCAACGCCCTACACTACCATTCGGACAAACTGGATGTACAGGTTGATCTCCTAAATACGCTAGCCGTATTTACGGCAGGGATAGATAATAAATTAGACCAACTGAACAATCTAATTATGGCTGCCCAAGCGTCGACAAAACTAATTCAGTCGGTATGCTGCTGCTCCCCAATAATTGATTCTCTATCATCGCTCCCTGACTTCTTGGCCAGTGCTTTAAAGGAGGTAAGGATGTCGAGGGGCAGCATACCAGGCACCACACCAGGAGCTTCAACTCAAAAGCCATCATATCGGACCCAGGATTATGCCACATCCCAGCCAGATGCCAAAGAAGGCACCAAGTCAACTGAGGGTACAGACTCCAGCTTAAACCAGGCAAGGGACCAACCAAATCCAGGTCACACACAACCTGACCAGGCAGAAGCCGAGCAGGGAAAGACGGGGTCACCATATAGAGGTACCACCAGTTCGGTTAATTCCCCGAAGGGCTTACTGGTTAGCCCCCTGTGTTTGGCTCTCACCACCCAGGACAAACAGCCAGGATTTGAACCCCAGTTAAGCAAAAGAGAACGTAAGCGCCAACGCAAACACAGAAATAAGGCCAAGGCACTAACAACTGCTGCCAACCCGGGATACTACCCGCTTTTTTCAACAGCATCAAGCAAATGGGCTCCGAGTGCACCAGACGCACCACCTTTGCTAGGAAACCCCGCCGTGCCCAAGCCAAAAGAGGACTCATCAGTAATTAAAAACCAATCTATAATGAGGAGCCCCCAGGAAATAAGTGATCCTCCAATGCGAGTAGCCAAAAAAGAGCCCGGTCCGGCGTTAGTAAATAAGGACACGACAAAAGATGAAAAAGGGATATTTAGACTTAAAGAAACCCAAGTGTCCCCAAAAACAGGGTACGTTACACCCCCAGCTCAGGGTGACGTTACAATGATGGGTCAGAATTTGACCAAAACGATCCACAACCAGAGACCAGACCACCTCATAAACCACTGCTTGTCGCCAAAGATCAGGACCAACTTGACAGCTCAGGAGAACAAGCATAATGAAGGATCGACATCCAACAAAAACATAATGTGCCACCATCAAACTGAGACTGCCAATGTCACATCATACTTTTACATTATATTAGCCCCTGAATACAAATCAAAGGGCCGCCACGACATCCTCAACCGAGCAAACATACTCAAACTGACAGAGGGGATCCCTGGACTCACGGGTTTAGTATCGGATGAAATCGAGGTTATTGAGTTCCTCCCGCCAAGAAGAACACAACTATCGGAGGTAACTCTGGTGACATTCAAGGAGGCAAAGTGGGCATCCACGTTTGTGAACAACAAAGCAACTCTAAGGGAATGGGGTATTCGAGTTTACCCATACTCTATGCCGGGCTATCCAATTACATTCCTTAACCAGCTAATACCACCTCAAAAAACCAGGATAACAAGGCAGAAGGGTCAAGAAAAAACCTACTCAATTCTAAAAAATGCCTCAGGGACAGAAGAAGATGGCAACATCCAACCCAGAGATGTAGCCATTAAAGACATTGGCCAAAGATGGGACTGGCTCCCAGCAATTTTATCAACTAAAAGGCACGAATGACCATCTAATCCCATGATCATGTCTACCGGCACAAAAACTCCAGCGCAGCCACCACTGTCAGGAGCAGCATTCAATTCACCATTGGAACAAATCACCCTATTATGCTCCTGGAATATAAGTGGTTTACATCAAAAAATTGGGGACCCAGATACGCAATCCTTCTTGCAGAATCACTCAGTAATAGCACTACAGGAAACCTGGGCTTTACAGGGGTGCCCAGTGCTCGGGTTCACTGAGACATGGAATCCAGCAACCAGGGACAGGCGCTTTGGCCACTCGAAAGGTGGACTGGCAACTTATGTATCAAACTCTTTAAAAGCCCGAATCACGCGATGGCCCCTCAAGGAAGACTGGATTTTAGGGGTCAAGATCGAACCCTGGCGGGAAAATCGTCCCCTCTTTCTCCTAAATGTGTACATTAACCCCAGTACACGCACTAAAAAGGACAATCTGACTCGTCTAACCGAGATTATGAACGATATAGTCACGGACCAACCCAATTCAGACTGCATAGTTACTGGGGATTTTAATACCTACCTATTTCAGGGGAACGCAGCAGATAACGATGGCCCCCCTTTAATCCAAATCACCGAGGTCACAATGCAAACCAAACCGCTAATACAAACTCAAAGTAACCTAGGCGACTTATGTGTGAGCCAATTTTATAGTGCAGGTTATCTTGTTATTAATGGCAGAACAGCCGGGGACACTCCACCAAAGTGGACATGGACAAACGGCTCAAAGCAATCACATCTGGATTACACGATCTGCACTGCACCCCTGCTAAATTGCATTATTGACTTAAGAATACACCCAAGAACCGAAAGTGATCATAGGCCCCAGGTCACAGTCTTCAATATAAACCCAGAGTATCACAAAACGGCACCATCGACATTTCAGGGAACCCACACAGAAAACTTAAAGCGCCTAAAGTGGACAGAAGAAATTAGCTTGAATATTCTTCGGGCAAGCTCGGACATAATAAGACTGGGCCAGGAGCAAGAGGACAGTCCAATTGATCTATGGTCCATGTTATGCTCCCACCTGATTCATCTGTTTCCTGCAAAGCATCAAGCTCAAAGGGTAACTCCGACGCATCAATTTACATTATTTCAGATGACGAAGTCACTAAAGAAAGCGAGAAATAAGGCCCTGCGGGCACTGGCCAAATCCCCGGGAAACAATGATTGCATATCCAACTATCAAATCTCGCAAAAATCACTCAAGCGAGCAACTAAAAAGGATAAACGGGGACATGAAAATCTATTCTGGAGTAAACTGGTGTGGGAAAGCAAGCAAAAAAATTCAAGGAAATTCTGGGCGCTTATCAACCACACCAGCTTAGGAACAGTGTGTACGGGATCGGCTAATATCCTGGAATCAGTCTGGCAAATTTCCTATCCGATCACTTTAAGTCTCCTGATTATCCAAGCCCCATTGGAAACATCACCGTAACTGAGACTAGCCAAGGGCATGGTTCTACGTGGAGTATAACACAGGAAAGGGTCTCAAAATCATTGTCAAAAGCAAGATCGGACGGGGCGCCAGGCCCAAATGGCCTGCCACAGACTTTGTGTCACTCAGATATCGCCCTCTGATCGGGAACATTGGCCAATCTCTTCAACTACGCATTAAGAACAGCCACAATCCCAGAGTCATGGCGGGGAGCCATAATACACCCGATTTACAAATCCGGATCCCACGCACAACCGAGCAACTACAGACTCATTGCCCTTCTGGACATAGAACCAAAGCACTATGCAGGTCTTCTATTAGAGGACCTAAGGTTATGGGTAAAGGACAATAAGCTATTGCCAATGAACCAGACAGGGTTTGTGGCAAATTCAGGAACCCGTACCAATTTGCTAGCAATATCAACCGTAGTCGACAGGGCAGTTGTAACTTCAAGACTAGTTCATTGCTGCTTTGTCGACTTCAAAGCAGCAATCGACAGAGTCCCCAGGGAGGCCCTATGGGCCAAACTAAAGATGTGGGGGATTCCAGAGAAACTACTAGAGGGAATAATTCAGCTCCACACTAGGACGTGGGTGCGGGTGAAGTTTGGGACCGGCACACATCTCTCACGTAAAATAATGACAACTAGAGGAGTGAAGCAGGGATGTGTGCTGGCCCCTCTCCTTTTTAATCTATTTGTAGCAGACCTGTCGGCGGCCCTAGACGACACTAATAGTCACTCTCCGAAGGTGGGTGGCATGATTCTATATGCCGATGACTTGGCTCTCTTTAGTTTAACCAGGGTAGGGTTACAAAGACTCCTAGACAAATTGTTTGATTATACGATCAATAACCAACTCGAGGTTAACCTAAAGAAAACACAAGTAGTTACATTTGGCAAGAACCGATATACAGGGGGCGGTTGGTCATTCAATAATGTCAGTCTAGAAATTGGCCAGTCCTATAAATACCTAGGCGTCCACCTGGACTCAAAATGTGGCTACAAAAAACAGCGTGGAGAGATCGGAGCCAAAGCAGTGACGCTAATGGTGTCACTAGGCAAACTTGCAAAAGATCTTTCCGGTCCAACCTTAGCTCCCCTCTTGGAGGTAATGAGAGCAAAGGTTGGCCCTACTTTATCCTATGGCATTCAGATTTTTTGTGGCAAAATGAATACAACCCTGAACCAACAGACAACTAAAATTTATAAAAGGGTGCTCCGGCTTCCAAAGACCGCCTCCGCAGCACAGATAAGGTTGAAGATGGGGCTGATAAACTATGAGGCTTCAGCCACTGGGGCATATCTCAACCTGTGTCACAAGTTAAGACAAGCTGAGCCAGGCACTTTAGAATTCTTAGTCTGGCAAGAAATCAGCCAGATTAACCCGGGGGGTCTGTACGGACGTCTTTTTATAGACGCCATTAAGCAAATGTCAGCAAGCGATCTGTGGGCCCTAAATCCAGGCCAGATAGCTTTTAAAAAAGCTATAAAAAATGTGTGAGAATGACTTCTTGTCTCACTGATAAAGCACTTTTTCTGAAACGTAGCCATGCCTGGGCCATGATAAATTCCTACAGACACCCAGTCCCAGTCTGTTATTTGGCCAGCACATACCCATTATACTTGAAACGCGGCTTTATTGCCATCAGAATGGGTGACTGGCGTTTCTTGCAGGACATACCATCATGGCGACAACATCGGAAGATCTCTCTTGTAGAGGGTGTGGGAAAACAGCGGAAACCATGTTGCATGTAAGTTGCCTCTGCCCAGCCCTTAACACAGAACTCAGGTCCGGACTAAAATTAGAATGGAATAGGCTGGGGGTTCGGACCTGCAGGCAAGCCATCATGGCAGCTTTAAACCCGGAAAATACAGTGCTAAACATAACATTTACAAAATTTGTTCAGCGAGCATATTACATCTTTAACTTAAGGAGACCATGTTAAAGTGCTCAATCTTTTTCCCTCACCGAAATCAGTAATAACTGGCATTATTCTCAGTAAGGTTAAACATAATCTGGTGATACCCAATGCAAGCTGGTGCCTTGTTTCAATTTTTGTGATTCTAAAATATATTATGAGACAAATCCCTGTTTTTATAATGATTGTTAATGGATTGTGTTTTTATATCTATATTTGTGTTGTTATTTCTTAGAAGCTTTTAACCTAATATTTGGTCAGGCTGTTAATTTGTAAATTCTTTTAAAGATATGTTTTATATCTAAATAAAGATTATTATTATTATTATTATTATTACAAAGGTCTTTGAATGGCTGTCCCCAAGAAAACGCATGATTGGTTATGTTTCCACGGATAATGGTGCCAATGTAGTTAAGGCCATGGATATGGGTAACTATTTCAGAGTGCCGTGTCTGGCGCACTGTATAAACCTGGTTGTTAAAAAATTCTTGAGTGAAGAAAGTCCAGTCTCCGAGTTACTGACCACCTGCCGAAGAATGTGCACACATTTCAACCATTCTTTTAAGGCCCGGAAGCAGCTGAGGTGCCTGCAACATGAACGTAAATTGCCAGTGAAAGCACTCATCCAGGAGGTGGCAACACGTTGGAACTCAACCTTCTACATGCTTGAGCGTCTGTATGAGCAGTATGCGGTAGTCGATCAGTATTTATTTAAACTGGGTACACCTATGATGGACATGAGGATACAGGTGAAGCAATGGCACCTAGTTAAAAGCCTGACAGACATGCTTCGTCCTTTTGAGGTCTTCACGCGTGCAGTCAGCAGGGAGGACTGTAATTTGGGAAAAGCTATCCCATTGCTGAGCATGCTAGAGCACCGACTGAAGGCGTGTAATTTGGGAAAAGCTATCCCATTGTTGAGCATGCTAGAGCACCGACTGAAGGTGTGTTCGAAGTTTGAAAAGATGGAAAGGAAGAAGCATTTTAGTTGGCGGAGAAGTTATTACACCGCCTACTTGGCGATGATCGTCTTGAAATGATCAAGACAGAACAGCATTACATTTGTGCTACTATTCTGGATCCACGGTACAAAAAGGCAGTGGCAGGCAGAGTATTCTTTCCTTTTGATGACGCAGATGTTACAAAGTACAAACATTGGCTAGCTGTGTCAGCCACTCGGTTTGAAAGAGAACGGCAGGAAATTGAAGGAAAAGGCAGTACATCAGCAGGCCGTCCGCAGTCAAAAAAATCCACTTCTGCATTTGTGGCTGTGGCAGAAGTGAGTGATTTTCCCTCTCAGCCGTTAACGACACCAGCAACCGTATCATCTGCACCAGACACAACAGTAATATTGGGTGATGAAGAGGATTGGCTAACTCAGCTTGGGTTTGCTTCTGAAATGGTCCCAGAAAAAAGTAAGCAAAGTGGAGGAACCCGGGAGAACCTTGAGTCGATGGTGCAGGCCTATCTGAATGACTCAACAGAGGTCCATCTTTCTCATGACCCATTGGCGTATTGGCATGGGAAAACAGTTGTGTGGCCAGAGATCACCAACCTGGCTATAAATTACTTGTCTTGCCCACTCGCAAGCGTGTCTTCTGAACGTGTTTTCAGTGCTGCTGGTGGCATTGTAACTTCCAAAAGGACCCGCCTCTCGCCCAAAAATGTGGAGAGGTTAACAATGATCAAGATGACTTAAGCAGAAGGACCAAAGCAGCAGACCAGGTCATGCACAGCAATTCATTAGTTCCACAATTAATGGTGGTGCAACCACTTCTTACACCCGCTGCCGTAGGGTGCGTAATTTACACGAATATTCAAACAGAAATAGAAGGTGCACTCTAAAAAAAATCAATATCCGAAGTCGCTCTTTTTTGTATTGATTCTTCTTTATTTAAATTTCGTACAAAGCATCAAAGGCACAGCCAACGCGTTTCGTTCCACTCTTTGCCTATTGGAACTTCGTCAGGGCTGTAATAATTATAAACAAATACAAATACATGAATATTCAATTGGCAAGGCCAACACAAGAAAAAAGAATAATTTTAAAGACACAAACAGCAAAGTTTTTATACAAAAAAGGGAAGGAAAAAAGAATAATAATTATACAAAAAATATTGTACGAACAACAAACCCAAGAAAATGCAAAATTCAAAATAATACAACATGTTTTAAAAAAACAGGAAAGCTAAAATTCATCTCATTTCCAAAATTCGCCATGACATCTTTACAGTGTAGTTTGAATAGATAACGGACATGATTGTACTGACTTGGTACCTACAATATATCCTGTGTATTAGCAACATCTGTCATGGCATTGTACTTTTCAGTGACATAAAAAATGGGAGTGTATACCGGACCCGTGTCCTGATAACCAAGGATTACATCTTTCTCCTGTTGCAAAACATTTGCAAAGCCCGTTTTTTTCAATCCATATACGGCATACACAATATATACAAACTATATACAATAGAAACAACTATCATGGCATTATACCTTTCCACTGATATTAAATAGGAGTATAGACCGGACAAATGTCCTAGTGACCATGAATAACACCCTTCTCCTGGTGTGTGCCCGTTAAAAACATTTACAAAATCTATTTTTTAACCTGTATAAGACATACACAATATATACGGACTGTATAAAATAAAACAAATGAGAACACCATCCTGGTTTACTTTGCACTAACATGAAAAATTAATAGATACATGGAAAAATACTATCCTTAAAGCGCGGTTTTAGGAAGACAGAGAGATAGAATATTCTGTCCTAGGGCCTGGAATGCCACCATTGTAGGCAGTACGTTACCTCAGTTAAGTCCCCCTTGCCCAGTATGTAATTCAAAAATACAAGGTTGGGACACCCCCCGCCCAACATATATGAGAGGTGGGAGAGGATTGACGTAAATCTACCCACAATCACTGAGATCTCAAAAAATACCGAGACAGCCAACTGTGCTTACCAATAGGAAATATGCTCGCGATTTCAAAGGCAGTACCCTTCAGACTGCCATAAGGATCCACGTTTTGCACTGTGTAGGCCGTAGGTGTGTTCTAAAAAGATGGGAACAAAATTATATAATAAGTAATACACAGAGAAGTAGCCCCCTTTGTGGTTTTGAAAAGGGAATGAGATACAGAAGGATAATGATAGAAACATGAACCGAGTCATCTCGCGTCGATATGTCATCATATATACGTGGCCATCTTTTTAGCTCACTATATAGCAAAACCAGGTCCCTAATACGGGTCTAATGGTAAGTTAGTTCAAAATATTTTAAATATTTTAGATATTAATAGGCTCCACGGTCCTGAACATAAAGTTATGTAACGACTGCGCATTGCTGATGTTCCTGCTCAGAGTTATATATACCTCATATATCAGAATAAGGTTAAGGTCCCGTAGCTCCTGGGAAGATCTTGGTCCAGTGCAGATAATATGAGGAACCTATAAAAATTGCAGAAAGCTCAGAACAATGTTTGGTAATGCAAACGAACCCCATTGGTTTTAAAGAGAGCCCCATTTGTTTTAAAAAAGGAAAGAAAAACCGAAAAAAACAAAAACAGGATTACAATAATGGTTGTTACCGATTCAGAAGGGCTCGCCATTGGTGGTTTACATGGTGATAAAATAAAGAAGCTCACAGTTTAAAATACTATAGCGTTGGAAACAAGAAAATAATATTAAAAACATCATACCCTATATATACCTAGAAAGGTAGGGGAGTTTAACAACAACAAGTAAAGTATAACTGTACCCGGTTCCAAAAGGGGTCAGCCTCCGTTCGTTTTAGAAGTTGATCATGCTGTCCCAATGTAATATCCCCGACCAAAGTGCTTTGAAATAGTTTGTGTATAGTCAATATATGGCGCACCGAGCCTAAAATGACAAATATAACCCCCGTTAGCTTTTAAACGCAAAGTAGTCAAACTGTGAAATCCAATAGAGTGCAACCATACCCGTTTTCCACTTGGTGGCCGCTCGTATTTATGTTACCAGCGGCAAAAGTCCCCAGACTCAAAGCAACAGCCGATTCTTCATATAACAAGTTAGAGCTTCTGAATATAGCATACCGAACCTAGGGTAACCGACACGGAAATATATAATTACAGTATCCATTTAATGCAAAGTGTTCCATCCCACGTCCCTCTCCTTAGAACATACCTATAATAGGGTGTCGGCTCTCGGACCTTCGGCGTGTGCGGCGTTCAGCGTCCAAAGCGTGTAAGCCCCTTGTTTTTAAAGAGATGTATAAATTACCCGCACCTGTGCGCCTGGTGATGGGCGCCCTCCTCACGTGATGGTGTCCTGAATGGATTCAAGACGGCGGGTAAGCGCCATTGTAAAGTGGTGAATTTCACCCTGACCCCATTGTTGCAAAAAGTGATGATCTCTACGGGACTTGTAAAGAAGAGGAAAAGTAACCATCCGGTTTGTAAAACACATTAGGGCTAAAACGTCAGATACGTTACATTAAAACGTTTTAAACAAGCTTCCTTTTTATTTTCCGCCCAAGATAGAAATCCCGTAAGGGTTGAATGACAGCGCAAAACAATGTTGGTAATACAAATATACCGATGAGGCGGGGAACTTGTTTTTAGAAAAGATAAAGTAATGTTTCTCAGGATCCAATGTTATTAATTGCCACAAGCAAGGGAAATTCATTGAAAATGTGCCCAGGACGCGCTATTGCTGGGCATTTTGGAACAGAGCATGTGTAACATCTAAAGCAGGTTATTTATATTAATCCCCAGAATATTATAGTATTTGGACACATTCCTAGACTTCCTATGGCCGTGCGCATTTATTACAAAAGTGTACACCAGGCATTTCCTAAATAACTTAAATATCTGCAGGGTATACCGACATTTCTCTTTTAAACTGTCTAAATAGTGGATGGAGAAAAAGCTGACGAGTGGGATAATTCTGACACACAAGCATTGTTTTATACTCCCCATGTTTTAATAGAAGGTGTATCTAATCCCACGGAAGGTTTTTGTTATTCTTATTTTTGTTCACGATAAGGCCATCCTACTGAATTAAGTGAGACAACCTAGGAACTGTTCCATGGTGAAAACAATGACTATCTTATAATGCATGAATTAATGTCACGGATGCAAGTTATCACAATACATAATTTGGTGAACAACATATCGGAGCCTCCTAACCTATATGTTAGAGCGCCATTCAGTGTTTATGTTGAAAATGTCATCATTTTGCAGTATAAATGATATCCATACATATAGTCATCTACAACATTTATCGGTGCAGACCGCATTACTCCAAAAGAGAAAGAAATAAGGTTCCCCTCATAACATATATGACAGAACGCCATCCAGTATCTATATATGAGAATGGCATCATTTTACACTTTTGATGATATCTATACATGTTAATCACATGAAACCTATATCAGTACAGACAGCACTACTCCAGGAAGAAATGAAGTTCCCTGTCCGTATTATGTCCTATCTGAGTGGCCCTAAGGCGACAAATCCATTTTGCCTCCCTTTGTCGTAGGGCCAACTCACGGTCCCCACCTCGATTATCCTGCGGGATGTGATCAATTCCCAGAAACCAGAAAGTTGAATCTTCTGGATGATAATCCTTGTAGTGCATACTGACCGGGTAGCGGCTGTCCTTGTTAATAATCGCCCTACGGTGTTCCTGGATTCTGATCTTTAATGGGCGTGCTGTGCTGCCCACATATATTTTATCGCAGCTACAACCTAACACGTATACTACATAGGTTGTATTGCAATTGATGAAAGCATCGATCTTGTATTTCTTAGATGAAAAATTTGAGAACTCGCTGGTTCGGTGGCGACCAAAAGGACATATGTTGCAAGTCCCGCAGGTAAAGAAACCAAGAGGTTTTGGTGGAAACCATGCTTTCTTATCGCTTGTAACATAACTTTTGCATAAGGTATCCCTTAATGATCTGCCCTTGCGATATGTTATCTGAGGCTGATTCGAAATGACACCAGATAAGCTGTTAATATTCTTCAGGGTACCCCAGTTTTTCCTGAGAATATTGTGCACCTTCCTACTGTTGGTGTTAAACTGGGTCACAAATCTGACCGGACCATCCTTTTTGTTGGATGACCTCAGATTTCTGTTTTTAGTTAGGAGCGTGTCTTCCCTGTCAAGTTTGATTGCTCTTTCTACAGCTGTCCGAACTGTTTTCTCTTTATACCCCCTTCTGAGGAATCTGTTATTTGCTTCCTTGATGTTAGTGATAAATGTATCCTCCTGGCTACAATTCCTCCGTATCCTCACCATCTCGCCATAGGGGATATTATTAATCACTGACTTAGGGTGGGCACTATCAGCCTGCAATACAGCGTTACATGCCGTCTCCTTCCTGAACAACGTGCTCTGGACACTGTTATTATCAATATAAAAATTGATGTCCAAGAAATCAATGCTGTCCTTTCCATGTTTCATTGTCAGCTTAACATTACAGTTGTTATCATTGAGATAATCATGAAATGCTTGCAGTTGTTCATCTGTACCAGACCATATGACTATAACGTCATCAATATACCTCCCCCAGAACACGATGTAATCAGTCCAGGGGGAGGCATAGTTGCACCATACATGCGACCGTTCGTACCAGCCCATAAATAAACAGGCGTACGACGGCGCAAATTTAGAACCCATGGCTGTCCCACGGGTTTGGTGGTACCAGGTGCCATCGTGCAGGAAGTAGTTGTTCTCCAAAATGATGTTTATCATTTCAAGGAGCATTTCATTAAAATCATGTAGTTCCGCTCTCTCTTTATCGAGAAAAGATCGTACCGCAGTTACACCGAATTTGCTATGGATACAAGTGTACAAACTTTCCACGTCAAATGTAACAAAAGATAGCTCCTCCGACCATTGTAGGCCATTGAATTTGGCTAAAATATCAGAGCTGTCGCGAATATAGGATGGAAGATTGACGACGTACTTTTGTAGATTGAGGTCAACGAATTCTGAAATTTTTTCAGTCACCGATCCCATGCCAGAGATTATGGGGCGCCCAGGTGGAAAGGCGCCCCCTTTATGTATTTTGGGTAAAATATAGATACACGGGTATCTAGGTTTATCTACCCGTAAGTATCTGTATTCATCCTCCGAAATGAGGCAAGTCTCTCGCCACTCGGTGAGCTTGCCAGTAATCAGACTGCTAATCTCACTAACCGGATTCGTAGGGATGCGTCGGTAACAGCTGGTGTCACTGAGTTGCCTGAGAATTTCGGCCATATAGTCTTGATGGTCCATTACCACCACATTACCGCCTTTATCGGCTTCTTTGATGACAATCGTGGTATCAGTTCTCAGACTCTCAAGGGCAGTTCTTTCCCTGGCAGTGATGTTATGTACAATAGTATTGGTGCGCTGTACTGAAGTCTCCAATTTGTGTAGGTCATTTGTCACTTGTTCGTAAAAGGTATCAATACTAGGATGGTAATTATATGAAGGGGTAAATTTTGATCTGGGTTTTAAATCGCTATTAGTTCCAAGATCTTGTTGTATACCCAGTTCATTCAGTAACATCCCCATGTCGCATGGATCCTCATCATCTAAGTTAAGTAACAAATGTATACACCTGATATCTGCCACTGTATGTGTCCCCACACTTCCCATCCTGGTATTGTCTTGGGCCTTTGGTGTCTGGCGTGAGAAAAAGTCCTTGAGTTTAAGCACTCTTACAAACTTATACAAGTCTATATGTACATTCACAAGATCCCCTCCCTGGGTAGGACAAAAATTGAGGCCCTTACTTAAGACAGACATCTCATCATTGTTCAGTATTTTATTAGACAGATTAATGACCTTTAAATCAGCAGTACATTTCATTTCACAATTGGACATTTCAGTACATGCAACATTCATTGTTTCGGTTTCGTCCCCATATTGGGTTTGTTTGCCGCATTGTTCGCCTGGTTCTTTCCTGTACTTGCACCTGTACCTGCCCTTACCCCTCCTCCCCCCCCTCCTTGTTTTGTTTGGTTTCCCTGGGGGCGGGTTGTTTCTCTCTTTTGTTGCAGTCTGTTGCTTATGCGTAACGTGGCCAACTCCTTTTGAAAAGGAGTTGCTCCTTCGGCTAAAGGGATCTCCCGTGTTATGTTAGACGTTGTGCTACAGGAAGAGGCAGAAGTTATACTACTTCCTGATCTTACATCATCATTGTCATCCCTCTCTTCCCGTTGTCTTTTTTTGTCCTCATTATTCTGAATGTTGTCAAATTTCTTGGCGAATGTATATATTCGGCCATCCTGATAATCTCTATCGTCTCTTCTAATTTTCCTCATTTTTTTCTCTTTTAAATATACTTGATGTTCATTTATTACTTTTTTAAGAATTACAATTTTTTTTCAATTAAATCCTTTTGTTCCATCCCGTTGATTTCCAAAATGAGGGCCTCAATCTCCTCTCGTAGTTTGTCCCCTTTCTCCCGGGCATGTTTAATCAGTATTTGCATCATGATCTTTGATGCATGCTCCAGGTTACCCTCCCATTCCGTAAGAAGGATATCACTCAGGTCCTCAAATGTTGGGAAAATTAGAATTCTGAGTCCCCTTGGTACCTTTTTGTTGTTAAGATATTGTTCTAGGGTAACCCCATCCCACCAACGGGATAATTCAAGTTTTTTGAGACGCTCAAGTTTTAGGAACAAAGCCTTTAGGCTAAGTTTTCCAGTATCAGTATGTGGTATTGGGTCCTTGGGTTTGTTAGAGCCAAATAAATTGAGGGCCAACTCCTCCCTCCCATCGTCGAATGAAGCCATATCTTTTGGTGTGTACAAGTAAAGGAAAGAACCGGTGCAAGACAGTCCAAGTTAAACACTTAAGCAGAAGGACCAAAGCAGCAGACCAGGTCATGCACAGCAATTCATTAGTTCCACAATTAATGGTGGTGCAACCACTTCTTACACCCGCTGCCGTAGGGTGCGTAATTTACACGAATATTCAAACAGAAATAGAAGGTGCACTCTAAAAAAAGTCAATATCCGAAGTCGCTCTTTTTTGTATTGATTCTTCTTTATTTAAATTTCGTACAAAGCATCAAAGGCACAGCCAACGCGTTTCGTTCCACTCTTTGCCTTTTGGAACTTCGTCAGGGCTGTAATAATTATAAACAAATACAAATACATGAATATTCAATTGGCAAGGCCAACACAAGAAAAAAGAATAATTTTAAAGACACAAACAGCAAAGTTTTTATACAAAAAAGGGAAGGAAAAAAGAATAATAATTATACAAAAAATATTGTACGAACAACAAACCTAAGAAAATGCAAAATTCAAAATAATACAACATGTTTTAAAAAAACAGGAAAGCTAAAATTCATCTCATTTCCAAAATTCGCCATGACATCTTTACAGTGTAGTTTGAATAGATAACGGACATGATTGTACTGACTTGGTACCTACAATATATCCTGTGTATTAGCAACATCTGTCATGGCATTGTACTTTTCAGTGACATAAAAAATGGGAGTGTATACCGGACCCGTGTCCTGATAACCAAGGATTACATCTTTCTCCTGTTGCAAAACATTTGCAAAGCCCGTTTTTTTCAATCCATATACGGCATACACAATATATACAAACTATATACAATAGAAACAACTATCATGGCATTATACCTTTCCACTGATATTAAATAGGAGTATAGACCGGACAAATGTCCTAGTGACCATGAATAACACCCTTCTCCTGGTGTGTGCCCGTTAAAAACATTTACAAAATCTATTTTTTAACCTGTATAAGACATACACAATATATACGGACTGTATAAAATAAAACAAATGAGAACACCATCCTGGTTTACTTTGCACTAACATGAAAAATTAATAGATACATGGAAAAATACTATCCTTAAAGCGCGGTTTTAGGAAGACAGAGAGATAGAATATTCTGTCCTAGGGCCTGGAATGCCACCATTGTAGGCAGTACGTTACCTCAGTTAAGTCCCCCTTGCCCAGTATGTAATTCAAAAATACAAGGTTGGGACACCCCCCGCCCAACATATATGAGAGGTGGGAGAGGATTGACGTAAATCTACCCACAATCACTGAGATCTCAAAAAATACCGAGACAGCCAACTGTGCTTACCAATAGGAAATATGCTCGCGATTTCAAAGGCAGTACCCTTCAGACTGCCATAAGGATCCACGTTTTGCACTGTGTAGGCCGTAGGTGTGTTCTAAAAAGATGGGAACGAAATTATATAATAAGTAATACACAGAGAAGTAGCCCCCTTTGTGGTTTTGAAAAGGGAATGAGATACAGAAGGATAATGATAGAAACATGAACCGAGTCATCTCGCGTCGATTTGTCATCATATATACGTGGCCATCTTTTTAGCTCACTATATAGCAAAACCAGGTCCCTAATACGGGTCTAATGGTAAGTTAGTTCAAAATATTTTAAATATTTTAGATATTAATAGGCTCCACGGTCCTGAACATAAAGTTATGTAACGACTGCGCATTGCTGATGTTCCTGCTCAGAGTTATATATACCTCATATATCAGAATAAGGTTAAGGTCCCGTAGCTCCTGGGAAGATCTTGGTCCAGTGCAGATAATATGAGGAACCTATAAAAATTGCAGAAAGCTCAGAACAATGTTTGGTAATGCAAACGAACCCCATTGGTTTTAAAGAGAGCCCCATTTGTTTTAAAAAAGGAAAGAAAAAACGAAAAAAAAAAAAAACAGGATTACAATAATGGTTGTTACCGATTCAGAAGGGCTCGCCATTGGTGGTTTACATGGTGATAAAATAAAGAAGCTCACAGTTTAAAATACTATAGCGTTGGAAACAAGAAAATAATATTAAAAACATCATACCCTATATATACCTAGAAAGGTAGGGGAGTTTAACAACAACAAGTAAAGTATAACTGTACCCGGTTCCAAAAGGGGTCAGCCTCCGTTCGTTTTAGAAGTTGATCATGCTGTCCCAATGTAATATCCCCGACCAAAGTGCTTTGAAATAGTTTGTGTATAGTCAATATATGGCGCACCGAGCCTAAAATGACAAATATAACCCCCGTTAGCTTTTAAACGCAAAGTAGTCAAACTGTGAAATCCAATAGAGTGCAACCATACCCGTTTTCCACTTGGTGGCCGCTCGTATTTATGTTACCAGCGGCAAAAGTCCCCAGACTCAAAGCAACAGACGATTCTTCATATAACAAGTTAGAGCTTCTGAATATAGCATACCGAACCTAGGGTAACCGACACGGAAATATATAATTACAGTATCCATTTAATGCAAAGTGTTCCATCCCACGTCCCTCTCCTTAGAACATACCTATAATAGGGTGTCGGCTCTCGGACCTTCGGCGTGTGCGGCGTTCAGCGTCCAAAGCGTGTAAGCCCCTTGTTTTTAAAGAGATGTATAAATTACCCGCACCTGTGCGCCTGGTGATGGGCGCCCTCCTCACGTGATGGTGTCCTGAATGGATTCAAGACGGCGGGTAAGCGCCATTGTAAAGTGGTGAATTTCACCCTGACCCCATTGTTGCAATAAGTGATGATCTCTACGGGACTTGTAAAGAAGAGGAAAAGTAACCATCCGGTTTGTAAAACACATTAGGGCTAAAACGTCAGATATGTTACATTAAAACGTTTTAAACAAGCTTCCTTTTTATTTTCCGCCCAAGATAGAAATCCCGTAAGGGTTGAATGACAGCGCAAAACAATGTTGGTAATACAAATATACCGATGAGGCGGGGAACTTGTTTTTAGAAAAGATAAAGTAATGTTTCTCAGGATCCAATGTTATTAATTGCCACAAGCAAGGGAAATTCATTGAAAATGTGCCCAGGACGCGCTATTGCTGGGCATTTTGGAACAGAGCATGTGTAACATCTAAAGCAGGTTATTTATATTAATCCCCAGAATATTATAGTATTTGGACACATTCCTAGACTTCCTATGGCCGTGCGCATTTATTACAAAAGTGTACACCAGGCATTTCCTAAATAACTTAAATATCTGCAGGGTATACCGACATTTCTCTTTTAAACTGTCTAAATAGTGGATGGAGAAAAAGCTGACGAGTGGGATAATTCTGACACACAAGCATTGTTTTATACTCCCCATGTTTTAATAGAAGGTGTATCTAATCCCACGGAAGGTTTTTGTTATTCTTATTTTTGTTCACGATAAGGCCATCCTACTGAATTAAGTGAGACAACCTAGGAACTGTTCCATGGTGAAAACAATGACTATCTTATAATGCATGAATTAATGTCACGGATGCAAGTTATCACAATACATAATTTGGTGAACAACATATCGGCGCCTCCTAACCTATATGTTAGAGCGCCATTCAGTGTTTATGTTGAAAATGTCATCATTTTGCAGTATAAATGATATCCATACATATAGTCATCTACAACATTTATCGGTGCAGACCGCATTACTCCAAAAGAGAAAGAAATAAGGTTCCCCTCATAACATATATGACAGAACGCCATCCAGTATCTATATATGAGAATGGCATCATTTTACACTATTGATGATATCTATACATGTTAATCACATGAAACCTATATCAGTACAGACAGCACTACTCCAGGAAGAAATGAAGTTCCCTGTCCATATTATGTCCTATCTGAGTGGCCCTAAGGCGACAAATCCATTTTGCCTCCCTTTGTCGTAGGGCCAACTCACGGTCCCCACCTCGATTATCCTGTGGGATGTGATCAATTCCCAGAAACCAGAAAGTTGAATCTTCTGGATGATAATCCTTGTAGTGCATACTGACCGGGTAGCGGCTGTCCTTGTTAATAATCGCCCTACGGTGTTCCTGGATTCTGATCTTTAATGGGCGTGCTGTGCTGCCCACATATATTTTATCGCAGCTACAACCTAACACGTATACTACATAGGTTGTATTGCAATTGATGAAAGCATCGATCTTGTATTTCTTAGATGAAAAATTTGAGAACTCGCTGGTTCGGTGGCGACCAAAAGGACATATGTTGCAAGTCCCGCAGGTAAAGAAACCCAGAGGTTTTGGTGGAAACCATGCTTTCTTATCGCTTGTAACATAACTTTTGCATAAGGTATCCCTTAATGATCTGCCCTTGCGATATGTTATCTGAGGCTGATTCGAAATGACACCAGATAAGCTGTTAATATTCTTCAGGGTACCCCAGTTTTTCCTGAGAATATTGTGCACCTTCCTACTGTTGGTGTTAAACTGGGTCACAAATCTGACCGGACCATCCTTTTTGTTGGATGACCTCAGATTTCTGTTTTTAGTTAGGAGCGTGTCTTCCCTGTCAAGTTTGATTGCTCTTTCTACAGCTGTCCGAACTGTTTTCTCTTTATACCCCCTTCTGAGGAATCTGTTATTTGCTTCCTTGATGTTAGTGATAAATGTATCCTCCTGGCTACAATTCCTCCGTATCCTCACCATCTCGCCATAGGGGATATTATTAATCACTGACTTAGGGTGGGCACTATCAGCCTGCAATACAGCGTTACATGCCGTCTCCTTCCTGAACAACGTGCTCTGGACACTGTTATTATCAATATAAAAATTGATGTCCAAGAAATCAATGCTGTCCTTTCCATGTTTCATTGTCAGCTTAACATTACAGTTGTTATCATTGAGATAATCATGAAATGCTTGCAGTTGTTCATCTGTACCAGACCATATGACTATAACGTCATCAATATACCTCCCCCAGAACACGATGTAATCAGTCCAGGGGGAGGCATAGTTGCACCATACATGCGACCGTTCGTACCAGCCCATAAATAAACAGGCGTACGACGGCGCAAATTTAGAACCCATGGCTGTCCCACGGGTTTGGTGGTACCAGGTGCCATCGTGCAGGAAGTAGTTGTTCTCCAAAATGATGTTTATCATTTCAAGGAGCATTTCATTAAAATCATGTAGTTCCGCTCTCTCTTTATCGAGAAAAGATCGTACCACAGTTACACCGAATTTGCTATGGATACAAGTGTACAAACTTTCCACGTCAAATGTAACAAAAGATAGCTCCTCCGACCATTGTAGGCCATTGAATTTGGTTAGTTATCAGGACACGGGTCCGGTATACACTCCCATTTTTTATGTCACTGAAAAGTACAATGCCATGACAGATGTTGCTAATACACAGGATATATTGTAGGTACCAAGTCAGTACAATCATGTCCGTTATCTATTCAAACTACACTGTAAAGATGTCATGTGGAATTTTGGAAATGAGATGAATTTTAGCTTTCCTGTTTTTTTAAAACATGTTGTATTATTTTGAATTTTGCATTTTCTTGGGTTTGTTGTTCGTACAATATTTTTTGTATAATTATTATTCTTTTTTCCTTCCCTTTTTTGTATAAAAACTTTGCTGTTTGTGTCTTTAAAATTATTCTTTTTTCTTGTGTTGGCCTTGCCAATTGAATATTCATGTATTTGTATTTGTTTATAATTATTACAGCCCTGACGAAGTTCCAATAGGCAAAGAGTGGAACGAAACGCGTTGGCTGTGCCTTTGATGCTTTGTACGAAATTTAAATAAAGAAGAATCAATACAAAAAAGAGCGACTTCGGATATTGACTTTTTTTAGAGTGCACCTTCTATTTCTGTTTGAATGATCAAGATGAATCAGCACCTCATACCACCAGATTACAAAATACGAGAATGCACGCAGGAAGAAGACGAGGAGGACACCAACTTAGATGAGGGAAGTTCTTCTCTGTTAAGTGACCTACTCCCGTATGAATTCGCAGAGTTTGAGGACGAGCTCTTCTTCCCTGACACCGAGCCCTGAAAATGAGTCAATGAATCACTAACTTTCTTTTTCGTCCTTATTCACTTTTATTCCTGTGTGTCTGTCTTTCTTTGTTTTGCAAAATCTATATAAAAAAAACTTTAATCACCTAATCACAAAAACAAGCCCATCAGCAGAACTGTCTTCACTTATTTGCTTATTGATTTGAAGGTGCCGCAGTCTGCATTCCTCATGTTCACCAGTTCACAAGAACATGCTCCTCTATCCTCCTTCTCCTCCAGACTCCTATTTCCCTCAAAGCAGATGGCTGGATTACGCCCAATGAAGAAAGACTGCACTTGTGGGGGTGTTCTACTTCTTTGAGGGTGAGTTGACAGGTCTGGGGCCATTGCTGGGAAGGTCTAAAACCGGCTAAAAGTGGTTTCGAGAAAATCGGAGCAGAAAAAGATTTTGCGCTTTTGACCACTTGCCTGTCTTTGGGGTGCTGTTTGGTGGGCTTTTAGGTTGTTGTGGGTGGGTTTTGGGGTCTGGGAGCACTGCTGGCACAGTCTAATGTTGATTGCATTTGTTTTTCAGGAAATCCATGGTGGAAAAGGGGAGTTAGGGCCTAGCTGCAGAGCGCATTTGGACAGAATTGAAGGTAGTAGGCCCATTTTTGCTTTTTGCCTGTTTGGGGGTGTTCTGCTTTTTTGCGGGTGGCTGCAGGGGTCTGGGGCCATTGCTGGGAATATCTAATACCGGATAAAAGTGGTTTGGACAAAATGGGAGGTGAAATTTTCCTTGCGTTTTTGCTGACTTGCTTGTCTTTGAGGTGCTGTTTGGGGGGGGTTCCGGGTGTTTGCGGGAGGGTTTTGGGGTCTGGGAGCACTGCTGGGTATGGATAGTTTTGATTGCAAGAGGTTTGAAGTAAATCCATGGTGGCAAGGGGGAGTTAGGGCCTAGCTGCAGAGCGCGTGTGGAGTGATTTTGGAAATTTGCATGAAAATTTCTAAGTCCCCAGTTTTGTACTTTTGCTTTTTGGCTGTTTGGGGGTCTTCTACTTCTTTCTGCCTGGGTTGACGGGTCTGGGGCCATTGCTGTGAAGGTCTAATACCGGCTAAAAGTGGTTTCGAGAAAATCGGAGCAGAAAAAGATTTTGCGCTTTCGACCACTCGCCTGTCTTTGGGGTGCCGTTTGGCGGGCTTTTAGGTTGTTGTGGGTGGGGTTTGGGGTCTGGGAGCACAGCTGGCACAGTCTAATGTTGATTGCATTTGTTTTTCAGGAAATCCATGGTGGAAAAGGGGAGTTAGGGCCTAGCTGCAGAGCACATTTGGACTGAATTCCAGGTAGGCCCGAAGTTTTTTAAGTGTGGCTTTTCCCGGGTTTTTTCTTTTGGCTTGTTGGGGGGGTTAAACTTGGTTTCACCCAGGTTGACAGTTCCGGGGCCATTGCTGGAAAGGTCTAATACCCGAAAGAAAGTGTTTTGGAGACAATCCCTGGGGAAAAAGTGTTTGCATTTTCTGAGATTTCGCTCACTCTACCGTTTTCAAAGGGCTGTTTGTGGGTGTTCCTGGTGTTTGTGGGGGGGTTGCGAGTCTTGGAGCAATCCTGGGTATGGATACTTTGCTTGCTTGCAAGTGGTTTGAATACAATCCATGGTGGGTAAGGGGGGATTTGGGCCTACTTTACTTTCCAAGTACGTTTTGTCACCATTTTCTACTAGGCCTCGTTTTTGGAGATCTTATTGGGGGTCTTCTACATTTTTGCAACTGGGTTTAGTAAGGGTCTGGGAGCACTGCTGGGAAGGTCTAATTTTATTCTAAAACACAGTTTACAGTACACCTAGCTTGAGGGGAAGGATCCGCTAAATTAATTCGCCCATACTTATTTATTCTTCAAAAGGAGACTCAGACAGAGTAGGCAGTTTCAAAAATATTGTACTGTCTATTAGGAATCTCAAAGTGTGACTTTTTGCACTACACAGAGTACATACCTTATATTTATTTGTCAGTGGTGTTCTAATATCACTTCCTGTTTTTCCATCAATAATTACAGGCCGGGTTTCAGCCTGTGCAATGGGAAAAAAAGGATGAAGTCAGGCTTCACATTAGCGAGCCGCAATTCAGCATCCGCGAGGCAGGCAGTGGACAGGGTGTCTTCTGGTCACCAACATTGATGGACGGAGCGACAGATGGAATGGAGGAGTCCTGCTAATAAGAGGAATGGTTGGATGCATGCAACTTACCAAATTCAACAGGACAACTACAAAAACATACAGATACAGTATCCGTTCTTTTCTAATTATATTTCTAAGTAATGCTATTGCTGTGAACTTCTATGAGTGTGACTCTGCATTTCTTTGATCTCTGCTTCTAAATTCATCCCTATAGCCATTCTAAAGGTTTTACTTCTGCTATTTTTTAAACCTAATTTAATGTAAGCAGTTTTTCTCTGAGTGCAGAGATAGGCAAGTGAAAAACGCATAATTATTACTGCAGCCCTGTACTGTCGCATTCTTTCATTCACGGTTGTCGAAAGTACTACTTACTTTTCAGTAACCATGCATGCAGTAGTGCATGCACTTCCTTTATGTCACTTACAAGATTTTTGTCTAGCTTTGTACCCAAAGATGTGTTTATCTTCAATTATTGTTTGTCCATGCTGTGTTTTTTTTTCTTCTCTCAACAAAACTTTCCCCAAAAAAAACATTTGCATCCATTTTCCAAACCCTAACCCTCTTCCCCCGGGCTGTCTGGTTTTGATTGATGTGTGACTAAATGACAGCAATAATTCCACACACTTGCTGGGGAGGATAAGGTCATAGCAACAGGCTGGTGAAGGAATCCGAGGATATATTCTTACTCAGCTTCACACTGAGTCACTATTGGCAAATGAAAGCAGATTTTCATGTGCGCCATCAACTTGATTGGTCATCAAGAACATCCTCCTCCTAGACGTGGCAAATTAATATTACGCTGCTGTGTCCTTCACCTTCAATACTATTTCTTGTAGTAGTAGTCAATGTCAAAGAAATTCAACGCAAGTACTTTCATTACTTTACCATTTGTTCGGCTACATTGTGGCACTGTTCTAGTGTACTATCACCTGCTATATTCTCTATCGTATCATTCTAATGCTACGGTAAGGACAAACAAGGTTTCATTTTCTTTTTTTTCCAATGCTGCAACTGCCACTGTGTAACACCACAAGTACCACCGCAATGATGACATTTCATCCGCCCAGGATTGCCAAACTTAATCGCCATTTCCCGTGCAGCCAGCCCTGTGCCTAGCCCTATTTCCAAACACAAATTACAGGTAAGATAAGCGTTTGGGGGGAGGTAGTATAATGGAGTATTAGGAGAGACAATATACTGAAGGTCCTAGGACTATTGAATTCACTTACTCTGTGACAGGCACTTAGTTTTGAAAACATTTTGGCAATTACTAGTACTTACCCAACTTGAATCAAGATGCCACTTAAATTTCAGGAAAAAAACTTACTGTTAAACCCCCACCCACCAGCCTCAAAAGCAGTACAAAATACGTATGCTAAGATAAATTTTAAAGTATATTTATATATCCCTAACATAAATAATCTCCCGCAAGACCCAACCCACCCCCCCCTCCCAAACTCCAACGAATGTCCGTGAAAACGAAGTCCAAAAAAATAGAAAACCCAACTCCCAATTCCCACCCCCCAGAAGTCTTTAAAAAAGGGGCAAGGGACAGTCTCCTCCTCCTACTGCTGGCTGCTGCTTTTGACTTTTCGGGCCAGATCTGCATGCTCCTTGCGGAGGGTCTCAAGCAGGGTTTTGGTGTTGAGGAGCTCCTGCTCGAGGTAGGACACCCTCAGTGAAAGGCAGTGCGCGAGTGCCTTGCACCTGCTTTGGGGGGCAGCTGATTTCTTTGCTGCTCGGCGGTGGAGGGTGGCTGCGGTACCCCGGCTCCGTACCGCTGGAGACCTGCTGCGCTGACTGGCTGACCCAGGGAGCGCGGAGGAGGATGCACGAGTCGCCGTGGATGTTGTCGACGTACTGTGCGTGTCCTCCTCCTCCTGGGCCACCAGCCGCCGATATTCGGCGACAGTGGCCTCCAGCCTCCGTTGCCGGGCCCTGTTAGCCAGCTCCTTCCGTGTTGGTTTGGAAGGAGCATCTATATGAAGAAAGAAAGACATAGTCTGTAACCAAAGCTCTTTAAGATTAACACAAAATGATTCAGCAGAAAGTTGTGTCACAGTAGAACTAGCAACGTGCAAGCGCAGTACATAACTATTGTGGCCAGTATCTATCTAACCTCCCACTTCTTCATCCTTGCTCTAACATTAGTGGCAGTTTAAGGAATCAATTCGACGAGCACTATGGACTCACTCCATTAGAGTCGACTATGACAGTACACCAGTCTTACTCTTCTTCTTCTCTCTTGTTTAGCAACATTGTTACGTTAACTTCTTCAAGCCGGCATAATGCCAGCGCAGTCAACTTGCACCCGAGAAAAACAGATGCTCGGGAGACAGACTTGCGTTACTGTACCAGTCCAGTACATGCAGGTGGTGATGCTCTTACTTTTCTATTACGGTGGCACTGAGAATACTCTGTTACAAGGGCTACTGCTTAATTAATTTAACTTTCACCCTACAGTGCCAATGAATACTAGAAAAGGAAAATGAAGACGATAAATAATCTGATTATCTATCACTGCACATGGTATGTATTTGCTTACATATGGGATGACGTTAGGTGCTTTGCTTTTTATTAAGTGAACAGTGATACATCCACACACGAATGACCGAGTTCTACTAAACTTATTAACAGAGGTAGTGAGTGGCCATCGTAATAGCCGGATATATGCTGTGCTTGCAATACAAACTACTGCTACTATTCATGGTAGTATTCGGACAAAATTACAACTTCTTTCCCTTGCCTTTCCTACACTGGGACGGACGTGCGGGTGCGGTGTTACATGCTCTTCAAAGTAACACTTAGTTCATCCAGTGACCGTCTACTCTCTCTAGATACACATATGCTATCTAAGAGTCAGATAGTACCATGATCCAGGCATCCATCCATTCAAACTATATGTCAATCATTCTTCTTCATGTCTCTCATCTGGACAAACCTTACGTTTTCTCACGGGAAAACAACCTTTTCATTTTATTTGGGAAACCGCAAGCCATACATCCGTGCTTGACTTGCATTTGAATTTCAACCAAAGCATATATTGCGCACACATACAGTTTCTGTTTCACCCACCCAGGCTGTTCTCCTTCCACCCATCCTTGCTTCATCCTTCACCCAGCCATGCATCATATTTCTTCCCAGCCACCTCGGGCACCAATGAAACACGTATCATTCTTCTTTGTCAGTCATCATTACTTTTAACTTGCTCGTCCTTCCACACTTACTTACACCCTTCTTTCGCTTTTCGTTCATCCCATCCATCAAGTTAATCTCAGATCTGATTTGGATTCTCGAAAAAAAATTCACCGCTGAGTTGAAGTAAATTTAGAGGAGGCTACTACCTGGTTGATAAAAAAACTTTGTTCTAAATTTGAAAGTCTGCTTAACAGTATAGTAACTTAACTGTAGAACATATATACTACACCCGTGCAGAGAGCACACTATGCAGTCTGCAATCTCAATAAGTAAGGAATATAAGAGCTTACCACTGCCCGCCACTACCGTGGCAACCCGCACAGCAGTTTTGTCCGGCACTTGCAATGCCTCCTCACCAGAACTGTCCTCCACCTCCGCGCTGGGCCCAGCACCAGATGTTCCACCTACAAAGTACATTTAAGAATGTTAGATGTCATAGACATGCACCACTCACTAGTATTTTGTCTAGGAATGAAGAAATGTGAATACAGAAACAAATTTCATAATTTGTGACTGTCTACTCTAAAGTAAAAATGTTCCTTTTTCCAGGGAAGGGTGTTGTCTTGCTGCACTTTTTGGCACAACTGATGAATGCTTGCTTTTTAACACGCACCACTTTTCTCATAACAGACAAAAGCTTCACTTCTAAGAACAAATCATCATCACTAGGACGGAGTGACCAACGATTCACCACCAAAAAGAAAAATTAAAGTTCAAAGTCAAACCAGGGGAGGGCTCGGCTCGCCCACAATAAATGTGTGAAATAAATAATCACTAAGCACTTTTCCATTTTTAATCAACCGTTTATGTTTTATGACAAGCTTGATTTTAATAAATATTTTTACTTTTAATAAAGCTTTAAAACTTAAATAGACTCTGTGGTTTTTGGTCAAGAGTGACTGAGCAAAAGGTTTTGCAATTTCCAAGCATGAGTTCGTGCCTCTGACACTTCTGGACTCTGACTCCATACTTTTGCCCTGCGTTGGATAATCATCATTGGGGATCAATCATCGATGAATTCGGGAGCTAAATGACTCTGCCACACTATCTAGTCAGTAAGGCGATTGGGGGTTCTTCAAAGTCTGATATCACTGAGGTATGTGGAAAGTCTACCTGCGCCTATTATAATTGATAAACAATGCACTATTTAGTGTCCATAGTTCTGTTTGTGCAGATTTGTCCCTGCAACAGTAGTAGTATGGATTGTCCTCCTATCCAAACCAAAAGTAAAGTAGTATCTTATTCTTTCTTGGTGGTCATTCACCTTTTTATTGTTGGTAATTGTCAAAGCATAAACATTTAGAAGACTTGAAAAGACATTATGGACAATCCCAGAGGACTGCACTCAGTGCATAGAGCTATTGCTGACTAGAATGGGAGTTTCGTTTAACACCTTTTGCCAACTGTGCACTCTTATTTAGCTACACAGACAGACTAATAAGAATAATCTAGTAATACCACAGGGAGTCATAGTAGAGGCAGAATAAGAATTTAGATACAGTCTACAAGAAGATCAAAGACGATTTAGAAAAAATGAAATGAGGAACGTTTGGAAAAAATAGGTACTCTATATTAAAATTAAAACTCACCGGGGCCAGCAAAGGAGCCCTCGCCTGACCGATCCTGGCCTTGAACAGCAGCAGCAGCCGATGACTCCTCCTCCTCTGTCCTCTTGCCCCTGGGGGGAGCTGATGGACAACATGAAAGAAAGAAAGACCCGAAAACATGGATGATTGTTGTCAACCAAATCAACATTTCAAAACAACAATAACAAAATATTTTGGCAAAATAGCAAATAGACAACTATTCCACGGGATATATTGACCTATCTCATGTGGTCTACTACAATATTAGTAGTGCTTGATTTGCGGACCGTCGACTTGGAAAGTTATGTAACTCACTAAACAAACTACTAAAAAGGTTCGCCTAGGACTGGCAGGCAGCAGTCCGCAGCACCCGAAGTGACAGACAAACTCCATTGTGATTGCAGATCAGCGACAACACTAAAAAGTTTCCTACTACATTAACCAGTCATTAAAATACTCAAACTATCAATCCACCACCACTATTTCTTCGTATTGCCAGGTGTACAAAGGAAGGACTGGACTTAAGTCTGTAGGGGCAGATTTACAAGCCCATTGCGGCTCTTTTGCTCCATTGTTGCGTGACTTTTGTGACGCAGCGGCAGAACAAAAGAGGCGCCATGGTGCGGCGTATATTAACAACGTGACGCATATGGGAGATGCATCACTTTGTAAAGCCCTGCGTCATCAGGGGGCGTTTCGGCGCAAGGGAGGGCGTTCCTGTGCAGGAACGCATCTTAAAAGTGGCTGAGGGAAATCTACAAGATGTCAATCAGTCACTTTTAGGACAATGATGCGTGACTCAAACCCTGCGCCTGCTTGAAGCAGACGTACGGCTTGACGCAGCATTGGGGAGATAGGGCACCCCAGAGCATTGCTGGAGCTGCGCCATCGTTGAGACTCAACTCCAGCAATGCGCCGCCTTTACGGCACAGATGCCTAACGCTTCTGTGACGTTTTGGGCCCATGGTGCGCCACATTGTAAATACGGCGCACCATGGGTGGTGGTGGCGTGGCGCACAATTACTGGCGCATCCCTGCTACTTTGCAGGGATGCGCCGGTAATTGAAAATCTGAACCTTAGTGTCTAGCATTACGCAGTTCTTTACACTACACTCATACATAATTTCTCAGGCCAATGAAATGAACACAAAATAGAAAACAAATAAGCATAGTAGCAACGCTATTGAGAAGGAGAGCACTGCACCTGAAATGCACAGAAGATTTTGAAATATAATTTACCTACAATGTAATCGGCAGCATTATTGCTCTTGGTAAAAAACAAAAATTTGCAATATAATAACACACAGAGCGGGAGAAATCAGAGTAGTGATGAAATAGCTAGAAATAGCTACTACTACTCACCAAGCCCGGGGATCTCGATGCCGAGCACGTCCAGCAAGTCGCGTTCCAGGTCCATGAGATCCGTCCAGCGGTGGGTGGCCCGGCACACCTTCTCCCACCGTTTCCGGCGCTCCCGGAGCCCGTAGCTGGTAGCGATCTTGCCGCCTCCCATTTTGGTCCTGGGGAGGCGGCTGCTGGACATAAAAGACTAGTGCGGCCACCTCCTCCGCACTAAAAATCTCCCGAGCTATAACTTGCTCCCCCCTCAAACGCCCGCACGGGAGCTGGGCATGGGGTGCGGGACCCTTCCCCTTCACGGGCTGCTTCCCGGCTCCCTTTACCATGGTCTGGGCAGAAAGGAAGGTAAATAATAAAGAAGAAATAGAATAGGGAAGAAGAAATGAGTTAAAAAAAGTAGTTTAAAATTAACCAAAAGTAGCAGAAAACACAAAAATATAGAGCTAGAAAAACAGAGGGATAGATAATAAGTAAAATAGTAAAAAAAAAACTTCAAACAAGCAAAGGATGGCAGAGATTGACAGAGGATACAGAAAGCATGCCCAGAACCATAGCAATGAATGAAAAACAAGATGGCCGCGCCCGTTCATGACCGTGTGGGTAAGTTTGCGCGAGATTTCCCCCGCAATCACACGCAAACATGTACTAGCGAGCCGCACACTTTGCGAGATTACACATAGCGCCCGGAAACGGAATTACGTCACGCAAACAAGATGGCCGCGCCCATGTACGACCGCTAGGGTAACTTCGCAAACGTTGCGCTACAAGTGGCTTGCGAACACGCAAAAAATCACGGCAACAAACACGCCGCAAAAAAAACAAATTGTGTATTCGCACGAATTCGCGGCTTCCGAAATCGATCTCGCCCGAATTCGCGCCCCGCGAATCGCGCAAAATTGCAGAAAAACGATTTTTGCAAAACTGAAAGCACTCAGCAGGTGCAAAAGTTCAATCTTATCATTAGTAACCATTCCCTCTAGTGCTTCCTGAGGGGCCCCTCCAGAGTTCAGTTGCCTACTTGCAACTATTCTATGACCCTGCTCTGACCCTCACAGCAGGCTCAGAGAATAGCTACAAGTATGCCACAAAGGTCCTGCTAAAAAAAATTAGACTGCAACAGAAAGCAATTACAGATAAGGAAGCAGGTGCCAGACTGGAAGTTCAAATTCAGTGACACATTAATCAATCAGCCCCTAATTCATTCATGTCAGTTGAGGCAGGGCAGGTGTGCTTTTCCCCCCATAATCTACAGTGATGAAACAGAGGGTGGCATGGGTGAGCCAGAGGGTGGCAGTGGTGAAACAGAGGGTGGCAGTGGTGAAAAAGAGGGTGCTGTGATGAACCAGACGTAGAAACAACATGGTCGCGACCGTTGCTACCAGACAAGTAAGTTCGCGTTTGCGAACTGGTAAAAAACCCTCGCGAAATGGCAGAAACACTTGCGAACCAAAAAAAAAATCCGCAAAATTCGCGAGAGTTCGCGGATTTTGCGGATTGCAAATCCGTTAATACGCAATTTCGCGGATTGCCAATTCGCAAAATCTGCCCATGTTTAATTTATTTTAAAGGGGAGGGTGGCTGAGCAAACACCTTTCAAAGCATATTAAAGCGCCAGTGCCCCAACGGCTGAGGCCCGCATTATTTAAAGGTGGATACTCCGGTGGCCACCCAGACACCTATCATGCGTGATCAATCTGTTCATGTCAAGTCTGCTCTCAGCTGGTTGGAGCCTTTTTAAAGCTCCTGCCATCTGGGAGCAGACTTTGTGTTCACACCTGTTCAGTGTAAGATAAAAAAATTATCCTGCCATATGGGAGCAAGCATATGTTTACCTGCCTATGCCAGTGTGGGCAGGGAAACCACTATGTGCCATGGATGGGCTCCCGAGGATACAGCAAGTGAGTTGGCCCCGGGGGATGGGGTACCGAGGCCTTTCAAGCCTCAGGGAGGGAGGGCCCCTTCCCTTTTAGGACATTTTGGCCCCTGGTGTGAGCCTTCCGGGACCTATAATGACTCGGGGAGGGAGCTGCACATTCCTCACCCCTTAATTAAACAATGCAGCCCCAGGCTCCCATTTTTATGTTTTTTTCTCCAAATCCCACAGTATCATATCTCAAATCGCCAATTTTTGTGTATTTTGACCCAGGCGGTCACTCTGGGTCCCCCCCCACGAGCTCCCTTATGTAATGGTTGCCAGCAACACACTTCTCATGTCGCTGGAAGCCAGTCAGAGTGCTTGCTTGCACAGGAGCAAGATGGCCCAAAGGAAAAAAGGCTTCCTGGCCAATCAGAGCTCTCTATTTTTAAGCTGGTGCTCCTGTGACTCTCGAGGGACTCTTGTGTGCCAAACTGTCCAGATATACAAATATATTTAAACCTTAATTTCTCAATATCGTCTAACCTGAATAACACCAACTCACACATAGCACAATCTGTGGACCAAGAAGATCTACCTTCCTGGCAAATATGGTGTAATTCCGTTCAGCTGTTTTTGAGGTAAATCCATGGGAATTTTTCATTTTGGGACCCTTTTCTCTCTAACCCAGCTTGTTGAATCACCCCAAAACTTTTCATATCCAAACTAGTCAAAATGTAGCACATTTTTTGAAAACTTTCATGGAGATACATCAAGTGGGGCCAAAGTTATTAGAAACGAAACAAAACGTGTTTACTATGGATTTGCTGACATGCCACAGGGACGTTATAGTTACGCTCAGATTTCACATGTACAAAACTATTGAAATACAGCAGTTAAAGTTAACTGAGCTAACTAGAACATATGCCCCTGCAATGCACTGCTTATGACCTCACATATAACATCGCTCATAACATGGTCAGTGACATCACTGACTACATCACTGATGACATCTCAAATGACAACACTGATGATATCACTGGTGACATCATCCAGTTACTGTGAGCATTTTCTAAAAGTTTATGAGTGTTAAACATATATACTAAGGTATAAAAAAAGTCAAATTACTATACTTTGTGCACTACTAATCAGTGATACTATTTCTAACATATACTATGTGAGTGGTTGTTACTGTGTGTATCCATGTGTGAGTGGATTTCTGTGGGGCTATATAGGTGTGTGAGGGGCTGTATGGGTGAATAAGTGGGTCTGTGGTAACCTGTATGAGTGAATAAATGGGTGTCTGTGTAACTATATGAGTGTGGGAGTGGCTGTGTGACTGGCTTTATGTGTGAATGAGTGGCTGTGTGAGTGGCTGTATGGGTGAGCGACTCTTTGAAGGAGTCAGTGAGTGTCTGTATTGGTAAGTAAATGGGTGTATGAATGGCTGTATGGGTAAGTGAGTGGCTGTGTGAGTGGCTATATGGGACTGTGAGTGAATATGTTAGTAGCTGTATCAGTGACTAAGTGGCTGTGTGGGAGGCTGCATGGGTCAGTGACTATTTGTGTAAGTGACAGTATGGGTGACTGTGTGGATGTTTGAATGGGTGTTTAGTTAACAGATTTGTTGCCTGAGTGGCTTTATATGAGAGTGAGTGTCTATTTGATTGGCTGTATGGATGAATGAGTAGGTTTGTGAGTGGCTTTATGGATCAGTGAGTGGGTATGTGAGTGGTTATATGGGTGAATAAGTGGATATGTGAGTAACTGTATGGGTGAGTGAGTGCTTTGTGAGAGACAGTATAGGTGAGCGAATGGCTGTGTGAGTAGGTTTATGAGAAGTGAGTGTCTGTGTTAGTAGCTGCATGGGTAAATGAGGAGGTGTGTGAGTGGCTCTATGAATCAATTAGTCAGCGTGTGAGTGGGTATATGTGTCTGTGAGTGTGTGTATGAGTTGATGTATGGGTAGGTGAATGGATGCATGAGTAGTTCTGTGGATGTCATCAGTGATGTCACCAGTGATGTCATTTGAGATGTTATCAGTGATGTTATTTGAGATGTCATGAGTGATGTCACTGACCATGTTATGAGTGATATAATATGTGCGGTCATTAGCAGTGCGTTGCAGGGTAATAACTTAGTTAGCTCAGGTAACTTTAACTGCTGAATTTCAATGGTTTTGTACGAGTAAAATCTGAGCCTAACTACAACACCCCTGTAACCTTTGTTTTTTCCAGTGAATTTCTAATGTTTTTTAACCCCTTCGCTGCTAGGCCTTTTCCCCCTCCTGTGCTAAGGCTTTTTTTGGTGTTTTAGGGTAGTGCGCGCTTAGGCCCTTGTAACTTTTTGACCACATAAGGGATCCGCGCCAAATTTGCGTCCTTTTCTTCCAACATCATGGGGATTCTAAAGGCGCCCAGGGTTTGTGGATTCCCTTGGAGGGGTCCCAGAAATTAACCAAAATATAGTGTTTTTTTTGTTTTTTTCAGAAAAATGGGAAAAACGGGCTGCAAATGAAAGCCTCTGGCTTTTTCCCTGAATATGGTATCAAAAAAGGGTTTGTGGGGCTGAATTCTCCATTTTCTCAGCTTTTAGGGAATGACAGTGTTTTGTCAGAGAACCGACATTTTTCACTCAGTTTTGGCATTTTTCTGGGACATAGCCTATTTTTGCTATTTTTAGAGCTTTCCACCTCCTTCCAGTTAATGGTAGAAATGAGTTTGAAAGCAATAATGGATCCTGGAAAGCTTTACATTTCCGAAAAATAGACAAAACTCTGAATTCAGAAAGGGGTCATTTGTCTAAATCCATGAAGGTTTCGTTATAGAAACTAACAGTTAGATATTGGAATATTTGAACATTTGTTGAAAACAACGGCCTTTTGTCTCAACGTTTTCACCTATAACTTTCTCTAATTTTGACAGCTCTTGGAAAGCAATATACCGTTACATCCGTTAGACCTTCCTGGTTGTGGGGATATATGGGACTTGTAGTTTCACTAAGAACCCGACGAACCCAGATCCAAACACTGAGCAGCAACTTGCAATGGTATTTTTTCATTTACTGGGTATAGTGCACTTTGTCTTGGAAAATGTACACATGGAATAATCTGTATGAAAGACACCTATGTATGTATGAATTGGGTACAAATTATAGAGTTCAGAAACAGTATATAATTGCACATTTTCAAAGTTGGGAATACTCATACTAGCATGAGAATTATTGGTCATTTTTCCTAAAGTTTTTTTTTCTACACAATATCTTTCATTCAAAGGGAGAAATGCAAGAAAGCTCAATTGGTAATAACAGTTGATTTACAAATCTGAATTACCCCAAGTGTCCCGATAAAAACGGTACCTCACTTGTGTGGGTCGGCCTTGTGCCTGCGACAGGAAACGGCGCAAAATGCAACGTGGTCACACCTAAATTTTGCAGTTACAAATTGACCCTTTTTTGGCAAAGTGCCTACCTGTAGTTTTTGCACCCTAGTTCTTCCGGCACCTAGGGAAACCTAGCAAACCTATACATTTTTGAAAAGTAGACACCCAGGGGAATTCAGGATGGGATGACTCGACTGCCTACCACCAGGTTTTGTTACCCATAATCCCTTGCAAAGCTCAGATTTTGACAAAAAAAACACATTTTCCTCACATTTCTGTGGTGGAAAGTTCTGGAATCTGCGTGGATCAACAAATTTCCACCCACCCAGCGTGCCCCCAGGTCTCCCGAAAAAAATGGTACCTCACTTGTGTGGGTCGGCCTTGTGCCTACGACGGGAAACGGCACAAAATGCAACGTGGTCGCTCCTCAATTTCCCAGTGAAATCTTAAGCTCTTTGGACAAAGAGACTACCTTTTGTTTTTGAGCCGTAGCTCAACCAGCACCTAGGGAAACCTAGCAAACCTATACATTTTTGAAAACTAGACACCCAGGGAAATTCAGGATGGGGTGACTCGTCTGCCTACCCCCAGGTTTTGTTACCCAGAATCCCTTGCAAACATAAATATTTGACCAACAAAACACATTTTCCTCACATTTCTGTGGTGGAAAGTGCTGGAATCTGCGTGGATCAACAAATTTCCACCCACCCAGCGTGCCCCTAGGTCTCCCAAAAAAAATGGTACCTCACTTGCGTGGGTAGGCATAGTGGCTGCGACATGAAACCGCGCAAAACGCAGCATGGTCGCATCTCAATTTCCCAGTGAAATTTAGCACGATTCGGACAAAAAGACTACCTTTTGTTTTTGCGCCGTAGCTCTGCCAGCACCTAGGGAAACCTAGCAACCCTATACATTTTTGAAAACTAGACAACCAGGGCAATTCAGGATGGGGTGACTCGTCTGCCTACCCCCAGGTTTTGTTACCCAGAATCCCTTTCAAACAAAAAAATTTGACCAAAAAAACACATTTTCCTCACATTTCTGTGGTGGAAAGTTCTGGAATCTGCGTGGATCACCAAATTTCCACCCACCCAGCGTGCCCCCAGGTCTCCCGAAAAAAATGGTACCTCACTTGCGTGGGTAGGCGTAGTGGCTGCGACATGAAACAGCGCAAAACGCAGCATGGTCGCACCTCAATTTCCCAGTGAACTTTAGCACGATTCGGACAAAAAGACTACCTTTTGTTTTTACGCCGTAGCTCAGCCAGCACCTAGGGAAACCTAGCAAACCTATACATTTCTGAAAACTAGACACCCAGGGCAATTCAGGATGGGGTGACTCGTCTGCCTACCCCCAGGTTTTGTTACCCAGAATCTCTTTCAAACAAAAAAAAAATATTTGACCAAAAAAACACATTTTCCTCACATTTCTGTGGTGGAAAGTTCTGGAATCTGCGTGGATCAACAAATTTCCATCCACCCAGTGTGCCCCCAGGTCTCCCAAAAAAAATGGTACCCCACTTGCGTGGGTAGGCATAGTGGCTGCGACATGAAACAGCGCAAAACGCAGCATGGTCGCACCTCAATTTCCCAGTGAAATTTTGCACGATTCGGACAAAAAGACTACCTTTTGTTTTTGCGCCCTAGCTCTGCCAGCACCTAGGGAAACCTAGCAAACCTATACATTTCTGAAAACTAGACACCCAGGGCAATTCAGGATGGGGTGACTCGTCTGCCTACCCCCAGGTTTTGTTACCCAGAATCCCTTTCAAACAAAAGAATTTGACCAAAAAAACACATTTTTCTCACATTTCTGTGGTGGAAAGTTCTGGAATCTGCGTGGATCAACAAATTTCCATCCATCCAGTGTGCCCCCAGGTCTCCCGAAAAAAATGGTACCTCACTTGCGTGGGTAGGCATAGTGGCTGCGACATGAAACAGCGCAAAACGCAGCATGGTCGCACCTCAATTTCCCAGTGAAATTTAGCACGATTCGGACAAAAAGATACCTTTTGTTTTTGCGTCGTAGCTCTGCCAGCACCTAGGGAAACCTAGCAAACCTATACATTTCTGAAAACTAGACACCCAGGGCAATTCAGGATGGGGTGACTCGTCTGCCTACCCCCAGGTTTTGTTACCCAGAATCCCTTTCAAACAAAAAAATTTAACCAAAAAAACACATTTTCCTCACATTTCTGTGGTGGAAAGTTCTGGAATCTGCGTGGATCAACAAATTTCCATCCACCCAGTGTGCCCCCAGGTCTCCCGAAAAAAATGGTACCTCACTTGCGTGGGTAGGCATAGTGGCTGCGACATGAAACAGCGCAAAACGCAGCATGGTCGCACCTCAATTTCCCAGTGAAATTTTGCACGATTCGGACAAAAAGACTACCTTTTGTTTTTGCGCCGTAGCTCTGCCAGCACCTAGGGAAACCTAGCAAACCTATACATTTCTGAAAACTAGACACCCAGGGCAATTCAGGATGGGGTGACTCGTCTGCCTACCCCTAGGTTTTGTTACCCAGAATCCCTTACAAACATAAACATTTGACCCAAAAAACACATTTTCCTCACATTTCTGTGGTGGAAAGTTCGGGAATCTGCGTGGATCAACAAATTTCCACCCACCCAGCGTGCCCCCAGGTCTCCCGAAAAAAATGGTACCTCACTTGCATGGGTAGGCATAGTGGGTGCGACATGAAACCGCGCAAAACGCAGCATGGTTGCACCTCAATTTCCCAGTGAAATTTAGCACGATGCGGACAAAAAGACTACCTTTTGTTTTTACGCCGTAGCTCTGCCAGCACCTAGGGAAAACTAGCAAACCTATACATTTCTGAAAACTAGACACCCAGGGCAATTCAGGATGGGGTGACTCGTCTGCCTACCCCCAGGTTTTGTTACCCAGAATCCCTTTCAAACAAAAAAATTTGACCAAAAAAACACATTTTCCTCACATTTCTGTGGTGGAAAGTTCTGGAATCTGCGTGGATCAACAAATTTCCATCCACCCAGTGTGCCCCCAGGTCTCCCGAAAAAAATGGTACCCCACTTGCGTGGGTAGGCATAGTGGCTGCGACATGAAACAGCGCAAAACGCAGCATGGTCGCACCTCAATTTCCCAGTGAAATTTTGCACGTTTCGGACAAAAAGACTACCTTTTGTTTTTGCGCCGTAGCTCTGCCAGCACCTAGGGAAACCTAGCAAACCTATACATTTCTGAAAACTAGACACCCAGGGCAATTCAGGATGGGGTGACTCGTCTGCCTACCCCCAGGTTTTGTTACCCAGAATCCCTTTCAAACAAAAGAATTTGACCAAAAAAACACATTTTCCTCACATTTCTGTGGTGGAAAGTTCTGGAATCTGCGTGGATCAACAAATTTCCATCCATCCAGTGTGCCCCCAGGTCTCCCGAAAAAAATGGTACCTCACTTGCGTGGGTAGGCATAGTGGCTGCGACATGAAACAGCGCAAAACGCAGCATGGTCGCACCTCAATTTCCCAGTGAAATTTAGCACGATTCGGACAAAAAGATACCTTTTGTTTTTGCGTCGTAGCTCTGCCAGCACCTAGGGAAACCTAGCAAACCTATACATTTCTGAAAACTAGACACCCAGGGCAATTCAGGATGGGGTAACTCGTCTGCCTACCCCCAGGTTTTGTTACCCAGAATCCCTTTCAAACAAAAAAATTTAACCAAAAAAACACATTTTCCTCACATTTCTGTGGTGGAAAGTTCTGGAATCTACGTGGATCAACAAATTTCCATCCACCCAGCGTGCCCCCAGGTCTCCCGAAAAAAATGGTACCTCACTTGCGTGGGTAGGCATAGTGGCTGCGACATGAAACAGCTCAAAACGCAGCATGGTCGCACCTCAATTTCCCAGTGAAATTTTGCACGATTCGGACAAAAAGACTACCTTTTGTTTTTGCGCCGTAGCTCTGCCAGCACCTAGGGAAACCTAGCAAACCTATACATTTCTGAAAACTAGACACCCAGAGCAATTCAGGATGGGGTGACTCGTCTGCCTACCCCCAGGTTTTGTTACCCAGAATCCCTTACAAACATAAACATTTGACCCAAAAAACACATTTTCCTCACATTTCTGTGGTGGAAAATTCTGGAATCTGCGTGGATCAACAAATTTCCATGCACCCAGTGTGCCCCCAGGTCTCCCGAAAAAAATGGTACCTCACTTGCGTGGGTAGGCATAGTGGCTGCGACATGAAACAGCGCAAAACGCAGCATGGTCGCACCTCAATTTTCCAGTGAAATTTAGCACGATTCGGACAAAAAGACTACCTTTTGTTTTTACGCCGTAGCTCTGCCAGCACCTAGGGAAACCTAGCAAACCTATACATTTCTGAAAACTAGACACCCAGGGCAATTCAGGATGGGGTGACTCGTCTGCCTACCCCCAGGTTTTGTTACCCAGAATCCCTTACAAACATAAAAATTTGACCAAAAAAACACATTTTCCTCACATTTCTGTGGTGGAAAGTTCTGGAATCTGCGTGGATCAACAAATTTCCACCCACCCAGCGTGCCCCCAGGTCTCCCGAAAAAAATGGTACCTCACTTGCATGGGTAGGCATAGTGGCTGCGACATGAAACAGCGCAAAACGCAGCATGGTCGCACCTCAATTTCCCAGTGAAATTTAGCACGATTCGGACAAAAAGACTACCTTTTGTTTTTGCGCCGTAGCTCTGCCAGCACCTAGGGAAACCTAGCAAACCTATACATTTTTGAAAACTAGACACCCAGGGCAATTCAGGATGGGGTGACTCGTCTGCCTACCCCCAGGTTTTGTTACCCAGAATCCCTTGAAAACATAAATATTTGACCAAAAAAACACATTTTCCTCACATTTCTGTGGTGGAAAGTTCTGGAATCTGCGTGGATCAACAAATTTCCACTCACCCAGCGTGCCCCCAGGTCTCCCGAAAAAAATGGTACCTCACTTGCGTGGGTAGGCATAGTGGCTGCGACATGAAACAGCGCAAAACGCAGCATGGTCGCACCTCAATTTCCCAGTGAAATTTTGCACGATTCGGACAAAAAGACTACCTTTTGTTTTTGCGCCGTAGCTCTGCCAGCACCTAAGGAAACCTAGCAAACCTATACATTTTTGAAAACTAGACACCCAGGGAAATTCAGGATGGGGTGACTCGTCTGCCTACACCCAGGTTTTGTTACCCAGAATCCCTTGAAAACATAAATATTTGACCAAAAAAACACATTTTCCTCACATTTCTGTGGTGGAAAGTTCTGGAATCTGCGTGGATCAACAAATTTCCACTCACCCAGCGTGCCCCCAGGTCTCCCAAAAAAAATGGTACCTCACTTGCGTGGGTAGGCATAGTGGCTGTGACATGAAACAGCGCAAAACGCAGCATGGTCTCACCTCAATTTCCCAGTGAAATTTTGCACGATTCGGACAAAAAGACTACCTTTTGTTTTTGCGCCGTAGCTCTGCCAGCACCTAGGGAAACCTAGCAAACCTATACATTTCTGAAAACTAGACACCCAGGGGAATTCAGGGGAATTCAGGATGGGGTGACTCGTCTGCCTACCCCCAGGTTTTGTTACCCAGAATCCCTTGAAAACATAAATATTTGACCAAAAAAACACATTTTCCTCACATTTCTGTGGTGGAAAGTTCTGGAATCTCCGTGGATCAACAAATTTCCACTCACCCAGCGTGTCCCCAGGTCTCCCGAAAAAAATGGTACCTCACTTGCGTGGGTAGGCATAGTGGCTGCAACATGAAACAGCGCAAAACGCAGCATGGTCGCACCTCAATTTCCCAATCTCCGTGGATCAACAAATTTCCACTCACCCAGCGTGCCCCCAGGTCTCCCGAAAAAAACGGTACCTCACTTGCGTGGGTAGACATAGTGGCTGCAACAGGAAACGGTTCAAATCGTACGGTGGTGAATTTACATTACCTTTTTGCAAAACTACCTTGATTTTGGGGGGGGGGATCTGAATTTGTGGCCCGGGGCTCGGTGGTATTCTTTGCAAAGTAGCAAACCCAAACAGTTCTGAAAACTAGACACCTGGGGGAGTCCAGGGAGGTATGGCATGCATGGGTCCCCCAATGTTTTCCTACCCAGAACTCTCTGCAAACCTTAAAATTAGGTAAAAATTGCCCTTTTCCAAACTTTTTGGCGTGTGATCGCCGTGCCGGCAAAAAAGTCGTACCACCCTGCGTTCCCCTTGTTCTCCCGAGTAAAAGGATACCTCACTTGTGTGGGTGCCCCAAAGCAGAACACCCCAAAAATGAATTTTGAAAAAAGTAGTTTTTACTCACATTTACGTTTTACAAATTAAGCACCCCAGCCTAAGTCACTTGCCTTTGGCCCACCCACACAAGTGAGGTATCATTTTACTCGGGAGAACAAGGGAAACGCTGGGTGGTAGGACATTTGTTCCGGCAGCGAGATCCCACCCAAAAAAGTATGGAAAAGTGGGTTTTTGGACCAAAATTTCAGGTTTGCAGGGGTTTCTGGGTAGGAAAACATTGGGGGACCCACGCATGCCATACCACCCTGGACTCCCCCGGGTGTCTAGTTCTCAGAACTGTTTGGGTTTGGTAGTTTCCAAAGATGCCTGCCAAGCCCCGGGCCAAAAGCTCAGGTGACCCCCTCAAAAAATAGGATTATTTGGCTAAAGGTAATGTTTTCGTCTCCACAGTATGAATTGGGCCTTTTCCTAAAGCAGCCGCTATGCCTAACCACGCAAGTGAGGTACCATTTTTATCGGGAGACCTTGGGGAACGCTGGGTGGGAGGTAATTTGTGTGAGCCCAGTGATGCCACGCTTGCCCACACTAAAACGTGTGAAAAAACTGATTTTTTCCAAGCAAAAAATGAGGTTTGCAAGGGATTCTGGGTAAAGGAACGTTGGAGGATCCACGCAAGCCATACCTCCTTGGAAGCCCCCGGGTGTCTACTTTTCAGAAATGTGTGGGTTTGGTAGGTTTCCCTAGATGGCTGTCTCGCACGGGGCCAAAAACCCGGGTAACCCCTCTTGCAAAAGCTGGTGGACATGAATTCTCCAGCTTTTGCAAGAGGGGTTACCTGGGTTTCTGGCCCCGTGCGAGACAGCCATCTAGGGAAACCTACCAAACCCACACATTTCTGAAAAGTAGACACCCGGGGGAGTCCAGGGAGGTATGGCATGCGTGGGTCCCCCAATGTTTTCCTACCCAGAACTCCTTGCAAACCTTAATTAGGTAAAAATAGCACTTTTCCAAAAAATTTGCCGTGGGATCGCCGTGCCGGCAAAAATGTCCTACCACCCAGCGTTCCCCTTGTTCTCCCGAGTAAAAGGGTACCTCACCTTAACAGAGTTACTCAAAAGTCAAACATTCAAGCACGGCTATCTATTCCTCAAAGACACACACATACAGGTTGGATTTGGCACGAGGGCGAGTGATGGTTCAGTATATAAAATTTTATTAACAAGATATTTCAAAAAAATGAAATGCTCTGTCAATAAATAAATGCATAAAAACCGAACCAGTGACTCGCAACTCGTGAGCTGTAAAGCCACGACAAGGCACCAACCGTTTTACAGGCCATTCACGCACCTATCATACCTGATACAAACAAGACCACTGACACCATCTGGAATAAAAGCAACACATTACAACAATCACAATAAGGGACAAGGTACACCCTAATGCAGAAAGAGAAAAAAAAAAAATTATTACTGCACACCCATCTAATCCGCAAGCACACACACATACTGGTTGGATTTGGCACGAGGGTGAGTGTTGATTCAGTACATACAATTGTATACGCAAGTAATTTCACAAAAATGAAATACACTGTGTATAATTGCAAGTATGATAAACTGAACCACTGACTCACAGCTCGTGAGCTGTAAAGCCACGTCAAGGCACCAACCTCTTTACAGGCCATTCATACACCTTTCGTACGTGTGACACATTCAAAACATTCACAACGCCAGCCGCGGACCCATCACATTTCAACACTCACACCAGCAAACAGCGCCATTCAAGGGCTCATCACTTTCACACGCTCACATTTCTGACACTGGAACTACACAAATTGATGGACTGCGTGGAGTGTCACTCAACAAGCAGTGTGTGCAGTGACCAACAGAAAGTAACTACTCACACACCGCCAGCCGAGCGCCAGTCCACCCACACCACCAGCCAAGCACCAGACCATGCACACCGCCAGCCAAACACTCAGCGCACACCACCAGCCAAGCGCCTCTCCACGCACACCGCCAGCCAAGCACCACTCCGTGCACAGACAGCTAAACACCGCTCCACGCACACCCTCCAGCCAAGTACCACTCCACAAACACCACCAGCCAAGCGCCACTCCACACACACTGCCAGCCAAGCACCATTCCACACACACTGCCAGCCAAGCACCACTCCACACACACCGCCAGCCAAGCAGCACTCCACACACACCGCCAGCCAAGCACCACTCCACACACACCGCCAGCCAAGCACCACTCCACACACACCGCCAGCCAAGCACCACTCCACACACACCGCCAGCCAAGCACCACTCCACACACACCGCCAGCCAAGCACCACTCCACACACACCGCCAGCCAAGCACCACTCCACACACACCGCCAGCCAAGCACCACTCCACACACACCGCCAGCCAAGCACCAGCCGGCACAAACCACAAACACATTTAGAATTCTTTTTTTGAAAATAACACTAAACAAATGGAAATACCTACAAATCAGGTAACACAAATTCTTAAAATAAAAACTTTGCACTAATGCCAATCCTTGAAACAAACTAAAAATGTTTTACAGAATGCAGACCAGGCAATTCACTTTACAGCTCATTCAAACTCCCAATAGTTCTTTTGCGTGTGGTACGATTTAAAACAAGCTGACATACACAATGCAGGCTTAGAAGGACAGTCAGGACAGTATATACGAGACTCCTTCCGCACGCCTCTTCGCCAACAGACTCTGCATCTTCTAGTCGGAAAGTCTCTAGCAGTAGTGGAAGGAATAGATTCAGGAAAGTGGCGATCTTGCAATCTAGCCACTTCCTCCACCACTCCAAATCTAGGAACACTTGCCTGCTGCACAAGTACAAGGCTGCCTATTATAGACTCCTGAAACTTAAGAAAAGTCATCTTCGTCCCAGGACAAGACTTCTGGTACACAACGAAAGCATTAAATGATGCCAAGTGGAACAGATGGATAGCCAACTTCTTGTACCAAACGTAAGCCTTTCGAAGAGCAGCATAAGGTTCCAACCTCTGATCTACTCTGTCAACACCACCCATGAACTTATTGTAAGCTAGAATGCACACAGGTTTGCGCACTTCAGCACCCTGACCCCAAACAGGCACAGGTACAGTACTTTCATCGTGGATAGTAGTCAGCATGTACACATCTCTCTTGTCTGAATACTTCACAGCTAAAAGCTCCCCACATCGCAATGCCGTAGACTGTCCCCGCACAAGCCTTTTGCAAACAAGTTCCTTTGGGAAACCTTTACGGTTACTGCGCATTGTGCCACAAGCAACAGTGCCCACTTTGGCCAACTCCTTGAACAACTGCACACCAGTGTAGAAGTTATCTACATATAAATGATGGCCTTTGTTAAATAATCCTCTACCTAGTTCCCACACAATTTTCTCAGTTACTCCAAAAGTAGAAGGACAACCAGGAGGGTTAATGCGGGACTCCTTACCAGTGTACACCCTGAAATTGTAGACATATCCAGTCTCACTGTCACACAGCATATACAGTTTGATTCCATAGCGTGACCTCTTACTAGGAATGTATTGCCTAAAAACCAAGCGGCCCTTGAACAACACCAAAGACTCATCCACTGCAATTTCTTTACCAGGGACAAAAATCTCAGAAAAACGATCAACAAAGTGATCAAGGACAGGCCGAATTTTAAACAAACGGTCACAATCAGGGTGATCGCGTGACAACGCTAAACTATTATCAGCAAAATGCATCATCCGAAGAAGAAGCGTATACCGATCACGACTTATGACTGCTGGAAATATAGCTGTTACCATCAAGGGACTAGTGGACCAATATGAAGTAATTGATGACTTCCTTATCAAGCCCATCAAAAAAGTTAATCCCAGAAACTTCTTCATCTCTTCAACATTGGTGGGAGTCCACCGGATTGCTCTACAATAGGGCTTAAGGCTGGCACTGTTGGCCCTCAAATATTGTTCTGCATATAAATTGGTTTGCTCAACAATCTCTTGCAAAAACACATCGTCAAAAAACAACTGAAAAAAATTAATTGGCAGAAAATTCTCTGTATTCACTCTACACCCAGGAACACCAGTGAACTCTGGCAATGCCGGCTGCACCAAGCCAGGGGGAACCCAGAGGCCATCCCTATCAACGGGGGGAGCAGCCACCCCAGCCTGCAGCACCGAAACATCTTGCTGCTGTTCTCCAACGGGAAGCCTAACAGCCACAGATACTTCTGGCTGCACAACACCAACACAAGACGTAGCATCCCCAGAGGGCTCTTCCTGCACTACACCAACGGGAAGCCCAGCAGCCTGAGATGCTTCTTGCTGCACTACACCACCGGGAAACCCAGCAGGCCCAGATGCCTCTTGCCGCTCTACACCAATGGGAAGCCTAACAGCCCCAGATGCCTCTTGCTGCACTACACGAGCAGGAAGACGAAAAGCACCAGATGCCCCTTTGCGCACCACAGCAATGTGAAGCCTTTTGGGTGCAGGCTCCAGCCCACATGCCTCTTGCCGACGTAAATAGAAAGGAAACCTTGCGGCCCTAGGCAGCAGCACAGGTGCCTCTTGGCCCACTACCGGCAACACAATGTCCTCCTGTACCATAGGCCCTTCATCAGCACTAGAAGAAGAGTCATCATCCGATGATGATGATTCCATGCGAAGAGAAAACTCACTGCCTGAATCTTCTGCCGCTTCCTGGGAGTCCGAATCGGACTCAGACTCTGAACCATGGTCCGAGGAAGACTCAAAAAGCAAACCAAGAACCTGCTGAGCAGTAATCCTGCGACTAGCCATTATCCTTACAAAGCAAGAAGACTGCACACACAAGTGAACAACAACCTACACTGTGCAAAGTAAGAAGTAAACAAGGTAAGGCTTTCACTAAAAGATAAATACAATCCAAAACAATTTCACTCTTACAAAATATAGCTACACTCACCAGCACCTACTCTGTTGAGACACAGCGAAAAGAAATGAAATCCCACTAGAAAGAAAAAAAGAAATGACATTAGAAAACAAAGTGCACATCAAACACTAATGCTGAAAAAAAAAACACAGAGCCACACAAACTGCTAGAAGTACAACCTTTTTCAAAAAGACAAACATCAAGGAGAAGTAGTACAAAATACATTCACTTACCAAGCACAAGCAACTACACAAGCTGCAAACAGACACGCAACCTACAACAATCCAAACAGCAAAAGCCTGGAACAAGACAAAAATAGAGAAGAAAAAAAAATTACTACCACATTTCACAAACAATATAACAATTAAAAAAACAACACACAAATTTGCCCCCCAAATTAAAATTCGGCCAGATGGGCCATCAATTAGGGCTTAGACCAAATGAGATTAGATGAGGTTTAACATCAAGACACTGGATAATTTTTTGAATTTTTTTAAAGTGCCTGACCACTTTGGTGCCAGTCAGTCTTTTGCTACTACCAGTACCCATATCACACAGGGGCAGTAAGGACATTCATACACCTTTTGTACGTACAAAACATTCACACCGCCAGCCGCCCATCACTTTCACACGCCCACATATCTGACATAGCAACTACAGAAAATGATGGACTGCGTAGAGTGTCACTCAACTAGCAGTGTGTGTAGTGACCAACAGAAAGTAACTACTCACACACCGCCAGCAGAGTTCCAGTCCACCCACACCACCATCCAAGCACCAGACCATGCACACCGCCAGCCAAACCCCACTCAGCGCACACCGACAGCCAAGTACCACTCCACGCACACCATCCAGCCAAGTACCACTCCACACACACCGCCAGCCAAGCACCACTCCACACACACCGCCAGCCAAGCACCACTCCACACACACCGCCAGCCAAGTACCACTCCCCACACACCGCCATCCAAACACCACTCCCCACACACCGCCAGCCAAACACCACTCCACACACACCGCCAGCCAAGCAGCACTCCGTGCACAGACAGCAAAGTAGCACTCCAGCACACCACCAGCCAAGCGCCACTCCACACACACCGCCAGCCAAGCAGCACTCCGTGCACAGACAGCAAAGTAGCACTCCACGCACACCACCAGCCAAGCGTCACTCAACACACACCTCCAGCCAAGCAGCACTCCGTGCACAGACAGCAAAGTAGCACTCCACGCACACCACCAGCCAAGCGCCACTCCACACACACCGCCAGCCAAGCAGCACTCCGTGCACAGACAGCAAAGTAGCACTCCACGCACACCACCAGCCAAGCGCCACTCCACACACACCGCCAGCCAAGCAGCACTCCACACACACCGCCAGCCAAGCAGCACTCCGTGCAGACAGCAAAGTAGCACTCCACGCACACCACCAGCCAAGCGCCACTCCACACACACCGCCAGCCAAGCAGCACTCCGTGCACAGACAGCAAAGTAGCACTCCACGCACACCACCAGCCAAGCGCCACTCCACACACACCGCCAGCCAAGCAGCACTCCGTGCACAGACAGCAAAGTAGCACTCCACGCACACCACCAGCCAAGCGCCACTCCACACACACCGCCAGCCAAGCAGCACTCCGTGCACAGACAGCAAAGTAGCACTCCACGCACACCACCAGCCAAGCGCCACTCCACACACACCGCCAGCCAAGCAGCACTCCACACACACCGCCAGCCAAGCAGCACTCCGTGCAGACAGCAAAGTAGCACTCCACGCACACCACCAGCCAAGCGCCACTCCACACACACCGCCAGCCAAGCAGCACTCCGTGCACAGACAGCAAAGTAGCACTCCACGCACACCACCAGCCAAGCGCCACTCCACACACACCGCCAGCCAAGCAGCACTCCGTGCACAGACAGCAAAGTAGCACTCCACGCACACCACCAGCCAAGCGCCACTCCACACACACCGCCAGCCAAGCAGCACTCCGTGCACAGACAGCAAAGTAGCACTCCACGCACACCACCAGCCAAGCGCCACTCCACACACACCGCCAGCCAAGCAGCACTCCGTGCACAGACAGCAAAGTAGCACTCCACGCACACCACCAGCCAAGCGCCACTCCACACACACCGCCAGCCAAGCAGCACTCCGTGCACAGACAGCAAAGTAGCACTCCACGCACACTAACAGCCAAGCGCCACTCCACACACACCGCCAGCCAAGCACCACTCCGTGCACAGACAGCAAAGTAGCACTCCACGCACACCACCTGCCAAGCGCCACTCCACAAGCACCACCAGCCAAGCACCACTCACCGCCAGCCAAGCACCATCCAGCCAAGCGCCACTCCACACACACCGCCAGCCAAGCGCCACTCCACACACACCGCCAGCCAAGCAGCACTCCGTGCACAGACAGCAAAGTAGCACTCCACGCACACCACCAGCCAAGCACCACTCCACACACACCGCCAGCCAAGCAGCACTCCGTGCACAGACAGCAAAGTAGCACTCCACGCACACCACCAGCCAAGCGCCACTCCACACACACCGCCAGCCAAGCAGCACTCCGTGCACAGACAGCAAAGTGGCACTCCACACACACCACCAGCCAAGCGCCATTCCACACACACCACCAGCCAAGCAGCACTCCGTGCACAGACAGCAAAGTAGCACTCCACGCACACCACCAGCCAAGCGCCACTCCACACACACCGCCAGCCAAGCACCACTCCGTGCACAGACAGCCAAGTACCACTCTACACACACCACCAGCCAAGCGCCACTCCACACACACCGCCAGCCAAGCACCACTCCGTGCATAGATAGCCAAGTACCCCTCCACGCACACCGCCAGCCAAACACCACTCAGCGCACACCGACAGCCAAGTACCACTCCACACACACCGCCAGCCAAGCACCGCTCCACGCACACCATCCAGCCAAGTACCACTCCCCACACACACCACCAGCAAACATGCCCAAGGGGTCGCTTCCTAAAAACTTTGTGTTAGTGGGCATTTTCCGCCCCCCCTGGGGGCAAAACGGCAAAAAAAACAGGCCGATTTGCCCCCAGGGTGGACAGAAAAATAAAAACACAATCATGTCCACCTGGAAGCGACCCTTACCCAAGGGGTCGCTTCCCAAAACAAACACATTGCCCCAACAAAAATCCCTGGTTCTAGTGGGTAATTTCTGCCCCCCCTGGGGGCAAAACGGCCGAAAAACGGGCCGATTTCCCCCCAGGGGGGGCAGAAAAACGAAAACATACTCAGACCCCGCCTGGAAGCGACCCTTGCCCAAGGGGTCGCTTCCTAAAAACTAAAATTACATCCCTGGTGTCTAGTGGGCATTTTCTTTCCCCCCTGGGGGCAAAACGGCAAAAAAAAACGGGCCGATTTGCCCCCAGGGGGGACAGAAAAACGTAAACAAAATCAATGGCCGCCATCTTGGCTAAAATCAATATCCCTGGTGCTAGTGGGGAATTTCTGCCCCCCCTGGGGGCAAAACGGCCGAAAAAACGGGCCGATTTCCCCCCAGGGGGGGCAGAAAAACGAAAACATATTGCCAGCCCGCCTGGAAGCGACCCTTGCCCAAGGGGTCACTTCCTAAAAACTAAAAGTATATCCCTGGTGTCTAGTGGGGGCATTTCCGCCGCACAATCGCGACGCTGTGTGCGCGATCGTGAGGCAGAAATGCCCTGCAAAGAGACATCAGGGGAAAGGAAAATCTCTTTCCTCTCCCCTGATGCCTCTTCGCTGCCCCCAAACCCCCGCAAGCCTCGAGAAACCTACCTTCTTCCAGCGCGGTCAGGAAGCAAATGGCTTCCTGAGCGCTGGGAATCCCTGATGATGTCAGCGCGCGCTGTGCGCGCTGACGTCATCAGGGATTACCATGGGGGGGGGCGGGGGCGGGGGCGGCAGCGGAAGCTCTTCCGCTGCCGCCCCCATTGCAAAACCGAAGATCAGAGAGCCTCGGGGGGAGCGCCAGCGCTTCCCCCGAGGGTGGGGCTGATGACGAGCTGGCCTTGTCATCCGCGCAGGACAGGTAAGCGCGATGACGAGCCCAGCTCGTCATTAGCCCCGAAGGGGTTAAATTCTATTTTCTAACTACAACATCCCTGTAACCTTTGTTTTTTTAAATGAATTTCGAAAGTTTAAATTTTTTTATTTCCTAATTGTAACCTCTAACCTTTCAGAGTGGGTGTGTGAGTGGCTGTATGGGTCTGTGACTGGGCGTGTGACTGTGTGTGTGAGTGGTTATATGGGTGTCTAAGTAGTTGTGTGAATAGCTGTGTGGGTGTGTGACTGGGTTTGTGAGGGGCTATATGGGTTGGTGAGCGGGTGTGTGAGTGGCTATATGGGTCTCTGAGTGAGTGTGGGAGTAGCTGTGTGGGTATGTGAGTGGGCTTGGGACTGGCTTTATGGTCTGTGAGTGGGTGTTTGAAAGACTATACAGGTTTGACAGTAGGTCGATAAAGGGGGCAGGGCCTCCAATGAGCTCTCAGCAGTCCCGCTGTGTGAGATTTACAGGTGGAAACAGGAGGGGTTCTGGGCCCCAACCATCCTCAGTATCCAAGGGGACTTCATCCTGCAACCAGTAGTGTGCCGGAAGGTGTGTTTGCAGAATGCTGGACAAAGGATGTGGGCCTCTAATGACTTATCAGCAATACCACTGTGTAGGACTGACTGGAGGTAACAGGAGGGGTTCTTGGCCCCAAGGACCCGCAGCATCCAAGGGGACTTCATCCCCAAACAGCAGTGCACCGGGAGGCACATTTGCACAGTGGTGGAGAATGGAGGTGGGGCCAGCTGTCAGCGATCCCACTGTATGGGACTTATGGGTGGTAACAGGAGAGTTCTTGGCCCCCAACCATCCTCAGCATTCAAGGGGACTTTATCCCCTAACCAGTAATGCAAGAGGAGGTATGTTTGCTGAGTGCTGGACAAAGAGAGTAGGGCCTCTAATGATCACAACAATCCCCCTGGGTGGAATTTACCTGTGGTAAAAGAAGGGAACTTCATCCCCCAATCAACTGTGCACCAGGAGGTGCATTTGTAGAGTGGTGGAGAAAGGAGGTGGTGCCTCCGACCAGCTCTCTGCAGTCCAGCTGTGTGGGACTTACTGGTTGTAGCAGGAGGGGTTCTTGCCCCCCAACAATCGACTAAATGCAAGGGGACTTCACCCCCAACCAGTAGTGCACCAGGAGGCATGTTTGCAGGGTGCAGGACAAAGGGGGCGGAGCCTCTGGCAAAATCTCAGCAAACCCGCTATGTGAACATACCGGTGACAGTCTGAGGGGTTCTTGGCCCCCAATGCCTCTCAGCATCCAAGAAGACTTCATACCCCATCCAGTAGTGTACCAGGAGGCACATTTGCAGAGTGGTTGAGAAAGGAGGGGGCCTCTGATGAACTCTCAGCAACCCCACTTTGTGGAACATACTGGAGGTCACCGGAGGCGTTGTTGTAGCCCCAGGACCTTCAACATTCAAAGAGACTTCATCCCCCATCCCATAATGTGCCAGGAGGTGCATTTGCAGAGTGGTGGGGAAAGGTGGCAGGGCATCTGATGATCTCCCAGCAATCTCGGTGTGAAGTACTTACTGGAGGTAACAGGAGGGGATCTTGGCCCCCCAGGACACTTAACATTCAAGGAGACTTCATCCCCCAACCTGTGGTGTGCCAGGATATGCATTTGCGGAGTGGTGGAGAAAGGTGACGGGCCTCTGATAAGATTTCAGCAATCCCACAGTGTGGGACTTACTGGAGGTAACTGGAGGGGCTCCTGGCCGTCAAGGACCCTCAGCATCCAAGGGGACTTTTTCCGCCAACCAGTAGTGCACAAGAAGGTGCATTTGCAGCATGGTGCAGAAAGGGGGCGTGCCTCGGACGAACTCTCAGCAATCCTGCTGTTTGGGACCTAGTGGAGGTATCAGGAGGGGTTCTTGGCCCTCAAGGATGGGGGCCTCTGATGGCGGCGTCAGGATTCATGGTTTAACAGAGGATGGGGCTTTGCTGAGCCCCTCAGGTGGATCCAGGGATTTCAGAAAATGTTCTAGAAATATATAGACGCATTTTTACATAACAATTTAAGCTTTCATTCCACTTACATCCCTCCCATTAGTAAACATTACAGCCAATTATTTGCCTGGGACCTTTTCCCAATAGAAGAAAATGGTGGCTGCAATTGTTCTGTGAAGGTGCAGCTAGCCAATGAGGCATTTCCTTTGGCATGGGGATCCACTGATTCCTGCAGGCAGACCCCTCTCCTTAGATAGCTATAGTATTTGCAATTTATTATCTCTAAAACTACTGAATGGATTTACACCAAATCACAAAAAAGGTGCTGTCTGTACCAAGAGCTAGCTTTCTTCCAAATTTGGTGTAATTCCACCTAGCAGGTTGGGCTGTAGTTGTGTTTGGAATCCCTAAGGGACTCAACTTCAAGGTAAAACCCATTTTGGGACCCCCCCCCTTTTTCTTAGTCCCCACTTGATGGATCAACCCGAAACTTTCAACACACCAGTTGAACCAACAAAAGTATACATTTTGAAAATTTCGAAAATATTCATCTGGCGGGGCCACAGTTATTGGCAAAATAAATTGTTTATTTCCTATGGAAACAAGGTCCTAACTATAACTACCTACTGGTGAGCGGCAGTAAGTAATATATATCATTTAAGATTTCATCAGTAATGTCACTGACCATGTCATGAGTGATGTAATTTGTGAGGTCATAATCAGTGCATTACAGGGATGGATATGTCATAGTTATATCAGGTAATTATAACTGCTGAATTTCACTGGTTTTGTACTAGTGAAATGTTATGTTATGTTATTTTAATTTATATAGCGCTCAGATGCCGCAGCCAAGAGGCGTCCCGGCGCTTTCCAGAGATGGTAAACACAACACAGCAAAGGTGAATGGGACCAGAGAAAATTAAACAGAGGAAAACAGGAAGGTTTTTAATGTCTTCCTGAAAGGAAGCAAGTCAGGAATGTCGCGCAGCGTGGGGGGTAAAGAGTTCCAGAGAGCCGCCGCCAGCACTGAAAATGAACGACCGCCCATTCTGGCTCTTTTAAAGCGGGGCACAGAGGCAAGATTAGAGCCAGAGGATCAAAGGGTTCTGGACGGGGTATAGTGTTGGATAGTCTGTGATAAAATAGGAGGAGAAGCAGTTTTAAGAATTTTAAAAGTTAGACACAGTGCTTTAAACTGAATTCTTTGCCTTACTGGCAGCCAGTGTAAATCTCGAATAGTACTGCGGGCAGAGACAAACTTCGGAAGACCAACAAGCATCCTGGCCGCCGCATTTTGTACCCTCTGAAGGCGGGCCAGTTCAGCTTGGTTCACGCCCAGAAACAGAGAGCTGGCATAGTCCAGTCTGGTAAGAACCAGAGCTTGGACTATAATCTGCCTGGTGTCGGCATCGAAAAACTTAAAGATGGGTCGTAGACAATGCAGCGCACCAAAACAAGTACCAGCTACACGTTTAGTGTGGGCGGAGAAAGAGAGCTTGTCATCAAACCACACTCCGAGATTTCTGACTTCGACTACAGGGGTGGGAACAGGGCCCAGTTCAGATGGCCACCATTGATCGCCCCAAAGTCCACCTTCCCTACCAAAGATGATAACCTCGGTCTTAGAGGCATTGAGTTGTAATCGATTGTTCGCCATCCAGCCTGCCACCGCTTTGAGGGCAGACTGAAAGGTAGGGGCATCCATGTTGGAGTCACCATTAAGTGCCAACGCCAACTGTGTGTCGTCGGCGTACGACACCATGGTGAGACCAAAACTATGGGCTACCTCCGCCAGGGGCTGAACGTATAAATTAAAGAGGGTAGGACTAAGGGCCGATCCCTGCGGGACACCCTGATGAATGGGGCGCGAGGCCGAGACAAACGGAGGAGTAGACACTCTAAAAGTCCGATCCGAAAGAAAGGATCGAAACCACTCGAGTGCCCTCTCTCCGACACCAGCCTCCATGAGACGGTGCAAGAGGATCTGATGGGAAACCATGTCAAAGGCGGCACTTAAATCCAATAGGATCAGTGCCGCCGTCTGACCCTGGTCCAGCATCTTCCTAATGTGTTCCACCACAGCCAAGAGCGCAGTCTCGGTGCTGTGGCCAGCACGGAACCCGTTCTGGGAGTTGTCCAGAATGTTAGTTTCCTGCAGATGAGAAGATAGGATCTTATTAGCATGAGACTCTGCTAATTTAGCTAGCCAGGGGAGAAGAGAAATAGGCCGGTAGTGTTCAGATTTAGTTGGATCAAGGGCCGGCTTTTTAAGTATAGGAATAACAGTAGCCTGTTTCCAAGCCCGGGGAACCGTACCGGTGTTAAAGGACAGATCCAGTAAACTGTGCATTGCGGGATAGCAGCACTGGGCAAATTCCCGGAATTGCAAAGGTCTCATGGGGTCGTCCGGGGAGCCAGATTTAACTTTAATCGTTAAAGCTTTGAACTCCGCCAGTGTAGGGCTAGGAATAGTAAGCAACGGTTTAGAGACTGTGAAGGCCGTGGCATTTTCCGCGTGAGGGGCTTGGGAAAAAGACCTGTAAATAGCTTCTACTTTTTCCACGAAGAATGAGGCCAGATCCTCACAATGGGCCATCGAAGCTTCGAGAGAGGTAGTGTTAATCTTTTTACAGGTTAGGTCGTTGCAAACCCTAAATATAACCTTGGTGGGGTTGGTGCTGTTCTGATCCTAACTATAATGCCCCTGCAACCTTTGTTTTTTTCAGTGAATTTCTTAGTTATTTTAACATTTTATTTCCCAACTATAACATTCTTGTAACCTTTGCTTTTTTTCTGTGAATTTCTAAGGTTTTGAAATTTAATTTCCTAAGTGTATCCTGTAACATTTGAGAGTGAGTGTGTGAGTGAGTGTATACGTGTCTCAGTGGGTGTGTGAGTGCGTGTGTGACTGTCTCAGTGGGTCTCTCAGTGGGTGTGTGAGTGTCTCAGTAGGTCTGGGAGTGACAGTGAAACTTTCTCACTGCTTGTGAAAGCTAGTGCCGGAGCCTCTGAGTGGGTCAGTGAGTGTGTATGTGAGTCTGAGTGGGTCTGTTAGTGGGTGCATGAGTGTATTAGTCAGTCTGTGTGTTAGTACATTGATGTCTGTGTGGATCTGTAAGAGGGTATGTGAATCTCTGAATGAGTCTGTGAGTGGGTGTGTGAGTATGAGTGGGTCTTTGAGTGAACATATGAGTCTGAGTAAGTCAGTTAGTGAGTGCATGAGTCTCTGAGTGGGTCTCTGAGTGAGTATGTGAGTCTCTGTGGGTCTGTGGGTGGGTACATGAGTCCCTGAATGGGTGTGTGAATGTCTAAGCAGGCCTATGAGTGGGTGCATGAGTGTTTGAGTGGGTCTGTGAGTGGGAATATGAGTTTCTTAATAGATCTGTGAGTTGGTGTGTGAGTCAGAATGGGCCTGTGATTGGGTGCATGAGTCTGTGAGTGGGTCTGTGCATGGGTATGTGAGTGTCTGAGTAGGTCTGTGAGTAGGTGCTCACTCCTGATAATTATTCTGCCTCTTGCTGCTCATTTCTGACCTCTAATTTGCCTTTTTCTGATTGTTGCTGACATTTATTTTGTCTCTTTCTGCTTGTTTCTCACCTTTATTTTGCCTCTTTCTGCTTGTTTCTCACCTTTATATTTCCTCTTTCTGCTCGTTTCTGATCTTTAATCTGCTTTTTTCTGACCACTATTTTGACTCTCTTTGCTCATTTCTAACCTTTATTTTGCTTCTTGTTACTGGTGTCTGATCTCTATTTTGCTCTTTCGGCTTGTTTCTGACCTTCATTCTGCCACTTTCTGCTCTTTTCTCACCTTTATTATGCCTCTCTCTGCTCATTGTGGAACTTTATCTTGCCTCTTTCTGCTCATTTCACACCTTTATTTTGCCTCTTTCTGCTCATTGCTGACCCTTATTCTGCCTCTTTTTGCTAATTTCTGACCTGTATTCTGCCTCTTTCTGCTTTCTTTTCCCAGGACTGCGGGGGATTCTGAATATCACGTGGTCCCCGCCTCCTGCATGAGCCATCATCGCTCTTGCAGACAGAGGGATCCTAAACATGTATCTCCCAGTCTGTGAGAGCAATCCTTTCATCTGTTTCCCTGCCCGCTTGACAGTGGACAGGAAAACAGCTGAAACCTCTGCTTCCAGCCATTGAGCGCATTTGGCCAGCTCTTGCTTGCAGGAAGCCAAGTCTTTGCTCTGACTTCTCCTGCCAATTAAGAGTAAATAGCTATGTCAAAGGGGTGGGCACCCCGGGACATAGCAGGAGCCGGCCCTGTGGGGTAGCAGTCCCCAGGGCCATTTATTGCTCCAAGAGGGGGGGCCGTGTGGCCCCCCTCTTACTGTGAGCACCGGCAGGCCCCGGGGAGGTGGTGGTCCCCGGGGCTGTATATGACCTGGGAGGGGGTCCACACGGCTCCCCTCCCCGTTGCAAATTTGGCCCCAAGCAGATGGTCATCCCCAGGTCTGAGGGGGTCTGCAAAGCCCCCAACACAAAAAGTTTAGCCCCAGGGAGGTTGTGGTCCCCAGGAGCTATGCAAGGTCCCCACATTTCTACGTATCTAGTAGGCCTGATAGAGTTTGCAGAGTTGCACTCCACAGAATTCCGCCGAATCCCCGAAAAACTCAGAGGGATTCCGTGGGCAGGCAGAGTATTGCTCGTTGAAGGTCACCTCAGGTAAAATTTCTAAAGTGAGGCACCCCCCCCCACCAGGGCTGCATACTTTTCTAGATTTTAGACCCTCAGTGGTTCATGTTGGCAGGCTCAGTGCTGCTCCTCTCCTCCTGGCTTCTTCTGCGCAGAAATCCCTAATACAGCTGAGCCAGCTTGTCCCTTCTAGCTACAGGATATAGGCTGAATACCAGAGATCAGCGATCCCTGCAGCAAAGGAGGCACGGCGCTCTGATCCACCACAGGTAACTCCAGGGATGGAGCCACTGCCACGCTGCCTCACAGTTACTTTTTACTGCCAAACATTGGGCAATTGCCCGTCTGCCAGGCACATCTTCCACCTCCCCATTGCCGCAAGCGCCAGACTCCACCCTAGCAGCGCATGTGTTGCTATTGGCCTAGTTAATTATCCTCCAAAACTGCCCTAAACCGTGCCATATAAATATGAAGTGCGTGGCATCTGGCACACAACTTTCAGCATCATAGTAGACATATCTTTTGTGCCGCAAGCACAGAATGTGGCTTCATCACATAGAGGCTTCAAGACATCAGCTCCCAGCAGGGTATTAAGGACTCATTTATGCCCTGAGCTGAGTCTGTTTAAATGTGGTCAGACTCACAGATCCTTTCAACACTGTATGCTGTAGGCTAGAACACAAGAGAGGGCTCGATGGAGGGGCTGCACTGAACTATTCGATTGGTAGAGAAAATAACCTTTGCCCTTTTAAGGTGCAAACCATAGGTCAACAATTGTGAGGGTAATGTGGGGCATGTTGGGGGGCATGAGTAGGTGACTATTTAGAAACAACAAACAGGTTGAACTGTCCACTGGTCTCTAAATCAAAAAACAGATATTGGTGTGTGTGTGTGTGTTTTTAAACGTAATGTGGTGGTGGTACTGTTATCAATATGAAATGCATGAAATGCCGAGTCAGAATCTCTTGGATGGGAGTCGTTAAACTTCAGAGCGCTCTCACCCTCTCCCTCCCTGTCAGCTGGAATTTTCACCTTCTGAACTCAATGTAATTTCAAAACGTCTTCAAATCTAATCACCTCACTCCTCCTCCTTTTAAAAAAATGCTATTTTTCAGATTTTTTTAAAATAAGTGACAATGCAGCACTTGATCAGTTAGTTACTTGTGGTTGCCCATTGCGTCACAGCAGTGCCGTTGATGGGGAGTGCTTGATTACAAGCCCCCTCCCCACATGCAGTACCTACCCTTTCAAGGCTCCCTTCATAACCAATACCTGTGATTTGTTTAGAAGACTGAAAGTTTGAGAAGAGTTCCTGGGAAAAAAATCCATGCTAAGGGCTGCGTCCAGCTACTACTCATGCAGAAGGGTCTCTGAGCAACAGTATGTAATGCTCTGTAATGGGACACCAAAGGGCAGGCGCAAGATGGAATCATTACTTTTTTTGTCTTCTTAATGGTGTGCTGGAGTGGGTTTATTATGTTGGCACTAGCGCCAGTAAACTCTGATCCATCGGCTGTAGTCAGAGTTTTTATGTTTAACTCCATGCTCCAAGAGGAGGTCGGAGTGGCAAAAAGTCAGTGAACTCCACAGGCGGAGCGGAGTTTGCCACCCACCCCTAGTGTTTAGCCTGGGAAGTGGCAGTCCCCTGGGCCATTTTATTTTTAACATAGCCCTAGGGAGGTTGCGGTCCCTGAGGCCCGGGGAACAGTTGTGGCCCATGCAGGTAAGAGCGGTGGGGTGGTGGGGCTCCGGCAGGGGGGATTTCGACTGATGACGGTGATGGAAAATTAAATATTTATTTAATTTCCCCTTGTGGTCATCTGTGAAAATTAAATTCGAAAATGGGGGAGCCCTAACTATTACTTATGCCATTGCATTGCACTGCTTATGACCTCACATATTACATCAATCAAGACATGGTCAGTGACATCACTGATAAAATTCAGATGACATCAATGATGACATCATCCAGTGAGTATAAGGGTTTTCTAAATGTTTATGAGTAGTAAACACATATACTAAGCTACTACAAAACTTACATTTGTATAATATGTTACTATTAATGATTGATACTATTTCTAACATATAATATGTGAGTGGCTGTGTGACTTTATGTGTCTGTGTATGAGTGGTTGTATGGATGTGTGAGTGGTTGAGGGGGTTAATGGGTGTGTGAGTGGTTCAATGTGCTTGTAAGTGAATGTTTAACTGGTTGTAATGGGTGTGTGAGTGGTTGCGAGGGTATATAAGTGGGTGTGTGAGTGGTTGAATGGGTATGTAAGAAATGTGTGAGTAGTTGTATGAGTTTGTAGGTGGGTGTGTGAGTGGTTTTTATGGGTGTGAGACAAGGTGTGTGTGTCTGTAGGTGAGTGAGTGGGTGCCTGAGTTCCTCTATGGATGAATAGATGAGCATCTGCATGTGTGAGTGGCTGTATGGGTGCAAGACTAGGCATGTGAGTGGTTGTTTGACTTGGTGTGTGAGTGGCTATATGGCTGAGTGAGTAGCTGTCTGGGTGAGTGAGTGGCTCTAAGTGGCTGCATGGGTGAGTGATTGGGTATGTGAGTGGCTGAGTGAGCGGTGTGTGAACCATTATATGGGTATGTGAGTTGGTGCAAGAGTGGTTGTGTGGGCCTGTGAGCGGATGCGTGCGAGGTCCTATAGATGATGTCATCAGTGATGACATCATCCTTGAGGTCCTAGACCTCAAGGATGATGATCATCTTTGAGGTCCTTGAGCTCTAGGTCCCTGAGAAGCACCAACGCACTTGTCCTCATCCCCCCGAGACTCAATTGTACAAAGACACAATCACGTGCATTCTCTGGTAATGCCCCTACGATTTGGAACTCGCTCCCCAAAGATCTTCGCTGCAACCCCTCCTACCCTCTCTTCAAAAAAAGACTCAAGGTGCTTCTTCTAAATAAATATTGGGGCACCTAATAGTCCCTATTCAGATTCAGTCCTCATTTCATTCTCCTCCACCCAACCCGTCTCTCTTATTTTCATACTACCTCCCCTCCTTTTCACACTACCCTTTTCTCTCCTATATTTCTATCCACCCTCATCCCCCCTACCTACCCCTAATTTACTCCCTTTCCTCAATCTCCTCTTTTAACTGATATGTTTGTTCACATGCCAGTTTTTATTCACTCTGTAACTGTACTCTATTTTGTTCTAGATGTTTACTTGTTCTTATGTTTATTATGAGTACTAGTTATGTATTCTTTTTATCTGTCTGTAAAGCGCTCTGATACTCCTGGGTCCAGTAGCGCTATATGAAACCTTTTAAATAAAATAAATAAAAAATAAACATAATCGGCGATGTCATCAGTGATGTCACTGACCATGGCATGATGAGTCATGTAATATGTAAGGTCTAAAGCAGTGCATTGCAGACGCGTATTTTATAGTTAGCTCAGGTAAAATTTCAATGGTTTTGTACACATGAAGTCTGAGCCTAACTATAACGTCCCTGCAACCTTTGCTTTTTTCAGTGAACTTCTAAGGTTTTTTTTATTCTATTTCCCTTTCTATAACTTCCTGTATCTTTGGGGGTTTTTCGGTGAAAAGTCAAGGGTTTTTCAAAATGCATTTCTAAAATATTATGCCCTTCTAATGTCTACATTTTTTATTAATATATAGGGTTTATTTTCCATACTAAACGTAATGCTAATCATATTCTAAAACTTTTATGTTTTAAAATATAAAAATAACATATGTACTCAATGTAAAGTAAATAAAGTTATTTTAATATAATTAAACAGATTTTATTTTTAAAAACATTTTTTTGGGACTTTACAAAGGCCATTTACAAGTACTTTCTGTATGTCCGACTCTCCGCCCGAGGGTGGAGATACTACTCGTAAATTCTCTTTGTGAACTTCCAAAGTTGTAAACTTAGGCGTTTGGTCTATGTTTAAACCAAATGTCTAAGTTTACCTTTGTGAATTGGGCCCATAGACGGGCTGTGCTATTCTATGGTTTTTACTCCCAATCACATGATCAGAATGAATCTGCGAGTCTGAATCCCTGAATTCATTGAAAATGTTAGAATTTACTGCGCATATATACACTCCTCAATTGTCATTAATAACATCACTGTGAGTATATTTGCTAGTATATATAAACCACCTTATATCTGCTTTAAAAAAAATCTACCTATTTTACCAATTTCGCGAATCTGCAAATTTACAGGCTGGATTTGCGAAACACACCGAAACCTTGCCTTTTGATAGGCTACAGTAGGACCCCACCCTTCCACATGAAAAACCACAACCAAAGGCAGCAATTTCTCCAGTGAAGTATGTAGAAGGAGGATCGAGAAGCACCTGTGCTGGCTTTTAGACAATGGCTGAAGCTACATCATTCATCCAAGATGAGGATCCACAACCTCTTGAGGATGAAGAAGACACATCACCTTGCAGAAAAGAAAGTGATGTGTGGAAGTACTTTACTTTACCTTCTGAGGAAAAGAAGATATCAGCAAAATATGTCAAGTGCACAATTTATGGCAAGTAGTTATGGAGAGGCACTGCAAAGAGGTATTCACATAGGACAAGTTCTATATTAAAGCCCCTACAAACAATTCATGGGATGGTCTACAACCAGATGATGCGAGAAAAAGCAGGTGCAACAGCTCCATCAACCTCTACAGCAGCCTTGGGAGAACCATGAGCAGCAGCTGCACTCCTTTCGATACCAGCTACCTGTGAAGAATTGAGTGATATGGTTATTCACTGCTCAAAATGCCACATGCTTGTTTCTGTATAAATGTCGGGTGTGGGTGCATTTTGGGATATAGTAAAGAAGCATCATTGTTAGTTTTTTTGCTCAAAAGACTACATAATGTTTTTTGAAGCGTGAAGCCAGTTGCTTCTTTGCATTTCCTCATCTTTACCCTTTTTACCATCTTGTGCACTTTTTACTAAAAAAAAATAATTAAAAATACTGTTAACAAACTGTTCTAGAAAGAAAACAGTTTTGGTTAGAACCACCATCTATTCAAACAAAGAGCTAACTCTGTGTTTTTAGTGTGTTAGTGACTAAATCGCTATGAGAGTGGATGTGTCGGTATATGCATGAGTGTATGCCTAGGTGTGTTAATGTATGCATTAGTGAGTACCTGGGTGTGTTAGTATATGCATCAGTATGTGCCTGGGTGCTATTAGCATATTCATCAGTTTTGCCTGAGTGTGGTATTGGATGCATAGGTGTGTCAGTATATGCATCAGTGTATGCCTCGTTGTCTTATTGGATGCATTAGTGTTTGTATGGGTGTTTGGGTGTCTGCATTGCTGTATGCCTGGGTGTGTCAGTGTCTGCATTGATAAGTTTATGGGTGTGTCTGTGTGTGCATCAGAGTTCACCGAAATGTGTTATTGGATACATTACCGTTTGGCTTGGTGTGTCAGTGTCTGGTTTTCTGTATGCCTCTGTGTGTTAGTGTCTGCATTGAAAAGTCCCTGGGTGTGTCAGTGTGTGCCTGAGTGCGTTATTTGATGCATTAATACTTGGCAGGCTGTGTTAGTGTCTACATTTTGCTGTCTTCCTCAGTGTGTCAGTGTCCGAATAGGTAAGTCTATGGGTGTGTCAGTGTATGCATGAGTGTATGCCAGGGAATCTTATTGGATGCATTAGTGTTTGGGTGGGTGTGCCAGTGTCTGCATTGTTGTATGCTTGGTTGTGACAGTGTCTGCATTGGTAAGTTCCTCGGTGTGTCACTGTGTGCATCAGAGTGTGCCTGGGTGTGTTATTGAATAAATTACTATTTGGCAGGGTGTGTCAGTGTCTGCATTGCTGTACGCCTATGCGTGTTAGTGTCTGCATCAACAGGTTCCTGGGTGGGTCAGTGTGTGCATCAGTGTGTGCCTGGGTGTGTTACTGGGTGCATTAATGCTCGGCTGGGTATGCCATTGTCTGCATTGCTTTATGACTGTGTTTGCCAGTGTCTGCGTTGGTATTTCCCTGGGTGTGTCAGTGTATTGATCAGTGTATGCTTGGGTGTGTTATTGGATGCATTAATGTTTGCTTGGCTGTTTCAGTGTCTACATTGCTGTATGCCTAGGTATGTCAGTGTCTGCATTGGTACGTCTCTGGATGGGTCAGTGTATTCATCAGTGTACACATAGGTATCTATTTGGATGCATTTGTGTTTGGATGTGTGTGTTGATGTCTGCATTGCTATATTCCTGGGTGTGTCAGTGACTGCATTGGTAAGTCTCTGGGTGTGTCAGTGTATGCATAAATATATGCCTGGGTGTCTTATCGGCTGCATTAGTGCTTGGATGGATGTGTCAGTGTCTGCATTGTTGTATGCATGGGTGTGACAGTTTCTGCATTGGTAAGTCTCAAGGGCTGTCAGTGTGTGCATCAGACTGTGCCAGGGTGCGATATTGGATACATTAGTGTTTAGATGGGTGTGTCAGTGTCTCCATTGCAGTATGCCTGTGTATGCTAGTTTCTGTATTAAAATGTGTCTGGGTGTGTCAGTGTGTGCCTGGTTATGATATTGGAATGTGTTAGTGTTTGGCTGCCTGTGTCAATGTCTGCATTGCTGTATTCCGAATTTGTGAGTGTTTACATTGATAAGTCCCTGGGTATGTCATTGTGTGCGTGGGTGTGTTATTGGATGCATTTTTGTTTGGCTGCATGTGTCAGTAGCTATATTAGTGTGTAATTGGGTGTGTTAGTGACTATTGATGTGTATCTAGATGGGTAAGTGGCTCTATCATTGTGAGTCCATGTCTGTTAGTACTTCTGTCTGTGTGTAGCTGGGTGTGTGAGTTGCTGTACTGATGTGTGTCTAAATAACTGTAGCTATCTGTCCTTGGGTGTGCATCCTCAAAATTTAAAGTTATGGAACAACACTGCAAGAGCTAATTAGTAAATTACATTACCACAATAGATGGTGCCGTTGATTTGCATAAAAAAAACTGAAATATTTATTAGTATTACAATTAATCAAATTACAAAAGTAACTTAGAATGTCAACAATGCATAAAGGCATAGTTCTAAGAAGTAGCTAAACATTTCTCATAATTTAAAGGTATGCATTAAAATAAATAGGCATTTAATTTTCACTTTTTTACTGTTCTCGGCTTCTTTACTCATATACCTTAAATGATGTACTTTTTAAGCACACATCATTGAATAGTGAGGAAAAAATTATCATACATTTTAGAGTAAAGAAAATCTGCATACTATCTGATTGTAATTAAGGAACACTGTGGATTTCACTCACTACAAATGCGCTTAACACAACTTAATTAACATTTATGTACCATTATTACTGTTATAGTTTTGTACATAATCACTTCAAACACATGCATGTATATCTCTTCAACAGCACAAAAGAAAGTGCATTTTTGAAGCAGTCCCTATACCGCATGAGGAAAAAAGGTAACAGCTAAATATGTGCAATGTAATATTTGTAGCATACAGCTACCCAGCAGCACTGCCAAAAAGTATTTGCATGGGATAAGTTCCAATTGGAAGTACTTAAAAACAATTCAAGAAAGGGTCTGCAACTGAATGATGCATAAAGACATAGGGGTACATGCATCAAGAAATGCTTTTAAGAGTCCTAATTGCGAATATTAAGGAATCGCACTTAGGGACTCTCAAAAGTCTATGCATGTAGAAATCGATATTAAAATAGCGATTTCTAAACATTCCTTGATTGTGAGTCGCAATTAAGGAATAGCTTCCCGTTCATTCCTATGGGCCTACAGGCCTACTGGCCCTTAGGAATGAATGGGAAATTTCATGCGCATTTTGCGAGTACCAATATGTACTCGCAAATTGTGCATGCAATTTCAAGGGTGCAAAGGTGTTAAACGGACACCTTGTTGCACCCCTGAAGTTGTAATGTGCACCCATGTTGCGCACACACATGCCCCAAGGGCATGTGCGTGTGTGACCTAAAACTTTGAGAAATGCATTTTATTGCATTATTTCAAAGTTTTTGCAAATTACAGACCAGTTTAATTTTACTGTAATTTGCGGTCCCAAATAGCGAAATCGATATTTCAAAGTACTTCTTGAATTGCATTTAAAGAATCACAAATTGCAATTCCTTAAATGCAATTACAATTTAGGGACTCACAACAAATTGTGAATTCTTAAATTGTGCTTGCCAAACACTTTCATGCATCTCTAAAGGCCCATTTGTGAGAGCAAATGGCTGATTTTTGATAATCACACCGTTTGTGCTCGCAAAAACCGTTGATGCACGTGCCTTCATGTTCTAAGAAATAGATAAACATTTCTCATACTCTAAAGGTATGCATAAATATAAATAAGCATTTAATTGTCCCTTTTTTACTTAGCTTCTTTACCAATACACCAAAAATTATGTACTTTTTAAGCACACATCATTGAATAGTGAGGAAACAATGATCATACATTTTGTAGGAAAAAAATTAATCTGCACATTATCTCATTGTAGTTAAGGAACACTGTGGATTGCATTCATTACAAATAAACAAATGAACACAACACAACTTAGTTAACTTTTATTTACCACTATTAACTATTATAGTTTTCTGCACAATCACTTCAAACACATGCATGTATATCTCTACAACAGCATAAAATAAAGTGATTTTTGGAAGCACATTACTATACATTCTGAGGGAAAAAAGGTGACAGCTAAATATGTGCAGTGTAATATTTGCAGTACACAGCTACCCTGCAGCACCACCAAAAAGTATTCACATGGGATAAGTTCCAATTGGAAGTACAATAAAAAAGGGTGTACAACTGAATGATGTATGAGAAACTAGGTTCAGCAGAATATTCCACCACTACAGCACCCTTGGGAGAACAGTCATCAAGTGCGATCATCAGATGACCGGCAGCCAGTGAATATTTGAGTGAGATGATTGCTCACTGTGTGAAGTGCCACATGATTGGTGCTGTAAAAATGTCTTATGTAGCTCCATTGTTCCTACTAATGTACCTTTTTGAATGAATATATAGGTGTGTGAGTGCATGCATGAGTACTTGTATGGGTATGTTTGTAACCCTTACATTACGTTAATAATAAATATAGTCATACCTTTATATGTATATTTTTTTAACATATTACGATACAATTTATAGCAAACTATTGACAAACATATTATAACTTATTCAACCATTTATAAATACAGAAACACACTAAAACTTGCACTTTTACAACAAAAAGTGGCACAATAGTATTCAAAGAGATAATTCCTAGAAATGTACAAGGAGAAATAGATAAAGAGAGGTACAGGGGAGGTGTAGACATGCTCCTGTGTATAAATGGGAATGAAGTAGTATTTATATTAAATACCAGGATTACATTGATACAGAAGGACCCTACCCATGTATTTGCAGTACAGCTGTCTATTTACTTCACCTCTGCAAATATTGAGATAAATGAATACTGGTCTCGTTGCCATGTTCAGCTTAAGTACATGTTGTGAAATTTAGGAGTACCAGCTTGGTTTCTAACCCTGAGTTGTACAGAATATCCCTGGGATCACTTACATTACTTTCTAAGAGAAGGAAACTCTTACATTAAGGGTATCATCTACTCAGCTTCTGAAAGGGTTTAAAGTTATAGTTGTGTATTTTCCTTTAGATGTGAAACACTATATTGAAACAGATTTTGAAGAACCACTTGTATAGTGAATGGTGTGCCAACGAAAAACATCAAAAACTGTCAGGAACTAGTGGATGTAAGTAAGGTGAATAAATATACATTATATCTTAAACACAATATAGATGTTCTCTAACATGGAGGTGTCATTATAAAAGAAATGGTGCCTATAAGTGGACCGTTTGACAAACTGCATAGAATTAGATCTGAAGAAATATATTATCAAAACAGTATCCATCTACTACATTCAAAAGAGAGTATGGGGATGCCATTGAACGGTATGAGATGAATACGCTAAAAGAACTCCAATAAGTGTCTGAAGAAAAGGTTTCTCAAGTTGCTTCTTCTCAGTCTTCTATGAAAAAAAAAGAAAAAGTATAAAAATGTTAGAAACATCTCCCTAAAAAACAACAGTACGTTTAACAATCATTTCAAACTACCCCACAAAATCCTCCCAGTAGTAGTCACACAGTTTCTGGCTAACACTCAATTTGAACCTGTACTCCTCTGGTGTTAATTCATACTTATCTACAAGGACCTCCTTTGTAGTGGGATACCTTAACCTCTTCCCCTTCTTTAGAGCCAGTATGTTGTCCATCCCATCACCACGAATATGACTTCAAAGGCACCTCTACAATCCTCGTAAGAGATTTTCTGTACCACTACTTCTACTTCCTATGCCAGAAATAACCTGTCTTTACCAAACCCTTCCTTAAAGTCAGGCATCAAGTCTCTGAATATATGAACTCTTTCTTATGCACTGGACTGAGTAGTGGTGCTCACTCCTTTTCAGCTAGAGTCTAACACCTATCTAGCTTTCAAGTGCATCTCCTTAACACTTCAGCCAGAACAACCTTTTTCTACTCCAAGGTTTTCTTAACCTCAACGTTTCTCTCCTATGCACCCTGCTGGCCCAGCTGTGGCCTCAAAGTCCCACTCATGCTGTCTGTTCTTGAGATCCTCAGGGGACTGGATTGGAGGAAACGGTTCTTCTTGCACAATATCCTATGGATAAGTTTGTGTCTGGGGGATCCCTTTCTCATCAGGAGACTTTGCCCACTCATTTCTACACCCCTCTCCCTGCTTCTGAAACTCACTACACTTTGGTGCCCTCATTCTGAGGTCAACTACAATCAGGGATCTCCCTTTTCAAGAGTGCTAAAGTAGTCCTCATCAAACTCTTCTTGTGGTGCAGATTGCATTCTGTGCATGTCTTCCCAGGCTTTAAGGGCGAACTAGTACTAACAACTTGGACATATAGAAGAGTAAATGGGTGTGTGAATGATTTTATAGTTGTGTGACTGAGTATAGCAGTCACAGTCTAGCTATATGAGTGGTGGGTAAATAAGTGGTTTTGTGGAAGCGTAACGGATATGTAGGTCTCTGCGTAACTGAGTGAGCGTGTACAAATGACATACTATTACATTTCATACTGTAAGCAAACACCCAAATCTAATTTCAAGCACATTAATTCCTACTGGCTTAATAAAATGACCAAAATTTTAGAATACAATTTTCACTTTCTCCTTTCCTGCTCACTGTATTTTTATTTTTAGTTAATGTTCTCATCTAAGCTCCCTTCTATTTTCCCTTCCAATATATTCTCTAGAGAGCACACATTTTCTTTCAGCTTACAAACACTCACAATGTTTTATCTAAATATACTTGTATATACCATGAACTAATTAACATACCTGTTACAGCTCTTTGCTGTTCTTCCATTTTTATTTCTATTTCTGATCACATCTGTTTTCATTCAAAAATGTCCAGTCAGAACTCCTACAAGCCACCTCCTCTCTCAGTAGTAAAGCAGGTAAAATGGCTTCCCTTCACCATGTACTCTTACTTATGCTGCTCTAATTAACAAATCACAGTATTCCTTTAATCTTTCTTTCCACTTGATGGATCATCCAAAATTTTCCAGACAGCAGCTAAAGTGAGCATCACATTTTTGGGAACATTTTAAGAAGATTCATCAACCGGCGCCAAAGATATAGACAAGACAAATAGCTCTTTTCCTATGGAAACTAGGTCCTATCTATAACTACTGGCGACTGCCATATATATGTGTGTGTATTCATTGAAAAAACAATGGTTAAATAATGCCATAGTTAGGAGAAAATGTCAGTGACAACATTAACCTTTTGAACTAAAACAAAACACAGATATTCACCAGTTATAATTAGCTGACCTAACTATAAGTTGCGTCCCAAGCATGCACTGCTATGACCTTGTATATTACATTACTCATGACATGTTCTAACATATCATTTATGATATCACTGATGACATCTCAAATGACATCATTAATGATATCACTGATGGCACCATTCAAGTTTTTTTTGTACACATTGTTTTATAAACGGGTGTAGCATTAGAGATATGAATGTAATTGCATCATCATTACTGCTTTCATACATACAACTCACATAGCTACACTGAGTTATTGGCAGCATTGACCCTATACCATACACTTCATGGGTATCCGTGTTCATGTAGACCGTGAACTACAGATGAAAAGGTATTACGTAGCCTGCACATGATATTCAATCTGTATACAACTGTCCATGGAAAACCAAGTTCCTCCAGATACTGAAGCCCTGTGACATAACTAATGCCCTACTGTGGACAGTCTTTACCTGTATCAAACCCCTGACATTCACTGAACCTACATTGTGAAATTAAGTGGCTATAAGTACAAAAGTGGGTACTATTAACAATGTTTACTCTATGGAGAGACTTTACTCTGTACCACACTATTTGTAGACAGTGAAGTTCTCATTAAAAATATACCAAAAAGTATTTAAAAGTATTACTAATAACAATTCACACTCTATGCAAAACTTATCCAAAAAGCAACTATTCACTTACAATATCCTCGGTCTGAAGGTGCTAAAGATCATATTATCTGCAACCTTCATACTGTATTGAAAACTTTGCAGATAGCCCATCATCTAAAGCAAAAGAAGCACATGTACCTAGGTTAGTACCTAGTGCATACAGTCTTCTATGTTAAGTAGAAATTGTCATGCTGAGACAATTTTATCTAATATGACTGCTTACAACACGTAGTAAGTATTACATAGAATCTGTGCTCCTGCTGGAAACTTTTTTTGCAGCACTAAAAAATTTCTGTGGAAGATAATGAACACAACTCTTTAACTGTCGCCTGCACAGATTTACTCTTCTATACAAAGATTTATAATGTGTTCAATACTTCAATATCTCTACACACCTATGGTACATTGAGCATATGCATTTTGTAAACACTTACATCTGCATCAATTAGCTGGATAGAGGCTGTACAAAATTAGGTATACAATTAATATTGTGTGCAGGGTAGAGATATAGGGGCTTTCAGTCCTTCTCCTTTTCCAATGCTCCTCAACACACCAACTCTCTGATCATATCTATTGTGTCTTATCATTCTGATCGGTTTCCTTCCTTCTCCATGTAATTTTCTTCCATTCTTCTGCTCTTTTCTGTTTCTCTTTCCTCAACTTCTCAATCCCTTCATCCCTTCATCTTCTCTCATCAGTGTCCCATTATCTGTATTTGTTCTCTGCTCTTCTTCTACAACATTTTCCTCACAGCCCCCTACATTTTCTGTTATGTCTAAACGCCTTCCTCTTAAACCACATTGTCTAACTTCCCTTCCAACCAAACTCTCCTATCAATCTGATTCCATTTTACACCCTTTTCTCTCTTCTCATTTCCTTAAACCTCTTCTGCCTACTATTTTTACGCATGCCCTTATCACTTGTCTGTCTTTGTGTCTTTTCCTCATCACCTTCACCTCCATTCTTCCTAACACTCCTATCCCCTTCCTGTTTCCCCCACGTCTCCATCTCCCTTCCTCTTCTCTCACATATCTGCCAGTTCACAGCCTTGCACCATGGTGCACAGTTGAGTGTGCTCTATGTACCATAGGATTTGTACTGGAAGCATACCCCATCAGTTGTGGGTGCTGTGCACTGAGAGCACACCTGCAATGTCTTGGTTTTCGGGAAACAAACAAATCTGCTCTTGTTAATGCCTCATTCAACCAGCCATTAATTTCTGACACAAATCCCAGGCTGGCTGTCTTAGTAGATAGGGCTTCTCAAAAAAACCTCCAGGTATGTGCGCAGATATGCCCCAGTAATTACCCAGTAACACCCCCTTGATGCAAAGAAGCACAGGGGAGTTTTTGAGCAGAGAAAAAAGCACCTTTTTAGTTCAAAACACCTTTTTCACTGCATGGTAAATACCCTTGCAAAACTTTCTGTTGCGTTGCATTTTCACACAACTTTAAAAAATCTAGGCCATAGGGTTTCAGCATAGAGTTTTTTGCTAAGAAGGCAGTTTTGAAAGACTAAATGCTCATTTTTTCTTTCTCATAACCTTAAAATAATCTGCAATCTTGAAAAGACACATTAAATATGGAAACAAGTAAACATTCATAATTGGTTTATTACATCTGCCCCAGAGAGACATTCAAGCAGTTGTTATCAATAACAGCTTCAATCCTAAAATGTAGTAAAATCTGCATTTATTCTTGCAAATGTATTTTGTCCTATTATTCACTATTATGAAACATAGCTACAGGTACTTACATTGCAGGTTCAATCGTGGATCCATATGAAATACTTTTAGTGTCTCTGAAAATGTCTTTATATGATTGTAAGTGAACAACTGAATTATTCTTTGGGGCTGAATTGAAATTAATCAGATATCTTAGATGTCACCCAACAGGTACTCAAAAGATTTTAATTCTGGTTTGTTAGCCATGTGCGTCCTACAAAGGTGTGTTGTTTACATTTTGAATGGGTACAAGAAACAAATTACGATTTGATCATTTCTGTTAATCATTTTATTACTTTTTCCATAATGTTATTAGCCAAGCTGTTATGTTTCTAACTATATAAATCTAGGAAAGATTGTCAGACTGCGACAGAAACGCTAATTCTTAGAACTCTCATTTAGTTGGTTTTAAAAATTTTATGTGACAAAAACAAATATGTCCCCAATTTCAAGGATTTGTTACTTTAGGTTGAAGCTTTAGAATTTGAAATGTTTATTGCTATAATATTTTTTATTTTAAAAGATGATTCTTGATTTTGGTCACTTTGAGTAGGAGTTATTGGCTCTTGGTTATTTAAAAATCATGCAGACCTTCAGCATTTTAAACTGTTTTGTTTTCCTATGTGATAGTCAAAGTAAGGTTTAAGGGAGCCACAAAGTATATTCTGCATGTTTGGTCGATATTGCTATGCCTTGAAACCATCACATGTGAACAAAGACTAAAAATCAATAGCATGTATAAGAATGATGTGTCTGTTTCAAGTAATTTAAGTAAAAAAGGAACAGTAGGATTTAATGGTCCTATGACCCTTGCGCAAGTGTTGAGCAAGGGTCACAGGACAATTAAATCCTACTGTCTCCTTCTATATTGTAGTTTTTACTATTCCCATCCGCTCCACGAATAAAGGGATACCTTGTAGTAGATGAGGAATTTTTATCATCTAGTTACACCCCCTAGTCTTTTGTCTTTTTTTCTTTTATGAGTTACCTGGAATATAGTAGACTCCACCCTAAATTGTAGGAGATAGGGTGAACCCGATAATTAAATATGATACTAATAAACTGTGTGAGAGTTACATATAAAAACCCTATTTTTTCCTTTCCCACTACTAGAGGGGTGGAGTCTACGTGTGCCAAGCACTTCCTCTCATTGCACCCAGTGTTGTGAGGTAAGGAGGGATACTCTATAGTATTGTCTGGTTTCTATATACCCCCATTTACTACTTATACACAATCACTTTCTGAGCAAGAATAAATTATACTGAACCCTGCCCAGGAGAATCCCCCCCCCATACCTCCTCCATAGCCTCTACCTAGGCCTGTGGGTCGCCTCTTCTTAGGTCAGGATTTATATACTAAACTTAACAATCATCCATATCCCAGGAGTTGCTATTTTTCCATCTCTTGCCCTCCTACTCCCCTGATATAGATTGTAGAGTCTCAGCATCTTCCACTCTTCTAAATATCCTCATTTTATTGTTTTGCATTACCTTCAATGATGCTGGGAATTTTAATTGTGCCGTAGCACCCATTGTTTTAAAAGGATCCAGTAATTTTCCCAGTTCCCATTGCCTGGAAGCTGTAATTGCTGAAACATCTGATCTTATCTGGAATGTTACGTCATATACAGTCAAGGAGTTTAATTTTTGTGCTTTTTTAAGTTTTTCCTCTTTCAGACTATGTCAGAAAGTGTACTAGGATTTTTCTTGGCCTCGTTTTGTTGTGATTGAGACTAAAAGGATCCCTGTGTACTCTCTGCATATCTGCCATTAGAGCCTCCTCAGAGCACTCAACTGTGTTGCTTGCTTTATTAACTTTACTACGTACTCTTTTATTTTACTACCTTCTGCTCCTTCAGGCACTTTGAGCAAACAAATGTTATTCCTCCTTTGAGAACTTTCTAAAGACTTTAAAGTTTGTCTTGTGTTTCCAGATCCTTTTCTTTTAATGCCGCTATGCTCTTTGTATTCTCTTCCATCTGGTTTGTTAACTCGGGTACAGTCAGTTCAAGGGCCATGGTCCTGGCAGCAAGTGAATCAATCTTGGTTTCCAATTTTTCACATGAGATTTTGATATCTACTTGATTACTTTTCGATGTTGAGAATCTATTTTTCATTTCTTTAACCGGAGCTTGTGGCATATCACATAGTGATCTTGACTGATTTTCACTCCCAGTTTCATAATGCATAGTTTCAGTAACCTGTGTATGAGCTCCCTCATGCACTTCCACGTTGTCTTCTCCTGTGCCTCTGGTATCACTATAGGATTGTCTTTATGGCACTGACCCGCCTCTACTGCCACCGTACTATTGTCGACTTTATCAGCCATTTCTGGAGCTAATAGCTCTACCTCATCCATTAGTGGAAGGAATCTATTGTAGGTGGGGAGACTAGACAATAAGCCACTTGGATCTAATATAGAGGACTGGTCTACTGGTTTTAATACTAGCGTACGAGATGTGGCTTTGTAATAACTTCTTAACGAAGGAATTAAATTAGGAGTCTCTTTAGTCAGGAAGCACTCTTCTTTTTGTTAGTAGCTTTAAATGTGACTGCGCTTAAATCTTTCTTTGTGCCTTTATTCAAGGATAACGTTTCTTTACTAAATTTGGATTGTAGAATTCTCTATATCTTTGCCTCCTTGGGGGTCTACCATGTGTGTATTTAACTTTGTGCTCCTAAGGGAATACCGGGTCCGACCCCTACCTGAACTTATTGACATGCAGCCTCTCTCTGCACTCCTATTACACCCAGTCTTACCTTCCTTGCCAACCCAAGGCACTCCAGATACTCTGCAGCAGTTCTCAGCCTCCAGGTCCCCCTCCGTGGCACTCCCAACTTGCCTCCTGTCAGCCTGACTCAGGAACTGAAACTGACTCGATTTCCCCAGTACCGCAACTGTGCTGCCCCTGCCTCTCCCACCCTGGAAGGAGAGCACAGCCATGGCCCTCCTTCCCCGATCCAGCTCTGGAGCTGCACGCACCTAGAGCGGCTTCCAGTCCGTGCACGGGAACTTCCTTGTTGTTTTCTCCGGGCAAAACCTCCTTGCCTGTTGTCCCGGGGCAGCCGGGACGCTCACAGCCACCACCACCAGCCCTGGGAAACCACGCTGAGAGCCCCGACGGCTACCCAGCACAAAAATGCCACAAAGACGCAGATACGGACCGGCAGGACCACTGAAGCAGATACACAAGACTGAATCCAAGGTCCAAGGTACAACTCCTCGATATTAGTTCAATTGTTTTACCGTTTTCTGGAAAGCACAGATGCCGTACTTAAATTTCCAAGACCTCAGCATACGAATACACTTTTTTTAAGCATAGATCAGCTCCTGACCTACAGGCGCCTCCGCAACCAACTACATGCCGGCCGCCATGTTCTCTTGAGGGTTGAGGGGGGAGCACAGGGTGGGGAGCAGTGGGAGAAAATATATATGTCCAAATCGCCAAATTGCTAGAATAGAAGGTTTTAATACAAGTAGAGATCAAGGGAATGGCCGGCCCAGTAGATAATCCGAATTTTGGGTTAAAGGTGGTTTCCTGGAATCTGAATGGGCTAAGGACAAAATATAGGATGTAAAAAATATTGCAGTACTTAAGAGATACATCAGAGCAGATTCTTATATTGCAAGAGACAAATTTGTTGGAAAGTGAATTAAAGTCTCTGTGTAAATCCAGAAAATGGATCCAAATTGTCATTTGCACTATGCAACAACACTCAACTAAGGGAGTTACTATAATATTTAAAAAAACTTCAGCTATTTCTCTTGAGTCAAGTACTGTGGATAAAATGGGGAGATGGGTCTTTGCTAGGGTCAAATGCCATACATCTAAGTTTAAGGTGGTGGGATATTATGGCCCGAACACAGATGATCCAGGGCCCTTAAGAAGTCTGATGTCCGAATTGTTGAACTATAAAGATGCGTTAATACTGGTTGGAGACTTCAATGTGGTCCTGGATCATGCTCTGGATAAATCGCAGAGAAGTAGAGCTATTCTAAACTATAAAATGGTAGCACTTATTAAAAACACAATGAAACAGTTTGCTTGGTATGATGTGTGGAGGAATAAGAAGGGCAGGAAAAGAGGGTTTTACTTTCCATAATAAGAAATATAATCATAAGTCTAGAATAGACTACTTTCTCCTAAGTACAGTTCTAAAGAAATGGTTCCAGGATGTCATTCATGTAGGGGAACATTTTTCTGATCACTCTGCTGTGTCTATAATTCTCAAGGTACCTGTCAGACCAATCTCTAGAAGGTGGACTGTGGAGCGTGCCATCTTTCTGGAAGAACAAATAATTGAGAAATTAAAACCAGAAACAGAGGCCTTTTTTCAAATTAACTTTGGTAGTGCCCTTATACACATGGTTTGGGATGCATATAAGTCTTTCTTAAGGGGTTTAATAACCTCCAAACAACTTGCTAGACAGAAAAAATATAAAGCACAAGTTGAGGGAATAGAAAAAGAAATGAAGGAATTGAGAATCACATTAACACACATCAGGATATCCCCTCAGACACTAGTATGATAGCAAGGGCACAGTCTCTCAAATCGGATTTGGCAGCTGTTCTTGATTCAAGGTTGAAAAATAAATGGCAAGCCAGTAGATTAGCTCATTTTGAGTATGGAGAGAGTTGTGAGAAACTTCTGGCATGGAAGACCAAGCAAGATTTGGCCAGAGGTACCATCAATTAACAAAATGTTGCTGAACCAGGCGACATACTTAAGACTCCAGACGAATTTGAGAAGGCCTTTCAGTCTTATTTTGAGGAAGTTTACTATGAAGATTTAAATGTCCAAGAAGGGGAAATAAAAAAGTGGATGGGTCAGACCCCTATTAAAAAGATCACTGATGACAAATCGCATAATATGGACTTGTCGATCTCTACAATTGAGATTGGGAGACCTATTGCTTTGGGTAAATCTGGGAAAGCTGCAGGCCCGGATGGGTTAACTGTGGAATTGTATAAAGTCCTAAGGGATGTTCTTGCCCCGGTTTTGATGACACTATTTGCCCATATCTTTGAAAAAGGAGGAGATATTCCTCCTTCTTGGAGTGAAGCAACAGTTTCATTAATCTTTAAACCCTCAAAATCACCAATATCCTGTGATTCATATCGACCCATCTCTCTGCTCAATATTGATTATAAGATCTATGCAAAAATATTGGCAGAGAGGTTGAATGGGGTAGCAGAGGGTCTTCTTCATAGGGATCAAAAGGGATGTATTAAAGGAAGAGGAATAACGGAGCTCATTTACAATTTGATAGGGGCGATCGATATAGCTACCTTATACAAACTCCAATTAGCCACAATAATGATAGACGCCATGAAGGCTTTTGCTAGAGTAAACTGGGCCTACTTAAAGTACATACTAAAAGAATATAATTTAGGAAACAACTTCTGCAGATCAGTTTCTTTGATACATCAAGCCCCCATAGCAAGAATTTTACTAAATGGCCATCTATCTGCTCCTGTCAAGATTCAGAGAGGTACAAGGCAGGGATGCCCTTTATCCCTGATGCTTTTTCATTTATACATAGAACCTTTGGCCGTAAAGATTAGACAACACTCAGGCATACAATCGTTTAAATTTAAGGATTGGGAAAAGAAGATGACGTTATACGCCGATGATTTACTGGTTTACACATCATATCCAAATGTCTGAATCCTGTTGATATATGAAGAAGCAAAGAAGTTTGGGAGTGTTTCAGGGTATGAAATTAATGCTACTAAAACTGAATGTATGGCATGGATTTGAGTACCTGTGCCTATCCAACAAAGAAGGTGATTAGGTATTTGGGTATACTTATTACCTAAAATATTGATGAAATTCCAGAATTAAACATTCAAAAGATGATAAAGGAAATACAAAACTCTTTAATGGATTGGTTCTACCTAACTTTGACTCTGCATGGTAGAGTGAATTTAGCAATAATGATGCTGTTGCCTAAGTTAATTTTTATACTACAGAATATCCCTTTGGTATTCAATGAAAAGAGTTTAAGGCCTCTTCAGTCGAAATGTAATACTTTTATCTGGGCCTCAAAAGCGATTAGAATATCGTGGAAGAAGCTACGCAGAAAAAAAAACCAAGAGGGGGTTATGCTTACCAGATTTCATTTTATATGCAAGGACATATTCACGGAGGGCAGGAAAAATCCTCTTGGACATACCAGATGGTTCGGATGTGGGACTGAGGTCAAGGTGATGCTTTCGGATGTTGAGAATGGGAATCAAGGTTTTTTATACAAATACGGGGACCCGAGATTTTCCACAAAAGTTCGCTTAAAAATACTAAGTGGATTTGCAGGTACTTGAGCCAAGATTAGAAAAACTTTGAAGATTAGTTATTTTAGTGCTCTTGCTCCCATCTGCAATGCTCCAGGTTCACCAGGATGGACTACAGATTCCTTGTCAATTCCTTTGATAGATGCAGGTATTCTGCATTGGGGACAAATAATATCGGAAAAGTCTCTGCTATCTTGGGATGAGTTCAATTCACTTACTAACAACAGGTTATCTAAATGTAAGTGCTGTCAAGTAAAAAGCTGGTATTAAATGATAGGGACAGATGTGGGCATGTCCAATGAATTAGAAAATGTACTCGGGAGAAAAACTGGAAAAAAGAAGGAAATAACGACTTTTTATTGGCCAATGCTGGACCTAGAGGAAGGAGAATTAACTTGCAGACGGAGCTGTGGAGAGAGAGATTGCCCCGCATTCATCTTGAAGATATATGGCAAGTATCTCATGTCATCTTGTATACTACAGTACAGCCTGCAAATTTAAGAAGGTATCATATTTATTGTGTTCACGGGGTGTACTGGTCTCCACTTAAGCTCGCAAAATTTTCGAAGGGCCAGCGCCTAAGTGGCCAAAGTGCCTTTCTGCTGAAGCAGATGACGTTCATATGTTTTTTAATTGTCCCAAGCTTTGGCATTTTTGGGCAGAGATAAATAAAAGTATGGAAGATATTTTGGGTCTAAATATTCAGATAAGCACACTTTTAGTTTTTTGGGTTTGTTACCAAATTATAAATTGCTTTCCATATGGAAAAATAAGTTATGTTTATTTTTGATTTTGCTTGCAAGAAGAGAAATCTGTAAAAGTGGATAAAGGATACTTCCCCAACCTTTTTAGACTGGGTTGTTTCCATCAAAGACACAATGAAGTTGGATAGAGTAAACATTTTTTTTAAACTTGTAAACAAGAGGGATAATAGAATAGATTTTTGGGGTCCATGCGAGGAATGGCTGGGTACTCTTGATCAATAGAAACATCAGTCCAATGATTAAGCCTTTACACTTGGTGTACTTTATCTCTCTAGTTCTGTAGGGTGCCCAGGATTCAGGACAATTATACAGAGAGGTTCTGTGTAAAGCATTTCTATCTAGATACAGAGCTCTCCAATTGGTGCTATTCGAGAGGGAGGTCACAGGAGTGAATTCAACAGCTCTGAATTATCTAATGACGAATGAGAACTTTAAAAAAAAATGATACTATTGGAAAAATAGGCCCCGGGTTTTAGGAGAGAAGGCACACTTTTAAAGGAGCAGCAGGTATTGTACTAATATTTAATATTACAACATCTAGATTCAGTTCTACCAAAATTCTATCTCGTGGCTGCATCACTTTTTTGCGCAAAATGTTATTAGGGATTTACAAAGCCTGACAAATCTTGAAAGTTTCACATTTCCTCCAGAAGGTAATGCAAGGCAGCGCATTGCTATGTCTTGCGTTAGCATGTGTCGGAGAGCAGTCCCAAAGGTACAGCCTGGGGGTTCCACCCATTTATTTTGACACAAACGCTGATATCCTAAGGTCAGTTTACCTGAGTTTGAACCAAAATGGTGCACCTACATGAAGCCGACCTAAGGAAGAGAAATAACTTTATGTCTCCTTGTTGATTCCTCTTTGCAAGTGTTCTGCATTTCGACACATACTAAAAGGTCAAATCATAGTGTGTCACAATCTGACCTACCTCACCAATATTCATTAGATAGGTTGTGAATTGGGACTCACTATGATGTGATACAAATACAGAGATGGCAGCCTATTGCGGCGGCTTCTACTACTTGGACCACCATCTCTCTCATAGCATTTTAATAAAGGAAATGCTGAACGTTTTCCTTCAAAGAAACAGGTCTGCATTTGAAAAGAGAAGTGTATTATATTTTTTACATTTGTTTGAGATTTGGCAGTGGAACCTTGTCTCACAACCTTTTTTTTACATTTACAAAGAAGGGTTCCTAAAGTGACACCTTCTCTTTTGTGAATATGTTACCATCTCAACTAGGGAGTCTGTAACTTTTTAATGATTTGTGACCGAATTATGATCACAAACAATGGAGACATCCCTTAACCAATCAATATTTGAAAGGGATGCTCCAAACACCCCCCATCCAATTAGAGGTTTGTTATGGGGTTCAAAAGTCATTTTTGTGATTCTGTAACCTGTTACCAATTCATATACTGGGTTTAGTACAACAAACATCCATTTTGCAGTCTCGGACTCTGATTTTGTGGATCATAAGCATTGCAACAACAAACTTGCTTTGTACATCAGGTCCCCTATTCTTTCTTGGGGCCACATATTAACCCTTTGGTAAGTTCTGAATAGAGAGCAAACAGATATTGCACGCGGTTTTGAATAATGGGTTCCATGCTAAATGTGGTTAAATCCAGGTTTTTGGTTGTACAAATTCCTCCATACATTACCCTCAAGGAACTAGCGTGGTGACAGAAGTGTGGTATGTGGAGTACCACACAGTAAATCCAGTTACAAAGGCCATTATTTCAAGTTAGTCCCCATTATTCCAATGAGGAATAATTTGAGACTCCAATAAAGGGTAATAAAATAGCTAACTTACCATTTGGAAATGGTATTTCCTGGGGTGTTTGTTGCATTTGATTTTAACTCCATACTCAGATTGATAGGCTTGGTATTCATTCAAGATTTGGTTTTATTTCTTCCAGAGGAAATGTATCTGTTTCCACAGATGTCCGCTATTGTAGAGCAACTTCATTTGACTGCTGTCAGAGCTTCATTTTAATAGTCACATCCCTCCCAATTGATCTCAAAGTCACCCTTTCTATACAGACTTTAAAAACCGGTTACAAAGTTCATCCTCTCACTGGGAAAATACATCACGTATATATGTATTGGCATCTGTGAGTGCAAAGCTAGCTGGGAAGCCAGAGGGTCCTGTGAGATGGCACAAGGTAATGTATATCAGATAGGGATTTGCATTTTTGACTTACACAACTACCTTATGTTTCACATATTTACAATGTTATGACAAGGAGGTTAAGAGAATTGCCAGAATCACATGGTTTTCAGTCAATGCCGAGTGTTAAAGTCTGTCAACATTAACTCACAATTATTCTCTCATGATCTACTTTCTACCGTTCCCTCTCAGTTACTCAGCTTTCTGTTATTTCTGTCATCCACTGTAGTATGTATCTTTAATTTGTATTAAACGGTGCGTAGTCTTATTCAGTTTACTTTTATGATACTTAATTAACGCTTTCCAGGTACGCAGTTTGATGGAATTTTCAGCTTATACTGTTATTCCGTATCATTTTATTTTTTCTTGCAACTTTCAAAGATGTATATGGGCCTCCTCTGTTCCTTAAAAAAGCGTTTTACAACTGAATACTAGGGTTCAACAGTAAATAATGCTGAATCTGTAAAGTCTGTATATTTGTGTATTTCGTATTTGTACATTTTCAAATGGTTTATATGGTTTGGCTGTAGAATGCCCTGAAGCAGCACCTGGCTGTGGTTTGTGTCTTTTACGAGCACAATAAAACTCAAATACGCTAGACCATAATTTGATTCCACGTTTTGCTCACCGCATGTTCTAGGCAGCAAATTGGTTTTCATTCCCCACAGTGTTGATTCCACATTTGTTTTTATAGATGTCCATCCACAATATCACTTGCAAATGTGGCTATATGAGACCAGGTACTGCGAGGCATATTGTATTGCTGTTCTTCTTTTTAAAGTGTATGTATCAAACAATAACGATGTACTGGTGGTAGAGGAACATTTGCCGAGCGTAATCGTTGATCTAAGTGCTTGAAACAAAGTCTAGAAGGAGTGATGTTTCACTCCTATTTGAAGTGCTTTTTTATGTAGGACACACGTTCTAAGGAAGATAGGGGCATATTACCAAGGGCCATTATCGCCGCCTTAGCGGGACTTGTTCCCGCTAAAGCGGAGATAATTTTATCGCCCTATTACCTAGCTGTCTCTAACACCAGTTAGCGACAGCTAGTAGGAGATAGCGATCATCTTGGGGCCCACTTTGCATGTCAGCGATATTTATCGCTAATGACATGCAAAGTAGGCGTGCCAAAATGTTAGCGACTGGAAACAGTCGCTAATATCGCTATCTCCAATTATCAACAAAGCCTTACTTTTGGAAATATTCGTGCTAAGCGCGAATATTTCCAAAAGATAATGCCTGCCCAGAGCAGTTCTTAGCCATGTTATCCAATGGAGGGTGGATAACATGGCTAAGAGCATTGTCACGATAATGCATGAATATCGCTGATTTTTCAGCGATATTCATGCATTTCGCAGGATTTTTACCGCTTTTGAGATAAACCCTGATAATATCAAGGTATCTCAGCGGTTAAAATCGTCGGAGCACGGCGATATAATTTTAGCCGCTACCCGTGCATTGCGATAATTATCACTATTGCTTGGTAATATGCCCCATAGTGAGGGGACTAATCATTAATCGTATGCAATTCCCAATGACATCACAGGAAATTATGTCACAAGAAGTGATTTCTTTCGCCTATAATAATCCTTTTTTAAAGGTCAAATGACTATTTTTACAATAAACGGATTTTAGTACTCATAGAGAAATGCGAAAATACATTTCTTAGGTTTTACTTTTTATAAATCACATATATTTTTTCCATATATCTAAGTAGCTAAGCTCGAAAAAGGCTGAAAGTGACTATATATTTTAACAGAAATGTTATCACAGATTTTAATAGGTATACCAAATCGTCTGGGTGTGCTTTTTTAAACCGTGAACTGGTTTCTAATGTAGTTTGTTTCGTGCTAATGTTCTTTTTCCAGCTTCAAAGCACAAAAGTTCTTCACATTTACAGTTTGCAATAGAATTCTGTAGTGAAGTTCTTGTTCCTCAGATAGGAAATTGAAACATATCCTCCTTATGACCAGGGTCGGTCTGGCCTTTAGGGCAATTGGGAAATGCCCAAAGGGCTTGTCTGACAGGTCAGTGTGGGCCATTTTTTGGGAGGTTTGCGCGTCTGTTTTTGCTGCTGATTTCCCTGATACAACTACGCACATTGCATACAACAAGCACAAATGCATGCATACCTTGCATAAGACTTGTACAATATATCTTTACAAGTTCAAAAATGCCCTTTTTGCAAATGGGGGCCACTTATTTAGCTATTTGATCCGCTAATGGGGGACATAATCCCATTATGTCAAGGGTCGAACTGGCCTATAGAACAATCAGGCAGTGCCTAAAGAGCCGGTTTGAAAGGCCAGTGTGTGGGCCCGCTTTTTGGGGGTTTATGGGTCTATTTTAAGGTCTGGTGGGACGATTTTAACTTCTGATTTCCCTGATATTACCACAAACATTGCCTGCAGCAAGCACAAATCCATGCATACCTTTCAAAAGGCTTCTACAATGTATCTTTACGAGTTAAAAACTGCCCAATTTGCTAATATGGGCCACTTTTTTAATTATTTGATATGCTAATGGGGGCCACTTTTATTTTGGTGTGCGGACCTATTTTCTGCACCAGTATGACTCTGCTTATTGCCGATTTTCACAAGTAAAATAGATGCTGCCAATGGGATAGGGGTTTATAAACATCGACTGGCCAGGTTAAATGCATACAATGTTTGCAAATGCAAGCCGTTGAAATGCTGAAGGCACAAGGTGATATTCCTCAGTCTTGGAATAAGGGGAATGAAATCCTTTTTCCAAAAATAATTGGGATGACTCCATACACCCGCACTTACCATTCACTTTTGCCACAGCTTTGCAATATTCTGCTGCACAAAGTACACTAGTCAAAGAGCTCCAAAGGACTTTGGCCAAGACCGAAAAGGCTCTTCCACGCTTCAGGGTATAGGAAGATGATTTGAATTTGTTAAACACAATAACATCCAGAAATAAATACTATGAGCCTGATTCACAAATTGCACTTTGTAGTATATTTTCTAGTACTACAAAATTTACCACAAAATGTGCGTTTTTGCCTATACTTATATGTGCAGTGTTCTCTGCCCAAAATGCAGAGTCTGTGCAAATGTAAGCATAGATTTTAGTAGTAAATGTGGGCAAGACAGGGAGAGAGAGAGAGGGTGGGAAAAGGGCAGACTAACTACTAAAGGGAATGGGATTAGATAGGAATAAGAGTGGTTTAGGGAAGGTAAGGGCGGGTTAGGGAGGGATTTCAACCAACCATACAAGGGTACGTCAATTGCATTACTCTGGGGGTGGAGACATGTAACATACCCTTTTGATGTGTGTTTATATTATGAGTCTGTGAATACCAGCATTAGTAAACTTACTACCAGGTGTAAACTTACTCAAAAGTGTAACTTACTTTAGTGAATCGGGTCCTTTGATTTCTTAAAAAATTAAACGGCTGTCCTAGACCATGGTAAGGTTACTGGACTGAGAAGGTGCACAAGTATCTGCATGCTGGATCAATTGAAGTTGATTGTCCAGAAAACCTAGAAACTGTGGATTCAGTACATTGCTAAAATTCAATCAGGATGTTATGACAACAATCTTATTAGGGTTTATTGTTCTTCTATTTATTTCAAAGAGGTTACCGGTTCGAATTATCTTCTGTTCCCTCCCCTCCAGATTGAGGGGTTCTTCTAATAGCAATCAAGCATGTCCAAAATACCCCATAAAGAGATCAGCATTCTCTCAAGGTTTTTCACTCTTTGCTTGAATAAAAGTTTGTGCATTCCAGATTCTCTGCTGGAAAGGGAAGTTGGGGTGTATTCCATCATTTTCTTCTTCCCAAGTCAATTGGAAGGATACCAAATTGTGATCGATTTGAAAGCAGCAAATCATTGGGTGAAACACATTGTCTTCAAATTGGAGCCTCCTCAGAGAATCATCGCTCTGTTAATATTGGGAGTCTTTGCAATAATAATTAATCCAATAGATGCCTGCTTCCAATTTCCAATAGCACCTTCTCATCCAAAATTTTGAAGTTTTGCATTCAGAAGCAGCACTTCCACAGTTCTGAGTTCTGCTATTAGGTGCCAATTATGTCACTCTTCCTTTTCCAGGAGTAGCCAGCATATCTATAGTTTGATGATCGGTTGCTTCATGCTCCTTGGAGGGATGAAAGGTGATCAGCTCCAGTCGAATTCATCATGGTTTTTTCCTCAACTGGCCCAAGTACCACTTGAATCCTCCTCAAGACCTTATCTTTGTAGGAGCAAGCTTCACGATAGATGTATACATGATATTCCTTGTAGAAATCAGGGCAAATTCAACATCTGTTGTCTTTCCTCTTGGCACTGGAAGTTGCTGTGGCACTCTGTGGGCTACGACTTTAGGGACAAATGGAATATTTTGTATTTTTAATTCCATGGGCTTGACATCATTAACATCAAGTGATTTTCTATATTCATGCCCACTAGTTCTTCACTCTCTAGACATAACTCCATCCTTAGTCTCCACCGTGGGATTTACCATTAGTCTTACAAGTTCTTAAGCATTACCAATTTGAAGCTTTCTTTTCAATAGATACACAATTTTGGACTATGAAGGTAGCCTTTTCTGGAGCCATCATTCAGCTTGCAGAATAATGGACCTGGCTATTCTTTTATGTAATGCCTCATTCTTCAGGTCTTCTGAAAGGCATAATAGTTGTTGGGACAGAAATATCGCCTGTGTGGTGTTCAGTCCTGTTCCGCGGACCTCAATCCCAACTGTATTTATTGCAGTGAACCAATTTGTTTCGTTTTTGGTTCTAGCCTCACACCAATGTAAGCTCTTCATATTGGCCTAGGCCTTGTACCCTGATATAGGTAAGATAAAAAGTTGGTGTTTAGTGAAAAGAAACCACCACCATCAACTCGTTTATATGTGCGGATCGCACCAACAGGATATTAAGCGTCCAGTGCTCATAGTCCAAGAATTATCTAAACAAACCCCTATTGGCTCAGGCTAGAGAGAGATAGCCCCACACACATCATGCTCACCCAACGTTGTGAGCAAAGCATGGGTACCTTATACAGATCAGTTCAATCTTTGATCTCTTATTCAACACCCCTGCTACAGCGTCATGGGGGTTCAGTTCTCCTCTTGCTATCAAATAAAACCACAGTTTAAAAATTAATTAAAAATTAGCTTTGCTATCCATATATGTGTTCAAGGCCATATTCAGTCTATTAACATAAATTACTCACTCTTTTTCACGTTAAATCGGCCCGTGGATAGCAAAGATCAGTCTCTCTCCACTTCATATAGTTAGGGTATTTTCCTCCTGTAGTTTAGATAGACAAAGTCCTACTTTTTTAGGAAATACTCGTTTCTGTTCTCATTAGAGACAAACAATCGATAAGTCGGGTACAGCGTTTCTCCGCCCCGCAACCTTACCATGTTATACGTAGCGCTCAACCCACTAGAGTAACAACACATCGATAAGCCGGGTGCAGTCTTTCTCCACTCCGCACCTTAACCATGTGTTAAGTAGGGATTAACCCACTAGAATAACAACAATCTATTATCAATATGATTGCGTATTACACGACCCATACCCATTAGTAAAACGCAACTCGTGTGCGATAAATTGACACCGCCACGGGAGCTAACCATATGCGAAGAGTCTCACCTTAAGACGATATCTCGTCTTCCATGCATGGGTTTCTGGCGTGCAGCACCCGCGCCATGTTGGAGTTCCGTAATATACCCACGTCCGGTAAACAACATAGAAAACGGAACGGCCGCTTGCGGTGTAGTTTTCTAATGAAAAAACCGCGCCATCTTTGAATATGTAAGTTGGTGTATAGAACCTGCCCCAAACCTTTCTACAACTCGTCAGAATTCTTTTTGTCATACGTATAGGCTTTGATATTCAAAATTCTAAGATTATGTTTATTCGCAACGTGCAAAGGGTGAAAAGGAAAAGGAAAAAGAAAAAGCGAAAGAGTGAAAAAGAAAAAACCGCAACCACCACGAGTACCCATCACCAGATAGTCATAATCTTCATTTCCGTTACCAACATCCTATGATACATTTTCTTGCATAGCAATATTCACAGTTATATATGTCTTTTTTAGTTGGCGCTACAATTGTCATTCTAAGTAATTCGAAAGCATTAAATCACAAGCGGTCATAATATATATCCAGATCTGTCTTAATGCCCAGATTATTCCTAGTTAGGTCACATTCTTTAATTTATGAACATGTATATTGTGATTATCAACCCCTATGATAATATCACTGAGTTATACTCCAAAGTTAGTTACACATTACGGAAAAATTGTCATTTCCCATATTATATCAAAGATTATATTGCGTCTGGTTGCAACATACGGCAAATCTTCGAACCATGATACATCACATGCTTTTCAGGAATCATATACATTTCAAACACAATTTGTAAAAATATAGCTGTTCTAAGAACATTGGTTCAAATGAATCAGATACAGATATTATACATACATTAGCATACAGAGACCACCATCTGGGGTGTATAACAAGTTAGTTTCCCAGGAAGAATTGAAGCTCGTCATCAAAATTAAGACCCCTCTCAACTGCATGGACCTGCATTATCCATCTAGCTTCGAGCTGTCTGAGTCTGAGCTCCCTGTCTCCTCCCCTTACATCTTGGGGCATTGTTTCAATCCCATGAAATGACATAGTCAGATGTTCACTCTGTGATCCACATTCCATGGCATGGGCTGTCAGGGGATGTCTCATATCTTTGTTCTTAAGTGCCCGGGGCGGAGACAGGGAGCTCAGACTCAGACAGCTCGAAGCTAGATGGATAATGCAGGTCCATGCATAATGCAGGTCCATGCAGTTGAGAGGGGTCTTAATTTTGATGACGAGCTTCAATTCTTCCTGGGAAACTAACTTGTTATACACCCCAGATGGTGGTCTCTGTATGCTAATGTATGTATAATATCTGTATCTGATTCATTTGAACCAATGTTCTTAGAACAGCTATATTTTTACAAATTGTGTTTGAAATGTATATGATTCCTGAAAAGCATGTGATGTATCATGGTTCGAAGATTTGCCGTATGTTGCAACCAGACGCAATATAATCTTTGATATAATATGGGAAATGACAATTTTTCCGTAATGTGTAACTAACTTTGGAGTATAACTCAGTGATATTATCATAGGGGTTGATAATCACAATATACATGTTCATAAATTAAAGAATGTGACCTAACTAGGAATAATCTGGGCATTAAGACAGATCTGGATATATATTATGACCGCTTGTGATTTAATGCTTTCGAATTACTTAGAATGACAATTGTAGCGCCAACTAAAAAAGACATATATAACTGTGAATATTGCTATGCAAGAAAATGTATCATAGGATGTTGGTAACGGAAATGAAGATTATGACTATCTGGTGATGGGTACTCGTGGTGGTTGCGGTTTTTTCTTTTTCACTCTTTCGCTTTTTCTTTTTCCTTTTCCTTTTCACCCTTTGCACGTTGCGAATAAACATAATCTTAGAATTTCGAATATCAAAGCCTATACGTATGACAAAAAGAATTCTGACGAGTTGTAGAAAGGTTTGGGGCAGGTTCTATACACCAACTTACATATTCAAAGATGGCGCGGTTTTTTCATTAGAAAACTACACCGCAAGCGGCCGTTCCGTTTTCTATGTTGTTTACCGGACGTGGGTATATTACGGAACTCCAACATGGCGCGGGTGCTGCACGCCAGAAACCCATGCATGGAAGACGAGATATCGTCTTAAGGTGAGACTCTTCGCATATGGTTAGCTCCCGTGGCGGTGTCAATTTATCGCACACGAGTTGCGTTTTACTAATGGGTATGGGTCGTGTAATACGCAATCATATTGATAATAGATTGTTGTTATTCTAGTGGGTTAATCCCTACTTAACACATGGTTAAGGTGCGGGGTGGAGAAAGACTGCACCCGGCTTATCGATGTGTTGTTACTCTAGTGGGTTGAGCCCTACGTATAACATGGTAAGGTTGCGGGGCGGAGAAACGCTGTACCCGACTTATCGATTGTTTGTCTCTAATGAGAACAGAAACGAGTATTTCCTAAAAAAGTAGGACTTTGTCTATCTAAACTACAGGAGGAAAATACCCTAACTATATGAAGTGGAGAGAGACTGATCTTTGCTATCCACGGGCCGATTTAACGTGAAAAAGAGTGAGTAATTTATGTTAATAGACTGAATATGGCCTTGAACACATATATGGATAGCAAAGCTAATTTTTAATTAATTTTTAAACTGTGGTTTTATTTGATAGCAAGAGGAGAACTGAACCCCCATGACGCTGTAGCAGGGGTGTTGAATAAGAGATCAAAGATTGAACTGATCTGTATAAGGTACCCATGCTTTGCTCACAACGTTGGGTGAGCATGATGTGTGTGGGGCTATCTCTCTCTAGCCTGAGCCAATAGGGGTTTGTTTAGATAATTCTTGGACTATGAGCACTGGACGCTTAATATCCTGTTGGTGCGATCCGCACATATAAACGAGTTGATGGTGGTGGTTTCTTTTCACTAAACACCAACTTTTTATTTTGTTTGTGGTGACTATTATTCATCCACATGGTTTTAGCACACCTTGTGTTGTCTTTTGGTGATAGCACAACAGCTCTCTGATGCTGATAATTCACCATTCTTTACAATTGGGATATCTCAAGTTGTTTTCTTGGGCAACTTTGGTCTTGAATAATAAGTTCACACGTTAAGACTTTTCTTAAAAGTATAAAATTATATTGTTCTAGCCTTGAAGAAGTCTGTGGATTAACTCCCTATCAGACGAAACACGTGTCGGCTAGGAGGTTTTGTGAACAATCTACACATGAAATAAAGAAAGAAAAAGAAGAAAACAAACAACGACTTGTAATCTGTTATTTGGATGCAAAGTGATATTTGTGTTAGCTCAGGATAAATTTTGTGTTGTATTTAAGGGCATTGACTGGTTCATGCCTGCTGTGTTTAGATTGGTGGCCTAAACTCTATCCTTTGAGCTTTTATATCTGTTCCTTTAAAGTAGTATCACTGTTACCTGGCGCAATCATAACCCAGCCATCAATTCTTTTGTTTGCTGATATAGGTAAGGCCCTCGGTCTGTTCAGTGACCAGGAGTGGTGACCATGAATGCCGTTATTGCACTCACAGCGTACTTTAGATCCTGTCATGGGTATGGAGCAGTATTGGGAGCATATCATGTTTTGTGAATCCATATCTGTGACCACACCTTTTTATCTGTGTCACTGGACTGGAGACCCACTGGCCCTCTCATGTAAAGTTCTGCTTCTGTGCACTAATCAAGTCAAGTCAAGTCATGAAGCTTTATTCGGTGCATAAAAAATGACCATCAAAGCACAAAACACATACATTGCATAATAATTACAGTGGTTTACAGAATGGAAAGGCTCCCGGAGTATAACAGACACAATAATTTAAATTTAAAAACACATACTTTTCCTGGCCTTAATAGATTGAATGAAAAACGTAGCAGTTAAAAAACAGACATCGACATGTTGCAAGTTAAAAATAAGACTCATAGTCTGGATAACTGTCCGTACACCATATTTAAGAAACATAGGTTTTAAATAGGTGGTGCAAAAATTCATATACAGTTTACAGATCAAAAGAAAGTGCAACGTGCTTTGTTTAGATACACCATCGCACATACATGGCCCCTGCGGATATTTCTTGAGAGTTGGCAGAGCTACTAAGTGATGTGCTACACCAAACCTCAGCCTGGTTAGCACAAACTTGTGTGATGGCCTTGTCATCCATATTAAATAGGAAGGAAAACCTTCAACAATATTATAACTATTGTAAAATGTGACAGTTGATAAGGATCCGTTAGCAACAGCTCTCTTTCTCACAGAAAAGGCCACAAATTTGGATTTCAGCTCAGACTTTGGAATTAAAGCCGCTGCGCCAGGGTCAGCAAAGACATTTAAATTTAAAATCTCAGAAAAACAACTAATCACATATTTTAGCCAGGTTATATTAGAATATTTATCCAACAAGAGACAGCCCTCAATGATCGATCTGGTAAAACATTTTTCCTCCTGGAGCCAAATTGACCGCAAAGTCATAAGTGGCCTCAGGGATAATTGATCGATCAGAAAGTTAGTGTCCATTTCCCGGTGGATTAGCTCGGTAGAAGCAGAAGTTAGCAACGACAGGAGCTTTTTTAAAAAGGAATTTTCCTCCTGCTGCAACTTATGGTCACGTCTATGTCCCCAGACACCAACCCCATAGAGAGCGATAGTGACGCACCTGGCTTGATAGATCTTAAGCATGTCGTTGATACGTCGGTCCCCAACCTTGTTAGCAAATCTAAAAACACCGTGGGCATTTTTTGCCATTTTAATACGAATGTTTTTAAATTCGTTGGACCACGATCTATCTTTAGAGAAGGTTATACCGAGATAACAAAATGTATCCACCTGATGCACCTTATCTTTATCAATAAAAAAACAGTTTGAAGCTTTATTTTTTGCCCCACAGGTCATGGTAAACGTTTTCCCCTTGTTAATAATTCATTTTCTATCGCTGATAAAGGTGGAAAATCTATTGATCAGGCGCTGTAATCCTAACGGAGTTCTGGTGAGCAGGACAGCGTCATCGGCGTATAATAACACCGGCACAGGAGTTCCATTTACCTGGGGGGCATCCGCTTTAACATTTTTTAAAATCTCGTCGATTCCGTTAATAAATAAGATAAAAAGGAGGGGGGCCAGTACACAGCCCTGTCTAATCCCTCTGTTAACTCCAAATGTAGGGGTGCATTCCCCGTTGGTGCAAAACGCACAAAAGTTGTTAGTTTCATATACAGCCTAGCCAGAAAATAAATTATGCCCTCTGGTGCTCCTAACTGTAGCAGGGTTGGCCATAGAATAGAATGGTCAACCATGTCAAAAGCACTACTTAGGTCTGCGAAGAAGAGGTCTATAGAGCCGGGTTTTGCTTCAGTGTATTTCCCGATCAATAAATCAAGGTTTAGACACTGCTCGAGTGTACCCCAGCCCTTTCTAAATCCATACTGACTGTCGGCAAGGATACCCTCTACCTCGGCCCATTCCTCTAACCTCGCTAGCATAACTCGACTCATAATCTTGACTGAAAAGTCAAGAAGAGAGATCGGGCGGTAATTTTTCACTTCAGACCTACTGCCCTTTTTATGTATCGGGATAATAATTGATTCCCCCCATGTTTCAGGGGCCTCGGTACATACTACAGCATTGAAAACAATAGCCAAAAGAGGGCTCCACAACTCCGGCACTACTTTATAGACATCAATGGGCACTCCATCGGGTCCCTGGGCTTTCCCCCCCTTGCTTGCCCGTATGCCAAGTTCTACCTCACTAACTATAATATCCAGGGGTAGCGCTTCCCACCTTCTCAGGTTGGTATCCAAACAGCTGTTAGAGTAAAAAATATTTGAAAAATGAGCTATCCAATTGTCACTCAGGACATTAGAAGTTAATTCTGGCAGATTTTCATCCTTAAGGAAAGGAGAGTTCACAGTAGCCCAAAACAGAGTACTATTGGAGCACTCAGCAGCCTGGTTGAGAGAATCCCACGCCAACTGCTGTAACTCACTCTTCCTCTGTTTTAAGGTACACTTATATTCTCGTCTTAATTTTATTACAGAGTCAATGTCCCTGGGCTTTTTGGCAAGGGCATGTTTTAATTCAGTTAATAGCCTAGTACGAGAGTGGTCAAACCAGTCCGGTTAATTTTTACGTTTGGTGAACCTGGCATCAATAGATTTATTAATATCATTAAAAGCAGATAAAACCTGTTTATGGTCGGCACTATTGTCAAGTATCAGAGAAATGTCTCCCATACAATTCCTGACAATAGAGCCAATTAATTAAATAGCTTTTTCCCCTACCCATCTTAAACAGACTCTGTTTGGTCTATGGGGTTCCAGATTAGACACTGTAGTACCCACATCAACAAGACGTTCACCCCATAAGGTAGTTTCCAAAATTATACAATTGTGGTCGCTTAGGGTAGATGATTCAATCCTAGGGGGAGCACAGCAGGATGTAATATTAGAGGAGACAATCACATGATCAATAACTGAGCTGGTTCTTAAAAGTGGGGATAATTTGACCATTTTCATCTTTTAGAAACCCCAAGATTTCCAGGTCATAACGTCCCAAGAAATTATTTAGAGCCTCTCCAAATTGGTTATGTCCGAAATGTAAATCATCCAGACGGGTTTCATCAATAAGCCCACATATTTTCGCCGTTGGCAATTCACATAATGGGAGATTAAAGTCACCAACCCAGATAAAGTCAAAAGAAACATTTACATCTGGAATTAAATTTTCGATGGTACTAGCCAGGTCATCAACGACTACCCTGGAGCTATTAAAGATATTATTGTAATAATTTACCAGGAGAATGTTATGGTCTCGCCCCTTTAATAACCAGAGAATCTGGACTTGTGCTCCAACAGTTATATACTTTTTTACTATGATCGGGCGGTTGATAGATACTAGGGTCAGTAGACCACCTTTGGCACTTCCTGGCCCATTGCCCTGCGCCGGCAAGTTATAAGAAACAAACCCCTCATAGTTAACTTCTTCCCTGCACCATGTTTCCTGGAAACAATGGATATCATAGCTATTGATAAAATTCGACCAGCCCAAGACATTCCCCTTTGATTTCAGTCCTGTAACATTCCAGCTAGTAATAATTATCCCATTACCCCCTCTACTGACCCTATCCGTTGGCAAGGTTACAATGGATCTATCTATATCCCTTTGATCTCCATTAGGCGGACCCCCACAATCATTTTTCAATTTGGAATTCCCCGACCTAATTACAGTAGAAACTGTAGGATTTTAATTTGTTCCAATTACCGGGGTATTAATATCCTCGCACCAGGGGGATGGACTGTCCAAGGTAAGTCAATCATTAGAATCCAAGCTGTTTAAGGCATGAAAACGGTTTTGTAGTGGGATGGCTAGACCTGACCTAGGAAAGGGTGGGAACGGCTTCGGCTGGTTAATATCTATAGATGATACATTACTGAGGTGACTATAAAAAAAGCCATGCGGACGTGCACACACACTATTGTCAGCAAACGGTAAGGAAGTTGCTCTAAGCAAAACTGTAGCAACATGTTGGGGGTGCTTAAAATTAATAATAACACAATCCCCCGTGCTGTTCTTTCTAGAGTCACCAATCCAGTTAACCCTTCTGGTAGTTAGTATATCATTGGAGTAGGCAATTGAGAACCCACAATGTTTGTGTAACCAGGAAACAGATTTATTTTTCAGAGAGTCGTGAGATTCCTGTTGAAACTAAGTTCCTGTTCCCCCGGTTCCTGTGTCAACCGGGGGAACATTTGTTAAAACAACCACATAGCGGGCGCAGTCTGGGGGGAGATTAATAAAGCGTCTTCTCCTCACTCCCGTCCACCCCACTGTATTCTCACCTCCTGCAGATACTTTGCTTCCCTGGCTCACTTGGTTTCTGTGACTAACTATGGGTGATTGATCTGATATAGCTATTTGGTTAGCTGGTATAGCTGTTTGGTTAGCCCTAGTCCCCCATCAGGTGGTATTGCTACTTCCTTACTTACATTATTCCCCACCTTTGTGACCTTATTGGTGTCCGCCCGGGCTATACGAGTCTTCAAAAGACCACCCAATCTAGTTACTTCATTTGAAACCTGATCTAATTTGGCTACTAAGGGTTTGATAATCATTTCGAATTTAGCTTCAATAATACTAACCAACAAATCGAATTGTTCAGGGTTCAATGTAGTCATCCCATCCTTTTCTGGGGCCTCATTTCCCCCCACTAGATTTTTTGGGAGTATATCCACTCTTTTAGTTTTCCTATTGCCCCCCCGTTTGTTAGGTAACTTCCTACAAGCCCTTACTACTCTACGAACCGGGGAAGGTTGTTGTGAAGTGCCAGAGAGATCATCCAACACAACCTCGCCTAGTACTGGGGATACTGGTATTTCATTATTGGTTTTATTGTTAATTATGGCCTGGTTGCCTTGGTTACAGCTATTATCTAGCGCTGGTATATCTGGGGAGGTAGACAGATTAGAGGGGGAAGCGGGGGGCTACCTCGACTTAGTGAAACTCGCCGGTCATTATTAATTTTGTTTCCTACTTTAACTAGGTAGTTATCGATAGTGGCTGACGCTAAGGGGGTTTTCGCGGATCGGAGTTTAGACATTATTTAGACTTTAGCTAGTACCAGCAAAACCAGTATTTAAAACACCGTAGCTATCATGAATCACTCAGATTAAAAATATAATACGAATATGGCAATACAACACCCTTAACAACAAATCGTAATAATCTTATGAAAATAGGGGGTAAGTGTTATCCACATCTGCCAGAGTCCGTGGCCCAGCCCGGCCTCGTTCAGCCCCGGACTGCCACAGACTGCCCCGCCCTTGTCCCGGGCTTCTCTCGGCGCCGCCCGCGCACGTCCCGTGACGCGGGGGCTGAGCAGGAAATTTAAAGCACCTCCGGGCGCGTGATTGGCGGTGGCGGCTGGTGGCAATGCCGCTAAGGAGTCTGGTAATTGCAAACACAACAGTGATGGACAGAATGTGGATCAATGTCACACATTCACCCCAGTCCAAAGATCTGGGCCCAAATCCATCGTTTTCCACTCCACACCACCCTGGATTAGACAATGGCGATATGCAAATCAGCGCTGACCCTGTGCCCCATGGGAACAGTCCAGTCCAAACTACAAAAGCCATGTCCTTCCCAGAACGGAATCAAGCATCCGAGGACCGGCCCGGTTTCGAGGTAACACCTCTCATCAGCCCGGCTAGCTTGACTCCAGTGGTGTGGAGTGCCTGGGACTCACGTCTGAGCATCCCCAGTACACTTAGAGCGGTAATTGCAAACACAACAGTGATGGACAGAATGTGGATCAATGTCACACATTCACCCCAGTCCAAAGATCTGGGCCCAAATCCATCGTTTTTCCACTCCACACCACCCTGGGTTAGACAATGGCGATATGCAAATCAGAGCTGACCCTGTGCCCCATGGGAACAGTCCAGTCCGAACTACAAAAGCCATGTCCTTCCCAGAACGGAATCAAGCATCCGAGGACCGGCCCGGTTTCGAGGTAACACCTCTCATCAGCCCGGCTAGCTTGACTCCAGTGGTGTGGAGTGCCTGGGACTCACGTCTGAGCATCCCCAGTACACTTAGAGCGGTAATTGCAAACACAACAGTGATGGACAGAATGTGGATCAATGTCACACATTCACCCCAGTCCAAAGATCTGGGCCCAAATCCATCGTTTTTCCACTCCACACCACCCTGGGTTAGACAATGGCGATATGCAAATCAGCGCTGACCCTGTGCCCCATGGGAACAGTCCAGTCCGAACTACAAAAGCCATGTCCTTCCCAGAACGGAATCAAGCATCCGAGGACCGGCCCGGTTTCGAGGTAACACCTCTCATCAGCCCGGCTAGCTTGACTCCAGTGGTGTGGAGTGCCTGGGACTCACGTCTGAGCATCCCCAGTACACTTAGAGCGGTAATTGCAAACACAACAGTGATGGACAGAATGTGGATCAATGTCACACATTCACCCCAGTCCAAAGATCTGGGCCCAAATCCATCGTTTTTCCACTCCACACCACCCTGGGTTAGACAATGGCGATATGCAAATCAGCGCTGACCCTGTGCCCCATGGGAACAGTCCAGTCCGAACTACAAAAGCCATGTCCTTCCCAGAACGGAATCAAGCATCCGAGGACCGGCCCGGTTTCGAGGTAACACCTCTCATCAGCCCGGCTAGCTTGACTCCAGTGGTGTGGAGTGCCTGGGACTCACGTCTGAGCATCCCCAGTACACTTAGAGCGGTAATTGCAAACACAACAGTGATGGACAGAATGTGGATCAATGTCACACATTCACCCCAGTCCAAAGATCTGGGCCCAAATCCATCGTTTTTCCACTCCACACCACCCTGGGTTAGACAATGGCGATATGCAAATCAGCGCTGACCCTGTGCCCCATGGGAACAGTCCAGTCCGAACTACAAAAGCCATGTCCTTCCCAGAACGGAATCAAGCATCCGAGGACCGGCCCGGTTTCGAGGTAACACCTCTCATCAGCCCGGCTAGCTTGACTCCAGTGGTGTGGAGTGCCTGGGACTCACGTCTGAGCATCCCCAGTACACTTAGAGCGGTAATTGCAAACACAACAGTGATGGACAGAATGTGGATCAATGTCACACATTCACCCCAGTCCAAAGATCTGGGCCCAAATCCATCGTTTTTCCACTCCACACCACCCTGGGTTAGACAATGGCGATATGCAAATCAGCGCTGACCCTGTGCCCCATGGGAACAGTCCAGTCTGAACTACAAAAGCCATGTCCTTCCCAGAACGGAATCAAGCATCCGAGGACCGGCCTGGTTTCGAGGTAACACCTCTCATCAGCCCGGCTAGCTTGACTCCAGTGGTGTGGAGTGCCTGGGACTCACGTCTGAGCATCCCCAGTACACTTAGAGCGGTAATTGCAAACACAACAGTGATGGACAGAATGTGGATCAATGTCACACATTCACCCCAGTCCAAAGATCTGGGCCCAAATCCATCGTTTTTCCACTCCACACCACCCTGGGTTAGACAATGGCGATATGCAAATCAGCGCTGACCCTGTGCCCCATGGGAACAGTCCAGTCCGAACTACAAAAGCCATGTCCTTCCCAGAACGGAATCAAGCATCCGAGGACCGGCCCGGTTTCGAGGTAACACCTCTCATCAGCCCGGCTAGCTTGACTCCAGTGGTGTGGAGTGCCTGGGACTCACGTCTGAGCATCCCCAGTACACTTAGAGCGGTAATTGCAAACACAACAGTGATGGACAGAATGTGGATCAATGTCACACATTCACCCCAGTCCAAAGATCTGGGCCCAAATCCATCGTTTTTCCACTCCACACCACCCTGGGTTAGACAATGGCAATATGCAAATCAGCGCTGACCCTGTGCCCCATGGGAACAGTCCAGTCCGAACTACAAAAGCCATGTCCTTCCCAGAACGGAATCAAGCATCCGAGGACCGGCCCGGTTTCGAGGTAACACCTCTCATCAGCCCGGCTAGCTTGACTCCAGTGGTGTGGAGTGCCTGGGACTCACGTCTGAGCATCCCCAGTACACTTAGAGCGGTAATTGCAAACACAACAGTGATGGACAGAATGTGGATCAATGTCACACATTCACCCCAGTCCAAAGATCTGGGCCCAAATCCATCGTTTTTCCACTCCACACCACCCTGGGTTAGACAATGGCGATATGCAAATCAGCGCTGACCCTGTGCCTCATGGGAACAGTCCAGTCCGAACTACAAAAGCCATGTCCTTCCCAGAACGGAATCAAGCATCCGAGGACCGGCCCGGTTTCGAGGTAACACCTCTCATCAGCCCGGCTAGCTTGACTCCAGTGGTGTGGAGTGCCTGGGACTCACGTCTGAGCATCCCCAGTACACTTAGAGCGGTAATTGCAAACACAACAGTGATGGACAGAATGTGGATCAATGTCACACATTCACCCCAGTCCAAAGATCTGGGCCCAAATCCATCGTTTTTCCACTCCACACCACCCTGGGTTAGACAATGGCGATATGCAAATCAGCGCTGACCCTGTGCCCCATGGGAACAGTCCAGTCCGAACTACAAAAGCCATGTCCTTCCCGGAACGGAATCAAGCATCCGAGGACCGGCCCGGTTTCGAGGTAACACCTCTCATCAGCCCGGCTAGCTTGACTCCAGTGGTGTGGAGTGCCTGGGACTCACGTCTGAGCATCCCCAGTACACTTAGAGCGGTAATTGCAAACACAACAGTGATGGACAGAATGTGGATCAATGTCACACATTCACCCCAGTCCAAAGATCTGGGCCCAAATCCATCGTTTTTCCACTCCACACCACCCTGGGTTAGACAATGGCGATATGCAAATCAGCGCTGACCCTGTGCCCCATGGGAACAGTCCAGTCCGAACTACAAAAGCCATGTCCTTCCCAGAACGGAATCAAGCATCCGAGGACCGGCCCGGTTACAAGGTAACACCTCTCATCAGCCCGGCTAGCTTGACTCCAGTGGTGTGGAGTGCCTGGGACTCACGTCTGAGCATCCCCAGTACACTTAGAGCGGTAATTGCAAACACAACAGTGATGGACAGAATGTGGATCAATGTCAAACATTCACCCCAGTCCAAAGATCTGGGCCCAAATCCATCGTTTTTCCACTCCACACCACCCTGGGTTAGACAATGGCGATATGCAAATCAGCGCTGACCCTGTGCCCCATGGGAACAGTCCAGTCCGAACTACAAAAGCCATGTCCTTCCCAGAATGGAATCAAGCATCCGAGGACCGGCCCGGTTTCGAGGTAACACCTCTCATCAGCCCGGCTAGCTTGACTCCAGTGGTGTGGAGTGCCTGGGACTCACGTCTGAGCATCCCCAGTACACCTAGAGCGGTAATTGCAAACACAACAGTGATGGACAGAATGTGGATCAATGTCACACATTCACCCCAGTCCAAAGATCTGGGCCCAAATCCATCGTTTTTCCACTCCACACCACCCTGGGTTAGACAATGGCGATATGCAAATCAGCGCTGACCCTGTGCCCCATGGGAACAGTCCAGTCCGAACTACAAAAGCCATGTCCTTCCCAGAACGGAATCAAGCATCCGAGGACCGGCCCGGTTTCGAGGTAACACCTCTCATCAGCCCGGCTAGCTTGACTCCAGTGGTGTGGAGTGCCTGGGACTCACGTCTGAGCATCCCCAGTACACTTAGAGCGGTAATTGCAAACACAACAGTGATGGACAGAATGTGGATCAATGTCACACATTCACCCCAGTCCAAATATCTGGGCCCAAATCCATCGTTTTTCCACTCCACACCACCCTGGGTTAGACAATGGCGATATGCAAATCAGCGCTGACCCTGTGCCCCATGGGAACAGTCCAGTCCGAACTACAAAGCCATGTCCTTCCCAGAACGGAATCAAGCATCCGAGGACCGGCCCGGTTTCGAGGTAACACCTCTCATCAGCCCGGCTAGCTTGACTCCAGTGGTGTGGAGTGCCTGGGACTCACGTCTGAGCATCCCCAGTACACTTAGAGCGGTAATTACAAACACAACAGTGATGGACAGAATGTGGATCAATGTCACACATTCACCCCAGTCCAAAGATCTGGGCCCAAATCCATCGTTTTTCCACTCCACACCACCCTGGGTTAGACAATGGCGATATGCAAATCAGCGCTGACCCTGTGCCCCATGGGAACAGTCCAGTCCGAACTACAAAAGCCATGTCCTTCCCAGAACGGAATCAAGCATCCGAGGACCGGCCCGGTTTCGAGGTAATACCTCTCATCAGCCCGGCTAGCTTGACTCCAGTGGTGTGGAGTGCCTGGGACTCACGTCTGAGCATCCCCAGTACACTTAGAGCGGTAATTGCAAACACAACAGTGATGGACAGAATGTGGATCAATGTCACACATTCACCCCAGTCCAAAGATCTGGGCCCAAATCCATCGTTTTTCCACTCCACACCACCCTGGGTTAGACAATGGCGATATGCAAATCAGCGCTGACCCTGTGCCCCATGGGAACAGTCCAGTCCGAACTACAAAAGCCATGTCCTTCCCAGAACGGAATCAAGCATCCGAGGACCGGCCCGGTTTCGAGGTAACACCTCTCATCAGCCCGGCTAGCTTGACTCCAGTGGTGTGGAGTGCCTGGGACTCACGTCTGAGCATCCCCAGTACACTTAGAGCGGTAATTGCAAACACAACAGTGATGGACAGAATGTGGATCAATGTCACACATTCACCCCAGTCCAAAGATCTGGGCCCAAATCCATCGTTTTTCCACTCCACACCACCCTGGGTTAGACAATGGCGATATGCAAATCAGCGCTGACCCTGTGCCCCATGGGAACAGTCCAGTCCGAACTACAAAAGCCATGTCCTTCCCAGAACGGAATCAAGCATCCGAGGACCGGCCCGGTTTCGAGGTAACACCTCTCATCAGCCCGGCTAGCTTGACTCCAGTGGTGTGGAGTGCCTGGGACTCACGTCTGAGCATCCCCAGTACACTTAGAGCGGTAATTGCAAACACAACAGTGATGGACAGAATGTGGATCAATGTCACACATTCACCCCAGTCCAAAGATCTGGGCCCAAATCCGTCGTTTTTCCACTCCACACCACCCTGGGTTAGACAATGGCGATATGCAAATCAGCGCTGACCCTGTGCCCCATGGGAACAGTCCAGTCCGAAGTACAAAAGCCATGTCCTTCCCAGAACGGAATCAAGCATCCGAGGACCGGCCCGGTTTCGAGGTAACACCTCTCATCAGCCCGGCTAGCTTGACTCCAGTGGTGTGGAGTGCCTGGGACTCACGTCTGAGCATCCCCAGTACACTTAGAGCGGTAATTGCAAACACAACAGTGATGGACAGAATGTGGATCAATGTCACACATTCAACCCAGTCCAAAGATCTGGGCCCAAATCCATCGTTTTTCCACTCCACACCACCCTGGGTTAGACAATGGCGATATGCAAATCAGCGCTGACCCTGTGCCCCATGGGAACAGTCCAGTCCGAACTACAAAAGCCATGTCCTTCCCAGAACGGAATCAAGCATCCGAGGACCGGCCCGGTTTCGAGGTAACACCTCTCATCAGCCCGGCTAGCTTGACTCCAGTGGTGTGGAGTGCCTGGGACTCACGTCTGAGCATCCCCAGTACACTTAGAGCGGTAATTGCAAACACAACAGTGATGGACAGAATGTGGATCAATGTCATACATTCACCCCAGTCCAAAGATCTGGGCACAAATCCATCGTTTTTCCACTCCACACCACCCTGGGTTAGACAATGGCGATATGCAAATCAGCGCTGACCCTGTGCCCCATGGGAACAGTCCAGTCCGAACTACAAAAGCCATGTCCTTCCCAGAACGGAATCAAGCATCCGAGGACGATGGATTTGGGCCCAGATCTTTGGACTGGGGTGAATGTGTGACATTGATCCACATTCTGTCCATCATTGTTGTGTTTGCAGTTACCGCTCTAAGTGTACTGGGGATGCTCAGACGTGAGTCCCAGGCACTCCACACCACTGGAATCAAGCTAGCCGGGCTGAAGAGAGGTGTTACCTCAAAACCGGGCCAGTCCTCGGATGCTTGTTTCCGTTCTGGGAAGGACATGGCTTTTGTAGTTCGGACTGGACTGTTCCCATGGGGCACAGGGTCAGCGCTGATTTGCATATCGCCATTGTCTAACCCAGGGTGGTGTGGAGTGGAAAAACGATGGATTTGGGCCCAGATCTTTGGACTGGGGTGAATGTGTGACATTGATCCACATTCTGTCCATCATTGTTGTGTTTGCAGTTACCGCTCTAAGTGTACTGGGGATGCTCAGACGTGAGTCCCAGGCACTCCACACCACTGGAATCAAGCTAGCCGGGCTGAAGAGAGGTGTTACCTCGAAACCGGGCCGGTCCTCGGATGCTTGTTTCCGTTCGGGGAAGGACATGGCTTTTGTAGTTCGGACTGGACTGTTCCCATGGGGCACAGGGTCAGCGCTGATTTGCATATCGCCATTGTCTAACCCAGGGTGGTGTGGAGTGGAAAAACGATGGATTTGGGCCCAGATCTTTGGACTGGGGTGAATGTGTGACATTGATCCACATTCTGTCCATCATTGTTGTGTTTGCAGTTACCGCTCTAAGTGTACTGGGGATGCTCAGACGTGAGTCCCAGGCACTCCACACCACTGGAATCAAGCTAGCCGGGCTGAAGAGAGGTGTTACCTCGAAACCGGGCCGGTCCTCGGATGCTTGTTTCCGGCCCGGTTTCGAGGTAACACCTCTCATCAGCCCGGCTAGCTTGACTCCAGTGGTGTGGAGTGCCTGGGACTCACGTCTGAGCATCCCCAGTACACCTAGAGCGGTAATTGCAAACACAACAGTGATGGACAGAATGTGGATCAATGTCACACATTCACCCCAGTCCAAAGATCTGGGCCCAAATCCATCGTTTTTCCACTCCACACCACCCTGGGTTAGACAATGGCGATATGCAAATCAGCGCTGACCCTGTGCCCCATGGGAACAGTCCAGTCCGAACTACAAAAGCCATGTCCTTCCCAGAACGGAATCAAGCATCCGAGGACCGGCCCGGTTTCGAGGTAACACCTCTCATCAGCCCGGCTAGCTTGACTCCAGTGGTGTGGAGTGCCTGGGACTCAAGTCTGAGCATCCCCAGTACACTTAGAGCGGTAATTGCAAACACAACAGTGATGGACAGAATGTGGATCAATGTCACACATTCACCCCAGTCCAAATATCTGGGCCCAAATCCATCGTTTTTCCACTCCACACCACCCTGGGTTAGACAATGGCGATATGCAAATCAGCGCTGACCCTGTGCCCCATGGGAACAGTCCAGTCCGAACTACAAAGCCATGTCCTTCCCAGAACGGAATCAAGCATCCGAGGACCGGCCCGGTTTCGAGGTAACACCTCTCATCAGCCCAGCTAGCTTGACTCCAGTGGTGTGGAGTGCCTGGGACTCACGTCTGAGCATCCCCAGTACACTTAGAGCGGTAATTACAAACACAACAGTGATGGACAGAATGTGGATCAATGTCACACATTCACCCCAGTCCAAAGATCTGGGCCCAAATCCATCGTTTTTCCACTCCACACCACCCTGGGTTAGACAATGGCGATATGCAAATCAGCGCTGACCCTGTGCCCCATGGGAACAGTCCAGTCCGAACTACAAAAGCCATGTCCTTCCCAGAACGGAATCAAGCATCCGAGGACCGGCCCGGTTTCGAGGTAATACCTCTCATCAGCCCAGCTAGCTTGACTCCAGTGGTGTGGAGTGCCTGGGACTCACGTCTGAGCATCCCCAGTACACTTAGAGCGGTAATTGCAAACACAACAGTGATGGACAGAATGTGGATCAATGTCACACATTCACCCCAGTCCAAAGATCTGGGCCCAAATCCATCGTTTTTCCACTCCACACCACCCTGGGTTAGACAATGGCGATATGCAAATCAGCGCTGACCCTGTGCCCCATGGGAACAGTCCAGTCCGAACTACAAAAGCCATGTCCTTCCCAGAACGGAATCAAGCATCCGAGGACCGGCCCGGTTTCGAGGTAACACCTCTCATCAGCCCGGCTAGCTTGACTCCAGTGGTGTGGAGTGCCTGGGACTCACGTCTGAGCATCCCCAGTACACTTAGAGCGGTAATTGCAAACACAACAGTGATGGACAGAATGTGGATCAATGTCACACATTCACCCCAGTCCAAAGATCTGGGCCCAAATCCATCGTTTTTCCACTCCACACCACCCTGGGTTAGACAATGGCGATATGCAAATCAGCGCTGACCCTGTGCCCCATGGGAACAGTCCAGTCCGAACTACAAAAGCCATGTCCTTCCCAGAACGGAATCAAGCATCCGAGGACCGGCCCGGTTTCGAGGTAACACCTCTCATCAGCCCGGCTAGCTTGACTCAAGTGGTGTGGAGTGCCTGGGACTCACGTCTGAGCATCCCCAGTACACTTAGAGCGGTAATTGCAAACACAACAGTGATGGACAGAATGTGGATCAATGTCACACATTCACCCCAGTCCAAAGATCTGGGCCCAAATCCATCGTTTTTCCACTCCACACCACCCTGGGTTAGACAATGGCGATATGCAAATCAGCGCTGACCCTGTGCCCCATGGGAACAGTCCAGTCCGAACTACAAAAGCCATGTCCTTCCCAGAACGGAATCAAGCATCCGAGGACCGGCCCGGTTTCGAGGTAACACCTCTCATCAGCCCGGCTAGCTTGACTCCAGTGGTGTGGAGTGCCTGGGACTCACGTCTGAGCATCCCCAGTACACTTAGAGCGGTAATTGCAAACACAACAGTGATGGACAGAATGTGGATCAATGTCACACATTCAACCCAGTCCAAAGATTTGGGCCCAAATCCATCGTTTTTCCACTCCACACCACCCTGGGTTAGACAATGGCGATATGCAAATCAGCGCTGACCCTGTGCCCCATGGGAACAGTCCAGTCCGAACTACAAAAGCCATGTCCTTCCCAGAACGGAATCAAGCATCCGAGGACCGGCCCGGTTTCGAGGTAACACCTCTCATCAGCCCGGCTAGCTTGACTCCAGTGGTGTGGAGTGCCTGGGACTCACGTCTGAGCATCCCCAGTACACTTAGAGCGGTAATTGCAAACACAACAGTGATGGACAGAGTGTGGATCAATGTCATACATTCACCCCAGTCCAAAGATCTGGGCCCAAATCCATAGTTTTTCCACTCCACACCACCCTGGGTTAGACAATGGCGATATGCAAATCAGCGCTGACCCTGTGCCCCATGGGAACAGTCCAGTCCGAACTACAAAAGCCATGTCCTTCCCAGAACGGAATCAAGCATCCGAGGACGATGGATTTGGGCCCAGATCTTTGGACTGGGGTGAATGTGTGACATTGATCCACATTCTGTCCATCATTGTTGTGTTTGCAGTTACCGCTCTAAGTGTACTGGGGATGCTCAGATGTGAGTCCCAGGCACTCCACACCACTGGAATCAAGCTAGCCGGGCTGAAGAGAGGTGTTACCTCGAAACCGGGCCGGTCCTCGGATGCTTGTTTCCGTTCTGGGAAGGACATGGCTTTTGTAGTTCGGACTGGACTGTTCCCATGGGGCACAGGGTCAGCGCTGATTTGCATATCGCCATTGTCTTACCCAGGGTGGTGTGGAGTGGAAAAACGATGGATTTGGGCCCAGATCTTTGGACTGGGGTGAATGTGTGACATTGATCCACATTCTGTCCATCATTGTTGTGTTTGCAGTTACCGCTCTAAGTGTACTGGGGATGCTCAGACGTGAGTCCCAGGCACTCCACACCACTGGAATCAAGCTAGCCGGGCTGAAGAGAGGTGTTACCTCGAAACCGGGCCGGTCCTCGGATGCTTGTTTCCGTTCTGGGAAGGACATGGCTTTTGTAGTTCGGACTGGACTGTTCCCATGGGGCACAGGGTCAGCGCTGATTTGCATATCGCCATTGTCTAACCCAGGGTGGTGTGGAGTGGAAAAACGATGGATTTGGGCCCAGATCTTTGGACTGGGGTGAATGTGTGACATTGATCCACATTCTGTCCATCATTGTTGTGTTTGCAGTTACCGCTCTAAGTGTACTGGGGATGCTCAGACGTGAGTCCCAGGCACTCCACACCACTGGAATCAAGCTAGCCGGGCTGAAGAGAGGTGTTACCTCAAAACCGGGCCGGTCCTCGGATGCTTGTTTCCGTTCTGGGAAGGACATGGCTTTTGTAGTTCGGACTGGACTGTTCCCATGGGGCACAGGGTCAGCGCTGATTTGCATATCGCCATTGTCTAACCCAGGGTGGTGTGGAGTGGAAAAACAATGGATTTGGGCCCAGATCTTTGGACTGGGGTGAATGTGTGACATTGATCCACATTCTGTCCATCATTGTTGTGTTTGCAGTTACCGCTCTAAGTGTACTGGGGATGCTCAGACGTGAGTCCCAGGCACTCCACACCACTGGAATCAAGCTAGCCGGGCTGAAGAGAGGTGTTACCTCGAAACCGGGCCGGTCCTCGGATGCTTGTTTCCGTTCTGGGAAGGACATGGCTTTTGTAGTTCGGACTGGACTGTTCCCATGGGGCACAGGGTCAGCGCTGATTTGCATATCGCCATTGTCTAACCCAGGGTGGTGTGGAGTGGAAAAACGATGGATTTGGGCCCAGATCTTTGGACTGGGGTGAATGTGTGACATTGATCCACATTCTGTCCATCATTGTTGTGTTTGCAGTTACCGCTCTAAGTGTACTGGGGATGCTCAGACGTGAGTCCCAGGCACTCCACACCACTGGAATCAAGCTAGCCGGGCTAAAGAGAGGTGTTACCTCGAAACCGGGCCGGTCCTCGGATGCTTGTTTCCGTTCTGGGAAGGACATGGCTTTTGTAGTTCGGACTGGACTGTTCCCATGGGGCACAGGGTCAGCGCTGATTTGCATATCGCCATTGTCTAACCCAGGGTGGTGTGGAGTGGAAAAACGATGGATTTGGGCCCAGATCTTTGGACTGGGGTGAATGTGTGACATTGATCCACATTCTGTCCATCATTGTTGTGTTTGCAGTTACCGCTCTAAGTGTACTGGGGATGCTCAGACGTGAGTCCCAGGCACTCCACACCACTGGAATCAAGCTAGCCGGGCTGAAGAGAGGTGTTACCTCGAAACCGGGCCGGTCCTCGGATGCTTGTTTCCATTCTGGGAAGGACATGGCTTTTGTAGTTCGGACTGGACTGTTCCCATGGGGCACAGGGTCAGCGCTGATTTGCATATCGCCATTGTCTAACCCAGGGTGGTGTGGAGTGGAAAAACGATGGATTTGGGCCCAGATCTTTGGACTGGGGTGAATGTGTGACATTGATCCACATTCTGTCCATCATTGTTGTGTTTGCAGTTACCGCTCTAAGTGTACTGGGGATGCTCAGACGTGAGTCCCAGGCACTCCACACCACTGGAATCAAGCTAGCCGGGCTGAAGAGAGGTGTTACCTCGAAACCGGGCCGGTCCTCGGATGCTTGTTTCCGTTCTGGGAAGGACATGGCTTTTGTAGTTCGGACTGGACTGTTCCCATGGGGCACAGGGTCAGCGCTGATTTGCATATCACCATTGTCTAACCCAGGGTGGTGTGGAGTGGAAAAACGATGGATTTGGGCCCAGATCTTTGGACTGGGGTGAATGTGTGACATTGATCCACATTCTGTCCATCATTGTTGTGTTTGCAGTTACCGCTCTAAGTGTACTGGGGATGCTCAGACGTGAGTCCCAGGCACTCCACACCACTGGAATCAAGCTAGCCGGGCTGAAGAGAGGTGTTACCTCGAAACCGGGCCGGTCCTCGGATGCTTGTTTCCGTTCTGGGAAGGACATGGCTTTTGTAGTTCGGACTGGACTGTTCCCATGGGGCACAGGGTCAGCGCTGATTTGCATATCGCCATTGTCTAACCCAGGGTGGTGTGGAGTGGAAAAATGATGGATTTGGGCCCAGATCTTTGGACTGGGGTGAATGTGTGACATTGATCCACATTCTGTCCATCATTGTTGTGTTTGCAGTTACCGCTCTAAGTGTACTGGGGATGCTCAGACGTGAGTCCCAGGCACTCCACACCACTGGAATCAAGCTAGCCGGGCTGAAGAGAGGTGTTACCTCGAAACCGGGCCGGTACTCGGATGCTTGTTTCCGTTCTGGGAAGGACATGGCTTTTGTAGTTCGGACTGGACTGTTCCCATGGGGCACAGGGTCAGCGCTGATTTGCATATCGCCATTGTCTAACCCAGGGTGGTGTGGAGTGGAAAAACGATGGATTTGGGCCCAGATCTTTGGACTGGGGTGAATGTGTGACATTGATCCACATTCTGTCCATCATTGTTGTGTTTGCAGTTACCGCTCTAAGTGTACTGGGGATGCTCAGACGTGAGTCCCAGGCACTCCACACCACTGGAATCAAGCTAGCCGGGCTGAAGAGAGGTGTTACCTCGAAACCGGGCCGGTCCTCGGATGCTTGTTTCCGTTCTGGGAAGGACATGGCTTTTGTAGTTCGGACTGGACTGTTCCCATGGGGCACAGGGTCAGCGCTGATTTGCATATCGCCATTGTCTGACCCAGGGTGGTGTGGAGTGGAAAAACGATGGATTTGGGCCCAGATCTTTGGACTGGGGTGAATGTGTGACATTGATCCACATTCTGTCCATCATTGTTGTGTTTGCAGTTACCGCTCTAAGTGTACTGGGGATGCTCAGACGTGAGTCCCAGGCACTCCACACCACTGGAATCAAGCTAGCCGGGCTGAAGAGAGGTGTTACCTCGAAACCGGGCCGGTCCTCGGATACTTGTTTCCGTTCTGGGAAGGACATGGCTTTTGTAGTTTGGACTGGACTGTTCCCATGGGGCACAGGGTCAGCGCTGATTTGCATATCGCCATTGTCTAACCCAGGGTGGTGTGGAGTGGAAAAACGATGGATTTGGGCCCAGATCTTTGGACTGGGGTGAATGTGTGACATTGATCCACATTCTGTCCATCATTGTTGTGTTTGCAGTTACCGCTCTAAGTGTACTGGGGATGCTCAGACGTGAGTCCCAGGCACTCCTCACCACTGGAATCAAGCTAGCCGGGCTAAAGAGAGGTGTTACCTCGAAACCGGGCCGGTCCTCGGATGCTTGTTTCCGTTCTGGGAAGGACATGGCTTTTGTAGTTCGGACTGGACTGTTCCCATGGGGCACAGGGTCAGCGCTGATTTGCATATCGCCATTGTCTAACCCAGGGTGGTGTGGAGTGGAAAAACGATGGATTTGGGCCCAGATCTTTGGACTGGGGTGAATGTGTGACATTGATCCACATTCTGTCCATCATTGTTGTGTTTGCAGTTACCGCTCTAAGTGTACTGGGGATGCTCAGACGTGAGTCCCAGGCACTCCACACCACTGGAATCAAGCTAGCCGGGCTGAAGAGAGGTGTTACCTCGAAACCGGGCCGGTCCTCGGATGCTTGTTTCCGTTCTGGGAAGGACATGGCTTTTGTAGTTCAGACTGGACTGTTCCCATGGGGCACAGGGTCAGCGCTGATTTGCATATCGCCATTGTCTAACCCAGGGTGGTGTGGAGTGGAAAAACGATGGATTTGGGCCCAGATCTTTGGACTGGGGTGAATGTGTGACATTGATCCACATTCTGTCCATCATTGTTGTGTTTGCAGTTACCGCTCTAAGTGTACTGGGGATGCTCAGACGTGAGTCCCAGGCACTCCACACCACTGGAATCAAGCTAGCCGGGCTGAAGAGAGGTGTTACCTCGAAACCGGGCCGGTCCTCGGATGCTTGTTTCCGTTCTGGGAAGGACATGGCTTTTGTAGTTCGGACTGGACTGTTCCCATGGGGCACAGGGTCAGCGCTGATTTGCATATCACCATTGTCTAACCCAGGGTGGTGTGGAGTGGAAAAACGATGGATTTGGGCCCAGATCTTTGGACTGGGGTGAATGTGTGACATTGATCCACATTCTGTCCATCATTGTTGTGTTTGCAGTTACCGCTCTAAGTGTACTGGGGATGCTCAGACGTGAGTCCCAGGCACTCCACACCACTGGAATCAAGCTAGCCGGGCTGAAGAGAGGTGTTACCTCGAAACCGGGCCGGTCCTCGGATGCTTGTTTCCGTTCTGGGAAGGACATGGCTTTTGTAGTTCGGACTGGACTGTTCCCATGGGGCACAGGGTCAGCGCTGATTTGCATATCGCCATTGTCTAACCCAGGGTGGTGTGGAGTGGAAAAACGATGGATTTGGGCCCAGATCTTTGGACTGGGGTGAATGTGTGACATTGATCCACATTCTGTCCATCATTGTTGTGTTTGCAGTTACCGCTCTAAGTGTACTGGGGATGCTCAGACGTGAGTCCCAGGCACTCCACACCACTGGAATCAAGCTAGCCAGGCTGAAGAGAGGGGTTACCTCGAAACCGGGCCGGTCCTCGGATGCTTGTTTCCGTTCTGGGAAGGACATGGCTTTTGTAGTTCGGACTGGACTGTTCCCATGGGGCACAGGGTCAGCGCTGATTTGCATATCGCCATTGTCTAACCCAGGGTGGTGTGGAGTGGAAAAACGATGGATTTGGGCCCAGATCTTTGGACTGGGGTGAATGTGTGACATTGATCCACATTCTGTCCATCATTGTTGTGTTTGCAGTTACCGCTCTAAGTGTACTGGGGATGCTCAGACGTGAGTCCCAGGCACTCCACACCACTGGAATCAAGCTAGCCGGGCTGAAGAGAGGTGTTACCTCGAAACCGGGCCGGTCCTCGGATGCTTGTTTCCGTTCTGGGAAGGACATGGCTTTTGTAGTTCGGACTGGACTGTTCCCATGGGGCACAGGGTCAGCGCTGATTTGCATATCGCCATTGTCTAACCCAGGGTGGTGTGGAGTGGAAAAACGATGGATTTGGGCCCAGATCTTTGGACTGGGGTGAATGTGTGACATTGATCCACATTCTGTCCATCATTGTTGTGTTTGCAGTTACCGCTCTAAGTGTACTGGGGATGCTCAGACGTGAGTCCCGGGCACTCCACACCACTGGAATCAAGCTAGCCGGGCTGAAGAGAGATGTTACCTCGAAACCGGGCCGGTCCTCGGATGCTTGTTTCTGTTCTGGGAAGGACATGGCTTTTGTAGTTCGGACTGGACTGTTCCCATGGGGCACAGGGTCAGCGCTGATTTGCATATCGCCATTGTCTAACCCAGGGTGGTGTGGAGTGGAAAAACGATGGATTTGGGCCCAGATCTTTGGACTGGGGTGAATGTGTGACATTGATCCACATTCTGTCCATCATTGTTGTGTTTGCAGTTACCGCTCTAAGTGTACTGGGGATGCTCAGACGTGAGTCCCAGGCACTCCACACCACTGGAATCAAGCTAGCCGGGCTGAAGAGAGGTGTTACCTCGAAACCGGGCCGGTCCTCGGATGCTTGTTTCCGTTCTGGGAAGGACATGGCTTTTGTAGTTTGGACTGGACTGTTCCCATGGGGCACAGGGTCAGCGCTGATTTGCATATCGCCATTGTCTAACCCAGGGTGGTGTGGAGTGGAAAAACGATGGATTTGGGCCCAGATCTTTGGACTGGGGTGAATGTGTGACATTGATCCACATTCTGTCCATCATTGTTGTGTTTGCAGTTACCGCGCTAAGGAGTCTGGGGCAGGTAGTTCCTCCCCTCAGCTCGGCGGCCGCTGTGTTGATGTGGCGGCGGTGGGAGGGAGAACAGCCGAGGTCAGCGGTCAGACAGGAAAGCAGGTAAGGCTGCAATGACCCCCAAATGAGACAGAACGGCCCCCGCTCCACCGGGGCAGGGCAGGAAATTTAAAGTGCTTCCGGGCGCGTGAATGGCGGTGGCGGCTCATGGCAATGCCGCTAAGGAGTCTGGGGCAGGTAGTTCCTCCCCTCCACTCGGCGGCCGCTGTGTTGGTGTGGCGGCGGCGGGAGGGAGAACAGCCAAGGTCAGCGGTCAGACAGGAAAGCAGGTAAGGCTGCAATGACCCCCAAACGAGACAGAACGGCCCCCGCTCCACCGGGGCCGAGCAGGAAATTTAAAGCGCCTCCGGTCGCGTGATTAGCGGTGGCGGCTGGTGGCAATGCCGCTAAGGAGTCTGGGGCAGGTAGTTTCTCCCCTCCACTCGGCGGCCGCTGTGTTAGTGTGGCGGCGGCGGGAGGGAGAACAGCCGAGGTCAGCGGTCAGACAGGAAAGCAGGTAAGGCTGCAATGACCCCCAAACGAGACAGAACAGCCCACGCTCCACCGGGGCCGAGCAGGAAATTTAAAGCGCCTCCGGGCGTGTGATTGGCGGTGGCGGCTGGTGGCAATGCCGCTAAGGAGTCTGGGGCAGGTAGTTCCTCCCGTCCACTCGGCGGCCGCTGTGTTGGTGTGGCGGCGGCGGGAGGGAGTACAGCCGAGGTCAGCGGTCAGACAGGAAAGCAGGTAAGGCTACAATGACCCCCAAACAAGACAGAACGGCCCTCGCTCCACCGGGGCCGAGCAGGAAATTTAAAGCGCCTCCGGGCGCGTGATTGGCGTTGGCGGCTGGTGGAAATGCCGCTAAGGAGTCTGGGGCAGGTAGTTTCTCCCCTCCACTCGGCGGCCGCTGTGTTGGTGTGGCGGCGGCGGGAGGGAGAACAGCCGAGGTCAGCGGTCAGACAGGAAAGCAGGTAAGGCTGCAATGACCCCCAAACGAGACAGAACAGCCCACGCTCCACCGGGGCCGAGCAGGAAATTTAAAGCGCCTCCGGGCGTGTGATTGGCGGTGGCGGCTGGTGGCAATGCCGCTAAGGAGTCTGGGGTAGGTAGTTCCTCCCCTCCACTCGCGGCCGCTGTGTTGGTGTGGCGGCGGCGGGAGGGAGAACAGCCAAGGTCAGCGATCAGACAGGAAAGCAGGTAAGGCTGCAATGACCCCCAAACGAGACAGAATGGCCCCCGCTCCACCGGGGCCGAGCAGGAAATTTAAACTCTTTAACCACTTGGCTGCTAAGGGTCCTCGACGAGCTCCATTGACTTTCCATTGAAATCAATGGAAAGTCAATGACGAGTTACCCTTGTCATTAGCGCTGAAGTGGTTAAGGGGAACCGAAACGCCGTCGACTTGCTCATGCACCCTATACAGATGGTTGATTGTATAGATTGTTGTAACGGTGCTAAATGATATTTTCTGTGCAATGTATTTGTAATACAGAAAAACGCTTGTTTTTTGCCTTCAAACCTTTCCTATCTTCACTAACGGTAATCACCCCGCGAGTGTTGGGCACAGGCTTGTGTACCACACAGGGGTTCTGTGGAAGGTATTCTTGTTCCACTTTTGTAATCCTTGTTTATTCAGTAAACTTGAAGGACCTCTGTCCGGCTGGACAAGTCTTTCCAAAATATAGGTTTGATTTCATCTATATTTATTGTTTGATCATTCTTTCATGCACGGGACCATTGTTGTTTAAAAAAAAAAGCTAAGGAGTCTGGGGCAGGTAGTTCCTCCCCTCCACTCGCGGCCGCTGTGTTGGTGTGGCGGCGGCGGGATGGAGAACAGCCAAGGTCAGCGGTCAGACAGGAAAGCAGGTAAGGCTGCAATGACCCCCAAACGAGACAGAACGGCCCCCGCTCCACCGGGGCCGAGCAGGAAATTTAAAGCGCCTCAGGGCACGTGATTGGCGGTGGCGGCTTATGGCAATGCCGCTAAGGAGTCTGGGGTAGGTAGTTCCTCCCCTCCACTCGGCGGCCGCTGTGTTGGTGTGGCGGCGGCGGGAGGGAGAACAGCCGAGGTCAGCGGTCAGACAGGAAAGTAGGTAAGGCTGCAATGACCCCCAAACGAGGCAGAACGGCCCCCGCTCCACCGGGGCCGAGCAGGAAATTTAAAGCGCCTCCGGGCGCGTGATTGGCGGTGGCGGCTGGTGGCAATGCCGCTAAGGAGTCTGGGGCAGGTAGTTCCTCCCCTCCACTCGGCGGCCGCTGTGTTGGTGTGGCGGCGGCGGGAGGGAGAACAGCCGAGGTCAGCGGTCAGACAGGAAAGCAGGTAAGGCTGCAATGACCCCCAAACAAGACAGAACGGCCCTCGCTCCACCGGGGCCGAGCAGGAAATTTAAAGCGCCTCCGGGTGCGTGATTGGCGTTGGCGGCTGGTGGCAATGCCGCTAAGGAGTCTGGGGCAGGTAGTTCCTCCCCTCCACTCGGCGGCCGCTGTGTTGGTGTGGCGGCGGCGGGAGGGAGAACAGCCAAGGTCAACAGTCAGAAAGGAAAGCAGGTAAGGCTGCAATGACCCCCTGTGCACTCATCAATATCCCAACAATAACACCCCAAGTGTACGTTGTACAAGTTTAAATATGCAGTCTGTGTGGCACAATCCAGATGTTTATGAGTGAGCCAGCATGATGGAGATCTGGGGGATCAATTTTGGATGTTCCTGGCCTGGCCTGGCCTTGTGCACAAAATAGAGGTGATGTATTTTTTCCTAGACAGTGAAAGTGCATTACTAACATTCTTCAAGCAGAAGGGAGGAGACCTAGACACGGGTGTGAGGAGAAAGGAAACAATGCTCCTTTAGAAATGTTATTAGGCTTTGTGCTGAGAAGGGCTGATGATTAGTCTTCCTGTTGCACTGACATTTGGTAGATGATGGGGTTTTAAGGGTGAAAGGGACGGGGTCCACTTTGATGTCAGCCATTTGTCCTTCCCATGATCACTGTTCTGTGTGGAGGATGACAAGTAGAATCAGAAAGTTAACACCTGTTTGTGCCTTTGTTGTGCCCTGAGTATTGCCTCATTGGAAGAAGCTGTTCATTGACCTAAAGTAACCAGAAGATAGCTTGCCAGCAAAGAGAGGGAAGGAGACTGCCAACCTTGCTGGAAGAGTGGCAGTCCAGAAGGACCCTCGTGCAGTGAGACCCTGGTGTGGTGGGGTCTTCCAGAGGGAGGAGGACACAGGAGAACGATCAACATGCCCCTGGTGTTTGGAGGTAACACACTAACCTATTTTCAGCTCCAGTCATAAACCTCTAAATCACAGCTGCTCCATGCCACTACAAGGGTTGCAAGCACACAGCTGACCTGTGCCATGTGTAGGGAGCTCTGCACCTCTACACTTCATATGAAGACGAAGCCTTTCCTCTTGTGCCAGTCCGTCAGAAGAAAAAACTGGCTGGCCTGAGCCACTTTCTCTGAAGAGTACTGTGCCTTATTGTAGGGCCTGAGTGAAGCCTAGAACCTAGAAGTTGGACAGAATGGGACTAATATGAGTTCAGGTAACTGCTTCGACAGCTCAGAAGGCTCTCCATCATCTGCTCCTGTCACAGCTCTCCATGTGTGACCTAACAGAAGGTGAAGGAAACCCAGCAGTGTGCTCTCCCTTCAAGAAGCCGGAGAAAGAATGCTTGCTGCCGCAGATTGGTTGTTGGGCAGCCGAATACCTTCTGAACTTATTATGGTGAGAGGAAGACTACATGAACTGTGAAATACTGAGCACAATAGCAAATTATGAAGGGGGCAATTTGGACCTGAGTCTAAATTCATACTATTACCTTTAGTCTTGCAAGGAGAATCACCTAGACCAGAAGAAATGGGAACATAGGGGTAACGAATAGGAAAGCTGTCTGAGGCCCAGCTAGCAACAGCGCCCAGTTCACTAAAAAGTACTTGGCCATTATGCAAGTGTAGTATTTAGTTTTGATGAGTATTAAAGTAACTCGTTTTAAAAGCAAAACACCAGGTTTGACAATCAAATCAGTTATTGCACTGCTGTGTTTGTTATTTCTGAGCACAATCTCCCATACACTACCTCCCTGAAGAGCCTATGACTGCTCACCATCACTACAACTGATATTCAAGTGATGAAGTGGTTGTACTTGGTTGTACTTGACTCAGTTTGCATTGCAGCAGTAATACAAACCCCGGGACATCAGAGGCAAATTAATCCAACTCCCACATTTGAGGCCTAGTACCCTAGGCTTGTCCCGTGGCCCATCAAACGTGGTTTGGCAATAGTTTGCAAGCCTGACCCATGTTTTATTTCAGAGGTATCATCGACCTTACATAATGCACTTGAGTACGTTTTACTTGTATTTAAATTACCTTTTTTCAGAGAAAGAGATATTTCATCCTTGAAAGTCGGGAAGGCTCTGTGGATCTACTTAAACAGATGCGGTTCATTCTGGCAGATATATTATTTGTGTGACACCATAAGGGCTTTAGGCCAAGGCCTGGAAGCTTCTACCATAACTATCAGTAGATGGATTAGATATATGACTGGTTTGGCTTAATCTCTTGCTGAAGTTCTACTTCCAGAAGACATTGAAGACATATGCATGTGTAGTCTGGCCTCTTCTTGGGCAGAGGTTCCACAGTCCCTATAGCGGAGGCTTGCAACCTTGGTTTCAGCCAAAAATTTGATTCACCATTATTGGCTATAAAGGCTGTAAGGAGATGGAAGGAACTTTGGGGTGGGTGTTTTCATTGTAATTATGGCATAAATATGTTTCACTGTTAAGCATTAAAGTCAAATGGCTTTTCTGATTTTGTGATTTCATTAGCGATATGTATCTCTTGGTAAGTAGGTCTGAAGGTCTAGATGGCTCGGATATTTTTCATATGTAATGGCTTTAGAAGTCATGTTCCAATTACTTACTGGTAATCCTCAGTTCTCTCAGTCCTACTCATCCTCGCCATTAAGACATGCATGTCCTCCACTGGCTTGATCTGCCCAATCTAGATATGGTTAGGAGTACAATGGGAATGCCAGCCCTTTTATGGAGGCCAGCTAAGAGTGGTGGAGTTTTCATTGACAACATTTTTCCAAAGGACCTGATTTACTCCATCCGTCAGGTTGGTGGAGTACATTAAATCCACCATCCTGACAAACTATCATTGTTTAGATTTAGCAATTATCTCTGTACATTGAAAGAAACTACAATTGTGGTGGCTCCTTTCAATGTACAAAAAGTTTGGCTGATGGCCGCTGTCAGTTTACACAGCTATTCACAAAACGTTTAATTTTTTTTGATTTTCAGAAACAAACTCCCAAAGCGGGAGTTTGCTTCTGGCAAAAAAACAAATGATGACCCCCCCTACACCCAGGGAGGTTTCTCCCATGATGTTATGTTATTTTGTTTGTCTGTCCCTCACCACCAGGTTTTTCCTGGTGCATTTGCTATGCAGAACCCTGCCCGGCAAACTCTAAATCGTCCCCATAATTTCCCTATCTTGAGGTTCACCTCATAAATAATAACTGAGACGAGGGCAGGTAGGAGTAATGAAGATTACCTTTAAGTATTATGATATTACTTTAAGCAAGGTTTAATAGTGACCTACGATGACTACAACCTATTCATCGAGGATAAGCAGTTACATCTACTGATGAGACTGTCACACACAGACAGAAGGGGCCCATACTAAATGTCACTTTATGCCGCTTTTAGGGACAGCCAATGGAAATATTAAACTAGGTTATATTTTCCTGTATTGAACAGTTTTTGGGAAAAAAATGGTAAGTGTTTACTTAATTAGCAAGAGCATGCTGCAGTGTACACTCTTGCGAACTGAGAGTTCTCTGAAGAAGGAGCACATCTAATTTTATATTTGAGGTCAGTTTTTGTAAAATTAAGTATTGAAGAATGAGTGACAAAATATAATTTTTATTGTTATATCTTGTAAGGGAACAATGGCTTTGTTTTAAATACATAGTACTGTAATGAAATTGTGTTTCATAATTCTTAATCAAATGAATCTTCCTTTTTTAAACATATTTTATATTTTCGCACATTGATATACAATACATGATTGTTTCTACTAAACTATATATATATATGTATAGCGACTTGTGGGCTTTTATTTATGCACAAATAAATGCACTGAAAAGATCAGCACGGAGTTGGTGGTTCCATTCTAATTTTCGTCTGTCCTTTGGCTTGCCTGGGTTTTTCGGAACTTTTTGAAATATATATATATATATATATATATATATATATATATATATATATATATATATATATATATATATATATATATATATATATATATATATATATATATATATATATATATATATATATATATATATATATATATATATTTATATTTATTTATATTTATCATTCCTCTACGTGTGTCTAGGGTCTATTGCCTGATTGTTTAATTTCTTGCTGTTAAATGAAACAGGCAATTTGCACAGCATGCTCACTATTTAGGCCAGTAATTGAAAATGCATTCTGTGTTGTAATCATTTGCAAGGCAATACTTTCCATTTTTCCGTCCAATCATGGCAACTAATTTCCTGTGTAGACATGAATCCATTTAGGGCATTGAAGTTTCCCCAAGGACCTCATATTCTATCAAACGTTTGCAGGAATCCACTCTTCTTAAACACCACCTTTTCAACTCCCACTCACCAGGCCATGTTACGGAACCACTCCTGTATATTTGGGAATCTTGGACTGCCCTATCTCTGTGTAATATCACTCTCCAGAACCACTAGGCCTAGGTTCACCACAAAATTGGTTTAGTATGTCAGTTCCCGGTCGTCCTATGCACCTACTTTAGTGGCAGTCCTATAACTTCCCATGACGTTTTCCACCTGAACTCAATAGCTGTGTATGACCAGGCACTCCAGAAACATGTGTATGAAGTAGACCTGCATATCTGGCATTTTGTGTTACACTTGTTGCTCCAAATGCCTGAGATTACGCCAGTATGTTACGTTGCATAATTGAGACTTCATGCGGGTAAAAATCCTATTGCGTAGTACTTGAGCCCTGGAAGAAAGACAGCGAACTAAATACAGACAAACGGATGTGAGCTGCTTTTGCTGCATATCACATTTGATTTTGCATTATTTTAATGGCAGAATATGTCTTTGCATCAAAAACGAAAACAGAATGTATTTCACAGTAACAAAATAGCGCAAAATGCCAACAAGGAAAGCTGCTTATTCAATTTTGCATATTTTGTGGGCATTTCGCATAATTTGGCCAAAGAGATTACACACATTTCCCTTACTATGTACTAAGACTAGTTTTTTTGTTGATGTGTCCAGTTTGATAGACTAACTCTTTTGTAGTACACCCGTGTAATATCTTTAACTGAATTAATCTAAAATCCATTCTCATTGACACTTCCTTTGGGTGTGTAAAGCCTCTTCCTACATTGAATCATCTCTTGTGTCCATGTCTACTTACCATGGAAATCTCAAGACACAAAAGGGTGAGATTTACCATTTTTTCACGTACCGGACTGCAGCAGCTGCAAATGCTGCGCTTCCCTGCGTGGAAAGGATAGAGGAGGAGAGAGCCCAATTTACTAAAATAAGGCACTCTCCTCCGGCTGGACTGGGAACCAAAACCGACCCTGGCAAAGTGTACGACCCCACTCTTTGCCAGTGCCGGTTTTCGGCCGATTTTGTTACAGGGCCGTTTTTGCAGTAACAAAAAACAGCCTCCAGTGGCCCAGTGGCCCAAAACCGGCACCCACCCTTGCGGCTCACCGAGGGATTGCCTGGTGCCCGCAACGGCCAGTCCAGGCATGCCTCTCACTAGCGCCAGCACTGAAATCAGCTGCTTTGCCCCATGCAGACACCTTTGCACCATGGTACACGGGTGTCGCCGTGAGTATCGCATAGTTTTTGTACTGGAAGGCAACCCTTCCAGTACAAAATACTATGCTTAGACTAACTTGAAGCCTTTTCCCACTTTGTATGGGTGCTGTACAGTGCAGCACAAATGTAAAATCAGAAAAGGAAGGAGAAATGAAAGCATTTCTCCTTCCTTGTGCCTCGTTTAAAAGGCTGCAGTTTTCTCACGCTAAACCGTGTTTACTTTGTTTAGTATATTAGTTTTAGCGTGAGGAACCGTGGCTGGTTGCATTGGAACGCTCATGCTCCACCCATGGTATGCCTCCTTGGCGCTAAGTAATGCAAAACTGCGCTATGCACTGCTTTCCTTTACATTCCCATTATTTCCAGCACTAAAGATTAGTGCTGGAAAGTAAATCAGGAAAAAAAGATTTTGCGTCGATTTGCATAACTTTTGTGACATAAAAACGGCATACAATCTTAGTAAATCCCCCCTCCCCCCCCACTTTCCTGGTTGTATGTGCTATTAGCATTTAATATATCAAGGATGCTGCATTTTTCTGTATTCTGATTTACAAAAGTCTAGTTTCACGCGCTGCATCTTCTAGTACCTCTACATTTTATGGTCGTGTCTGCATAATGCATGCTTTAACTGTAGATTTCTAAATGCTGCTGCCTCTTTAATTTGAATTCAAGCTGATTCTGCTCTTATGTCTAAATTTCCTTTGAACCCAATACCGTCCTCAGCATAGAGATGCCCATACCATTCCAATCCTAAAAGCCCGTCAGGATTTCTAATTATGTCAATCGGTTGCCAATCTGTAGAGAGGTCTTGCTCATCAATAGCCCTTTCCAGTGCATTTCTTTGGTCATTTTGCCCAATATTCTTGCTATAGAGTCTGTTATTGGAGGCTTTTGAACTGTGGGTCTACCCCATACAGTAGATGTACGTAACTTGTTTTCCCCATAACAAGTGTGTCTATGCAGAGCGCAGGTTACTGCCAAATGCTTGGTAGTGAAATTGCTCCCTCCTGCTTGTTCCTCTGAAATGCACACTAGGCTGTTCTAGGGGGTCGTACCTTACACAATGACGATCTCAGTAGTTCATATAGGGGCCAGATGTAGGTAGCCAAATACCGGTCGGTAACGGCCGAATTCGGCCGTTACCGACCGGTATTTGGCATTTGAGATGTAGGGGCAAGGAAACAGGGCAAATCGGTAATTTTACCGAATCGGTAAATATACCGGTCGGTAAATTTACCGACCGGCATTTTTACTGATTCGGTAAAATTGAGATGTAGGTGGGACTCTTCTGAGTCCCACAAGCCCTACAAATTCGGTATTTTACCATCAAATTCAATTTGATGGTAAAATACCTATTCAGGTGTGCATGCACATGTGTGCATGCACACCTGTGCCATATGACAGGCAGACCTGCCCTTAGGGCAGGTATGCCTGCCACATGGCCCCCGAACCTTTTTTGGGGGTGCTAGAGGGTGTCAAAGTGACACCCCCTGCACCCTTGTCAAAATCGGTATTTACCGAATCGGTAAATACCGACCGGTAATGCCCCATTCATTCCTATGGGCTTCAAAGCCCATAGGAATGAATGGAGCATTACCGGTCGGTATTTACCGAATCGGTAAATACAGATATTTACCGATTCGGTAAATGGAACATCTGGATGTTCCTACATACCCCCCTTCTTATTTACCGATTCTTAATTACCGAATCGGTAAAATTCGGTAATTAAGAATCGGTAAATAAGTTTTACCTACATCTGGCCCTTAATTTCTTAAAAATCGATTCATGGATGTAAATCATGTGTTCTGGAATATGTACAAAAGAAGGCAAAGCTATCATTTGGAATAGTATGGCTCAACAAAATGAAAGAGGGGGTCGTTGTCATATATCACTACTAGAAGAACTAACCCAACAGAGGATCAAGAATGCTTTCATAAAATCTGATATACCCAGACACTTGAATTGTATATGATGCACCTTAAAAGGGATGTATAGTCCTAGTGATGTGGACCGACCATTTCGTCCCTGGGGACAGCAATGATTTGTCCCAGTCTGGAATTCTACTTTCCTCTTATAAATTTCACACATCTTTATCAGTCTTTGGATTGAATGGTTGGAATCAGCTATATATTACTGGATCTCATCAATTTAGAGGCAGATCGTTTCATCTCAAAATCTGCATCATTTGATCCTCTAATTGGGGTAAGTGGGCATCCCTACATTGTACCTCTTTCTATCACAGAGATCCTTGACAATGTTACTTGTACTTTAGTCAGTGGGGCATTATATAGTAATCTTATCCATGACAGAAAATCCTGTCCCTTCAATAATCATGAACAAAAAAGCTGCATCACTAAATCAAAAGCCTTTTTAGCTGTCTAGTAATATCAGTACGATGGAGTCTCTAACTTTGTCTGTGTATGGCATAAAGCAAGATTGGTCTGGACGAATCGATTGATATACTTAGGGAAGCACTGTATTGACAAAGACCTTAGCCAAGATTTTGGTTTCTGAGTTCAGTAAAGATATTGGACCTTATGTAAAATTCAGTGGACAAGTTACTCTGTCACAAATGTGATGGATATCCGGTCCACCATGTTACCAGTGCCATTGGATTTAATGCACTTGCTGTAATACGGCCGACAAGATATCTTGTCATGTTTTTGATGAAATAACCCATCCACTGACCTGTAATAATGCCCACAGACTGGTAAGTGAAGCAGTCCCTCCTTTCCTTCTATTCTTTTTAAATCAGTGTTATTAATTCCATCTTCAAAACATTTGGGAGCATACCCACATAGTTTGCACCCATGCACCTATTTAATATAAGCTGTATCACAGTCTTTACTTCCTCTCTATTAATAGCTCTCTCAATCTCTGAGCAAAATTATTCACTCCTTACCGCTTGCGATTTTTGTCAGTGCTCAGATGCCCATATCTGGGTAGCCCGCACTTTACAAGGTATGGTATTTGCCAGAAATTAGGGTCTCTAGTTGGCAATGGTTTGCACCTTTGTCCAAGTAGGGACCCTTCTTCCTAGTCAGGGTGAGGGCGATACACTCCCAAAATCACCCCTGCTCACCCCCTTTGTAGCTTGGCAAGAGCAGTCAGGCTTATCTCAGAGGCAGTGTGTAAAGCATTTGTGCACTCATACAGTAACACAGTGAAAACACTACACATGGACACCACACCAGTTTAGAAAAAATGCAAATCTTTATCTAAACCAACAAGACCAAATGTGACACAAATCCAACATACAATACAGTAAAAATAGTTACTTTCAAAATAACCTTTAAATTGCAGAAATATCACAAAATCACAGTTCTAACGAGTCTGTAGCTTCGTCCGACTGAAAATGAAAGAGTCTAACAGTACCAGCAGACCGGGTTGATCCGGGCCAGCTAAAGTGTTGACAGACTCGTCGACAGTACTTTCCTCATTGCGGCTGATCCCGTTGGTACGAGTCAGTCGTGGCAACCATTGCGGTTGCGATATAAAGTGTAAGCGGTGCAGAGTGCAGTGCCCTCACGGTGCAGTCCAGGCAGCGGCTCAGCGATGGTCATCTAATGGCGTTACTGAGATCAAGGCTACAATGCAGAGTGAGGCGGTGCTCAATGCAGTACTGGCAGGTCACGGTGCAGGCGACGGAGCCGGTCGATGTTCAGGTCGGGCAGCAAAGGTGTTGGTGACATTTTATTGAGAATGTAGCGGGCTGGTACCGCTACATCAACAATATTTTTTTCATTTGGGGAGGTCCTACTGAGATGCTGTATGAATTGTTGATTTGGTTAAATATGGGTGATCCCTATCTGAAATTTACTTCAACCATAGTACCTCGAAGGTTGACTTTTTAGATATTTCCATTAAGACAGTGAATGGCTTTTTGGAAGTCGAACTGTTTACCAAGCCAATGGCTAAGAATACGCTCCTTCATTTTTCAAGTTTCCATCCGAAAACACAGAGGGAGAGTATTCCATTTAGCCAGTTTCTCTGTTTAAGGAGAAACTGTTCAGATGTCAATGACTTCTATAGACATGCTGAAGTCCTGAAGAAGAAATTTAAGGATAGGGGCTACCCGAAGAAGTTATTATCTCATTCATTGAAAAGAGCGAGATTTTATGATTGCGATGCTCTTATTCATGAATCTGAAAAGGAAAAGGTACCTCTCAAGAAGGTTGTGTTTGTTAGTAAATTCTCAAATGTCAGTAATCAGATTAAAAATGTTATAAATAAGAACTGGCATATTCTGAATCATGACGACGAATTGTCACTAGAGAAGCCTCTATTTGCGTTCAAAAAGAAAAAAAATCTGCGTGACTTACTTGTACATACATATAGAGAAGATCCTCCGGTAAATCAGAGGACGATTGTGAATACTGTAGCCATTGGTAATGTTAGGTGTGGTTCATGCAGTATATGTCCTCAATGTGTGACCGCGACCGAAATTACCTATAATGGATTGCTAATGAAGTCCAAAACTCTCAATAATTGTAGGAGCAAAAATATCATCTATCTTCTTCTATGCCCATGCGGTCTGGGCTATGTTGGTGAAACAGGCAGGGAGGCCCGGGTTATTTTTCAAGAGCACAGATCGCAATTAAAACTAAGAAGATTACTGCTCCCCTAGTCACGCACTTTGTTGAACATGGCCATGTTGAGAATGACTTTAAGTGGTTCATGCTGGAGAAGGTTAAAATAGGCAAAAGAGGCGGCAACATTCAGACTCTTCGCAAATTGCGGGAACAATGGTATATATCATATTTTAACACAGTAAGGAAAGGCCTGAATTCTAAAGAAGAATGGGAGCGAGTTTTGGGAGCAACATAATTTATTGCCTTCCCGCTTCATTGATCAGATTCTCATTAATATGTCATATTAAGATTTACTGGGCTGTTATATTATTAACTCTGGAATATTTTATTATTTGGTCTTTTCAGTTTTTGAAAAAAAATGTTTTTGTGGCAGTCGTTAGTCTTTCATCCATATCTATTGTTGGGTGGTTAACTGCAGACGAGAGTAGTTTAACATTAACCACTACGCTGTGATTACAACATGGGTCATCTTCTATTGTTTTCTATTGGTAGAAAACAACCGGAGGATCTTTGCGGTCTAGTAGTAATTCTTACATACGTGGAAACATTTTTGACGCCGGAAGTAATCGTTGCATACGCGGAAGTAGTTTAAGGTAGGAAGTATTGTGTGGCGCGTTTTGCGTGAGTACGCCGTGTGTATTTATAGCATGCTACCAATTCGGCGTTTAGAGAGCTGAATATCGAATTCGGAGGCGTTGGCCCCGTTCCCTTTGGCCGCATGAAAAAGGTATGTTGAATGGGACCTAGAGCATACAAATTAGGCATTTGGAATTATGAAGGGACAGTGAAGTAAATACCCTTGTTCTATTTCCTGTTATCTCACCTGTAGATTACAGTGCGCTATCGTTCTGGCACTTCGAATATCGGGAAACATGACACGGAGGCCGCTGCCCCTGAGGTATGTTAAATAAGACCTTTAAGACACTTAGTAGACATAGGAGATTGTTGAGGGACAATTATCTAAACATCTCTGCTCCATCTGTCTCCCCCTTTTTTGTCTTGTATGTAGAACGCCTCTGAAGCGGGGGTCTTTACGAGTGGAAAAGTAGATACGTCCACATTTGTAAAAAAAAAAAAAAAGAAAATGATCTTTACCGCTGGTCGGTTTTGTATGGCTACAGAAAGCCTAAGGTTAGTTGAATAACTGTGTGCGCCTCCCGCATTTTACTTAATCCATGATATATATCTATGCAACACAGTATGATAATTCTATGCATCTGACACTAGGTAACATTGCTATGTGCCTGACGTGATGATCCTTTCAGAGCCCAGAAGAATAGGCTACTTTTTAAGTCGTGTCTTTATCTGAAGACTCACCGAAAAATTGAAGGTATGTTGATACCTATGAGCTGATAGATTGGTATCATCATTGAGGATAACTCGATAGAGTGTCAAATGTGGAATGAGAAAGTACCATCAGACACTGACAGGATATGTTTATAAAAAGGGTTCTGTGGCTTTATTCTAAATAGCCATTCAAATATTAGAGGCCATGTTAGGTAGAGATGAAGCTAACCTACGTAATTATGAATGTATAATAGGTTGAGAGCAACATCATGTTTTATTTAATTGGCTGCTATGTATTATGTACATTAACTATGTTTGATAATGTTTAAAAATATTATATATATTGGAAAAGTGATTAGCTGATGATAAAGTGATCAGTTTTTGTCGATATCGGGGTATTGATGAATGTCTATTCCCCTTTTTTAACCTATGCATATTGATCGCATCAAGATGTCTAGTGGATGTGTTATGACACATTGAATTTGGGAACTCTGTGCTGATAATGAGAATTTCAGCGGTAATATTTGTGTAATTGATTGGTTTGAATGTTCTGTGTCTTTTGTACCACAATGTGTTTTATTATTAACAATGATGTGGTTAGGATGTATATTTTGGTCCTTATCTTTATATTTTTTTCTTAAATTTCAGATTCATGTTTTAATGGGATGGTTTATAATGTTTTCCTGAAGAAGGTTTTGGCTACTTAATATTTGCCCACCGAAACGCGTCGATGCCCAAGAAAGGGAGATCTACTTTAAGTTTATGGGGACAATGACTCTGATGGAAAATTGAAATATTAATCAGAACTGATCCCGTATTGACTTCTGTATCTCCCTTTGTACAAATAGGAATCATTTCTTCCTTATTTTCTGTCCCTATATATTGTTTGGGCCAACATTTCTGTGTTTTTTTTTATATACTGTGTATTTATGATGAGTTTGTTTGCCACAAATTTAAAATGTTTTTAATTTTCTATGTTTAATAAATTGTATACATTTTTATATATATATTTCCTTTACATTTGTTTATCAAATGTTAGTTTATAAGAGATATTTGTTTGTGAACTGAGTGACTGCCTAAGTTTGAAATTGTCCAAGGGGGATCTCATTTATTGACATTTGTCATTTTTACCCTACCCCTTTGGTTGTTTGGTCCCTCTCTTTTATTAGAGGTTGGTGACATTCGGGCAGAGTGAAGCGAGGTGGTGCGGAGAGCTGTGCCCACAGGACACGGTGCTAGCAATGGCTCGGTGACGGTCGCCCAGCGTCGTTGGTCAGACCAAAGATGCAGTGCGAAGTGCGGCGGCGCCTTCTGCGATGCCTTCAGGACACTGAACCAGCGGCGGACTCAGTGACAGAGTCGGCTGCTCTTTTCTTCTGTGGCGACTGAAACTAGCAGCGCCAGAGGCGGTGCCCAGAACAATAGTGAAGCCTTTGCTGTTCATGTGGCTTCTTGAACAGAGGCAAGCTCTACCTCAAGCTCTATCTCACGCCCTTGGAGACACGTTGTCAAGCACGATACACACACAGTACCTCTCCTTGGTAGAAACAGCTACTGCAGGCCAACCCCAGACAGCACACAGCAAATGGGTAGTACTCCTCCTCCAACTTCTTCCAGCTCTTCTCCTTGGCAGAGGTTTCTCTTGAAGTCCAAATGTGATCTAAAAGTCTAAGGCCTCGGCCCCACTTTTTATAGCACAAATTCCTTTGTTCTCTGGTGGCAGAGAAGCTCTTTGCCCAGCCAAAAACAGTTCTGTCCTCTCTGGTGCAGCTGCCTGCAGGAGGTGGACGGTACAAAAGGGGGGTGGTGATGGACGGAGCATCTGAATCAATCAAACACTCACACCCAGTCAAAAGATCTGGGTTTAATCCATCACCGTTCTTTAGCCCACTCTGCTAAATGGCTGGCTATATGCAAATCAGTCTGACCCTGTGCCTCATGGGAACAGTCCAGCCCGAACTGCCAAGCCATGTCTTCCCTGGACCGGAAACAAGCTTCCGAGGACCGGTTTCTGGCATTCCAGCCGTCTTCAGCCCGGCTTGCTTGAATCCAGTGGCAAAGTGAGCAAGGGACTCACGTCTGAGCATACCCTGCCACACTTATGGCGGCCAAAAGCGGTACAAAAGGGGGTGGTGATGGACGGAGCATCTGAATCAATCAAACACTCACACCCAGTCAAAAGATCTGGGTTTAATCCATCACCGTTCTTTAGCCCAGTTCAGACATGGCTATATGCAAATCAGTCTGACCCTGTGGAGGTGGAGACAGCATTGTCCAAGTCAGACCAGGCACATTTAGGTGTGATAGAAATCTCCTCCCCCTACTTTGAATGCAGCCCAGGTCTATTCAGCCCAGCCCTGACTCTCCCTGGAAAGGTCGGACACACACACCCCCAAGTGCCTGTCTGAATACACATCCCCAGACCCTGTCACTCTAAAGCCAGACAGTCAACACAACCCTAGCAGAGGCACACTGAATGGCTAAGCAAGAAAATACCTACTTTGTAAAAGTGGATTTTTTAAAACCCGGAATGTAAAAATCATCCTTACTAAAAGATGCATCTTTAGATTCTGAGTTCAGGCAGACTAAACTCCATTTTCCTCTCTTGTTCCCTTGGCCAGTTCTCCTAATAAGATGTTATAAGTAAACTCCCCAGTCAAATCAAATCAAATCAAAAACAACTTTATTCGGCTTTAGAATAAACCATAAAAGTTACATATTTCCATATTACAGATAAAAGATAAAATACAGGGGAGACAACCCCATAAAAAGAAATATATACACAATACAAAGATATTGAGACAAGGGATTCCTGCCAAGGGATTCCTGCCATCGTCAAGGGGGAAACTGACTATCCATACATGTCCTAAGTTTAAATGGGGATTTCAAGAAACCTACTATAAAAGGTGCATAATCTGGTTTCACCAGCTGTAAGTAAAAAAGAGCTGGCCAGACCTGAGTAAAATTCAACTTTTTTAAAAGAGGTATTAAAAAATGTCTGCGAGGTACTTCATAAAACTTACAAAAAAATCATAAAGTGTTGCAAATCCTGTGGAGACAGACTGTCGCAGCCACAGGCTGCCAACACTTGACCTCTACAGCTCCCTTTTGGTACAGCAAGTAAAAGGTGGAAAAAATCCAATCGAAACCTAGACAATAAAAAACGCTCATGGTTTGAAAATGGCCACAAAAGAAGTTCTATGGAGGGGGTTGTTTTAGGACCACAAATTTGCGGACACTTGATTTTCCAATTTCTATCTCGTCTCTTTCAAACTTTTTTAAACTGATGAAGGTTTTTTTTTACAAACTCCACATCTTTCTGGGTGATAGAATCAGGCTTTAGAAAGAGATCCGGTCGCTCTATTTCTTCAAAACACCCCTTGATGTATTTCAGCCATAGTATACGTATCAAGTGATCAAGACTTATGCTCTCCCTTAGAATCTGGTGGTTAAGAGCTAGGTCTTTATTTAACCAACATTTAAGCCAAAACACCAATGGACGCAAAGCCAGTGTGTCACATAAATAAGGCATCTCCAATTCTTCATGAACCACCAAGTTTGGTGTGCCACTAGGCAACCCTAGGAGACGTTTTAAAAAAATGTTCTCCTCCACCTGCAGGGCATCTGTTGCTTTATGCCCCCAAATTTCACTCCCGTAGCTGGCGGTAGCAACACTTTTAGCCTGATACATTTTCAGCATTGCTGCAATTGGGCGCTTACCCACTTTACCGGCAAAGTTGAAAATAGCAGCATTCACCATTGTAACTTCCCGCTTTTTTTTCTGTGTGAGGGTCTCCCAATTCAGGCGATCTTCTAATAAAACCCCCAGATAAGAGAAGATCGATGTCATTGGCACTTTCTCCTTGCTCACTTTGAAAGGGTACTGTATCTTTGACCGAGTCCCGACCTGCAGGATGTACGATTTGGAGTTGTTAATTGTCAAATCACGTGCATCCATAAAAGTCAGAAAGGAGTCAAGCAGGGACTGAAGTCCCCTTGCTGTTCTGGCAATGAGGACAGCATCGTCCGCGTATGGCAGGACGGGTAGACCTCGATGCCCCACATACGGGAAATCGATCCCTGTGTTTACCAGAGTTTCATCAAAATCATTGATATATAGGTTGAATAAAAAAGGGGCCAAAATACATCCGTGCCGAAACCCCCTCTCAATTTTAAAGTCCCTTGATACACGAAGATCCTGTGCATATCTAATATTAGCCTTGGTATTCCTGTGCAGATCCTCCAAGAAGTTTACCAAACTGTCCTCCACCTCGATGGCCCTCATGGATCCCCACAGCTTCTCCCGGTTAACACAATCAAAAGCAGAGAAGAGATCCATGAAGGCCATGTAGGTCGTGCCTGGACGGGCAATTGTGTACTTCCCCAAGATCATATACAGGTTGAGGCATTGGGCAAGAGTTGAACGTCCTGGGCGAAACCCATATTGTATATCTGAAATGATCTTGAACTCCTCTGCCCAGGAAGATAATCATTCCAGTAACACCCCCCCCACACACAACCTTCACCACAGAATCAAGTAGGGAGATTGGTCTATAGCACAAGGTGCTATTGCGATCACCCTTCTTAAAAACCGGCACAATGGTAGAGGTGGCCCAAGAAGCCGTACATCCATCCCTGGCTGCCACGTTAAGCACAGCCACCAGTACAGGGGCCCAAAAATGGGAGTTTGATTTGAAAATGTCTGCTGGGAAGCCACCTGGACTAGGAGCATTATTGCATGTCAGCCCGAGGATCCATGCCTCAACCTCCTTTTGCTCGAGGGACACAGGAGCAGAAATAACAGCTCTACCATGGTTTTGTAAATGATCTATTGGACACCTAAAGATAGATTTAAAATGGGCCACCCATTCATCCTCAGTTATATGGGCTTCTAGTTCTCCATCCCTGTCCTTATTGAACAGTGGGCGATTAACAATGTGCCAGAATCTCGAGCTCTACCCTAGGGTACTTGACTCCAACAGGGCTCTCCAAGTTTCATCCTTCAAGTTCCCCTTGCGGGTGGCCAAAGCCCGTTTATACTCAATTCAACGGGCACTAATTAAGGATTGGTTTCTTGGACTAACTTTTAGGGCTTCCTTCAATTTTCTCGCAGCTCTAGAACAAGAAGAATCGAACCATCTGGGGTCAGTTAACACTATTCTGTGTGTGGGAGCACTTAAAAGTTCCCCAACCTTGATGATAATGATATCAAAGGCACTGAGAATGCCCCCCGAAGAGGAACCAGGTGAAACACACAGTGCCAATTCTGTTGCACAGGAAACTTTTCCTCACCATAAAAGGTGTCTGGGGAAATATGCGACCATTTTCGGCATCGCTTTCCATCTATTGGTCTTAGCAGGCCCGGTGCTACCACCCTATCTTGTGTTGGCAGCAACCTACCTCCCATATACACGCAGAGGGGGTTGTGGTCGCTAATGGCACTATCCACAATTGTAAACCCACAGAATGCAGACTGAAGACCAGAAGAAATTAAAATGTGATCAATTAAGGATCTTGCCCTTTAAAAGAAGGGACAGAATATACACTATGTGAGGCAGACATAGACATTAATGAAATAAAATCAAATTCATTGATCAGGTTGTTCAATGCATCCCCCTTGGGTGGAATGCTCAAAATGGAATCCCCGCATCCTTGCACATCCCAACTCAGCCATATGTATGTGTTTGGGATCCCCCACAGGGGTGAATATTGAAATCACCCGCCACCATCAGTTTGTGCGCAATGAAGCTGCAGGTCTGCCTTATATAGCAACCCAGCTGCACAATCTTACAATCTCCCTGTGTGCTAACCGCATTGTAAAAGTTGATAATGCCCATACTGTCATTTCCCTTTCTCAGTACAATAACTTGGAAGTCCATATTGACAATAGGTAGTGGCTCAATCCTACAGGACACAGCCAGAGTTACGAAAATGACCAAGCCACCCCTAGCTTTACCGCAGACTGATGGGGAATGGGGAACATAAAAGGCTTTATAGCCCTCTAAGAATAGATCACAGTTCACCAGCCAAGTCTCCTGAAGACAGATCACAGAGAATTGTCTGATAAACTTGGTCCATAATGGACCCTGAAACTTGGCTGCCAATCCTGCAATATTCCATGAAAGGACATTATTTATGTCTACCTTGGGGATCACCTCATGATTTACTGCCATCGATGTGGCCCTCTGCTGTGGGTTGATCTCCCCAGAAGTCTCTATCCCACTAACCACCTCATTTAAAGTGGAATGGCAAGGAGACCCCTGTTGGTGGGATATCTGTGCACCAAATTCTAAATTCCTGTGAAGTCAATCACACTCATCCAGCCTTGATAAAATTGAAAATGTGTTGGACAACTCTAATGGGGGAACAGGGTGATACCCAGATGCTTGAGACAAAACCCTTTGGGTTCGGGGATACCTGCAATCTGTTGCTGCAATAGGTCTTTGGGTCCACCATTCGCGTGAGACGCTTGTGTTAGGGAGCCTTATGGGATCAGCTTTATAGAAGAAACCCAAAGGAAGGATCTGGATATCTGAACCCCAATGTGTATGTTCAGTATAAGCATCCCGTAAGATTCTATCCACGATAAAGGATCTGTCGAAATTCACAATAATACAGTCACCCCCTTTGGGCTTCCTCGAACTCCCTATCCAGCCAACACGACGCACCATAATAATGTTGCATTCCACTCTTAAAACCCACAGAAGTGTTAGTCGATAACCAGTGAAGAACCTTATTCTTAAGTTGGTTAAAATCCTCTTGAGACCCTGGCGGTAGCTGTGGACCATTCCCCAGGATCGCTACAAAGGGTGTGGATTGCGGGGGAAGATTGATAACCAATTAATTCTGTGAGGGACTCGATGACTGTCCCAGCCTATCATCCATTGTGCTACCTAATCTATGGGGAGCCAGACCCTGGTGGTGAATGGCTGGAGCCTCCCTAGAGGGCTGTCTTTCTCGTCTATCGTCTAGAGTCCCCCCTACTCCTTGAGAAGAGACTTTTTTGGTTTGGGCTGGGCTCCACTAGGGAGCCATGAGTCCGAGGGGTCTGTAGATGGACCGGAGATGGGTACAGGGGTAAATATACTACTAGAAACTATGAGATCTCTAGTCCTGTCCAAAGTCACCAATTGTATGGATTGAGCAGGTCTGTTCCGCTCTACTAAACTTTTCTCAATTAGGTTTAAACTGTCCAAGATAGGACTCAATTTGGCATCCAATACACTACTCATGGTTAATTTAAAGGCTTCCATCATGGCCGCTTGAACTAAATTTTCAGCTGATGATACAGAAGCCAGATTTTTATTGGCTGCCTTAGCGGGTACATTGGGTTTTACTTTTTTAGCTTTGCTCCCTAATGGCTTAGATTTTCTTTTTGTACTCCCACAGGGCCTTTGTGTCCCCCTAGATTTTTGGAGGGGGTTAGCACTACTAGCACTTCCGATGATTTATAGTTATCAGTGCCACCATTCTCAGGTATAGAATAAGGAACACCACTCTCCTGTTCTCAATAAAAATAATTGGAGATAGTGCCCTCTAATGCACTTCGCACTAGGTTTTTTGCAAGGGTGATGGAATATCATTATCCTGCGAGCCAGCACCCAGCCCAGGGGTAGAGGTCATACTTAGAGATTCAGTAATAGCTTCCCTCAAAGGGTCTGAAGGGCCTGCCAGAGTAGAAAATAGGCCATTAGATGGAGATCTGGAGAGACGCCTATTCACTTGTTCGATCTCCTTGTCAATAACCAATGCAGCTCTTTGGAGGAAAGCATCCATAGTAGTAACGCTGGCCCTGGTTACAGCATTTAGCCCTTCTTGGTTAGCTTGAGTCTTCCACCTCCCCATGGTTTAATAACTGAATACAGCCCCCAAGTTTTAATTAATAGGTAACCCCTAACAGGTTACTTGCAGTTGCCACCACAATACAACACAAGTTCCCTGAATGTGGAGAGATATAGAAAGCTAAAATAATGTTACCACAACAATCCCCTGCCGTGTGACTCTAGGGACTCAAATAAGACCCGTTAAAGTGGTACTCCACAAACTTTCAGTATAACAAACATTCGCCACAAGTATACACTTCTATAGAATGGCTGACCTACAATTAATAATGTCCCAAACTGAGGTATCTGGGTGTACCTAAAACACGGATAATATTACTATTGCTTAATTTCGCTCACTTTACGGAAAACCAAGGGGGATGGCTCAGCCCAGCCTCTTCCGGCCCCTGATGGGCACATACGGGACTGCCTTTGGTCTGGGCTTCGTCCGTTCTTCGTCCCGCGCGCATCCGAGCCGCGGGTGGAGAGGCAGCGCTTTAAGCGCAATGGCCACACCTCCCCCTCACTCATGGCAGTTGGAGGTTGTGTGGTGCACCCTGGGGGCTGAAGTCCTCACCCCGGATGTTCTGGCAAAGAAGCCCGAAATAGCAGCAGAATAACAGGGCCGGGCAGCGCAGCGTCTTTAGGCTTGCCACCTCCTATTGTAAATGGACAAGGATTACTCCGTCCGTCCGCAGTGGCAGTGGCAACAAGAAAAAGACTCCTAAGCCCTGGGGTACAAAAAATTGGTACGAATTCTTTATTTGCGGAGTTACTTAAAACCATTGCAATACATACAAAATAAAACCATATTTAAAATATTCAGGCACCATCGTAAGTGTCATGGTATTGAAAATCTAAAACGCTTCTGTAGCTATACAGTTTTAAAATGCAACATTAAAATATTTATTAGTCTTTAAACTTACATTTTGCACGCCATTGAGTGCAACAGTAGGGAAAGTGTTGGATAGCGGAAGAGTAAAAATTACTATTGCCACTCCAGTTAGTGCAACAGTAGGGAAAATGTTGGATAGCGGACTATTAAAATGACTAATCCCACTCCAGTGAGTGCAACAGTAGGGAAAGTGTTGGATAGCAGGGGAGTAAAAACTACTGTTCCCAATCCAGTGAGCGCAACAGTAGGGAAAGTGTTAGAGGAGGGGTAAAAATTACTATTCCCACTAAAGTGAATGCAACAGTAGAGAAAGTGTTGGATAGCGAAGAGGTAAAAATTACTATTACGACTCCAGTGAGTGCAACAGTAGGGAAAGTGTTGGATAGCGAGGGGTAAAAATTACTGTTCCCATTCCAGTGGGTGCAACAGTAGGGAAAGTGTTGGATAGTGGAGGGGTAAAAATTACTATTCCCATTCTAGTGGGTGCAACAGTAGGGAAAGTGTTGGATAGCAAAGGGGCACAACTTACTATTCTCCCTCCAGTGAGTGCAACAATAGGGAATGTGTTGGACAGCGTAGGGGTAAAACTTAATATTCCCACTCCAGTAATTGCAACAGTAGGGAAAGTGTTAGATAGTGGAGGGGTAAAAATTACTATTCCCACTCAAGTGAGGGCAACAGTAGGGAAAGTGTTGGATAGCGAAGAGGTACAAATTACTACTACCACTCCAGTGGGTGCAAAAGTAGGGAAAGTGTTTGGATAGCGGAGGGGTAAAACTTAATACTCCCATTCCAGCAATTACAATAGTAGGGAAAATGTTGGGTAGCAGAGGGGTAAAAATTATTATTCCAACTCCAGTGAGTGCAACAGTAGGGAAATTGTTGGATAGTGGAGTGGTAAAAATTACGATTCTCATTCCAGTAATTGCAACAGTAGGGAAAATGTTGGATAGCGGAGGGGTAAAAATTACTATTCCAACTCCAGTGAGTGCAACAGTAGGGAAAGTGTTTGGATAGCGGAGGGGTAAAAATTACTATTCCCATTCCAGTGGGTGCAACAGTAGGGAAAGTGTTGGATAGCAGAGGGGCAAAATGTACTATTCCCCCTCCAGTGAGTGCAACAGTAGGGAAAGTGTTGGACAGCGTAGGGGTAAAACTTAATATTCCCACTCCAGTAATTGCAACAGTAGGGAAAATGTTGGATAGCGGAGGGGTAAAAATTACTATTCCAACTCCAGTGAGTGCAACAGTAGGGAAAGTGTTGGATAGCGGAGTGGTACGAATTAATATTCCTACTCCAGTTAGTGCAAAAGTAGGGGAAATGTTGGATAGCGGAGGGGTAAAAAATTACTTTTCCCACTCCAGTTCGTGCAGCAATAGGGAAAGTGTTGGATAGCGGAGGGGTAAAAATTTCTATTACCAGTACAGTTAGTGCAACAATATGGAAAGTGTTGGATAGCAGAGGGGTAAAAATTTATATTTCCACTAGTTAGTTCAAAATTAAATACAAACAAAATATCAACAACACCATAGATTTAAAAATAAAAAACATATATAAAACTATTTTTTAAAATTACAAAAGATAGAAACCGATTATAATGTTTAAAAGATATACAAGTACCTAGAAAGATTATTCAATTTTTTTGTTAAATTACAAACAAAAAACTTTTTTATAGAAATTATTTATAAGCAAAAACATTAATTATTACATGTAATCTTTTTTATTTCCTACCCTATAACACCACACAATGCACAACACATTTAAATTAAAGAAAAGATGTACCTCCATAATTAACATAGTTGATTATCAATTAAAGAAATATTATTAATTAAAAAACAAATTAAAACAGATAAAAATGAATTTACTCCCCAAACGTTACCCCTATAAAACCAAAACCCACACTCAAAATAAAAATAAACGATTACCACAAATATTTATCAATTGATGAATTAATATTAATAATCAACAAATTATCCATTAATTAAACATGAATTACTTGCCACCCACCCACAACAGCCCACACCTAAAAATCATTACACGATTTCCATTACTAATTTTACATTTATAAATTAATATTAATTAACAACAACTTATTAATTAATTTAACAGAATTTACTTCCCACCCTTAACCACTCTAAATCCCACAACTTACATCTAAAATGAATTACAAAATTGCCATATTTACATTTTAATTAATTAGCTTTAGGGGATCTCCACTCACCACTTCGCTCTCTTTTTTATTGCTGCTAATTTGTTCATTTGCACAATTTATATCCCTCATACCCGCACTTTAACAAATTTAAACTGATGTGTTGTTAATATTTTATTGTGTTCCCTACCTCCTGCATTAAAGTTGCTGGCTGGGGTTGTTGGGTCAGATCACTTCCTGGCTGCCCGTGGTGCCAATGAGAGAGGCCATTTTGGTAGTTGGCGCTCTAGTTTTTTGGCACACGGGGACATTTAAGCGCACGTTGCACGGAGCGGAGCGCCTTAGGGGTTCTCCACTCACCACTTCGCTCTTTTTTTTATTGCTGCTAATTTGCTCATTTGCACAATGTATAGCCCTCATGCCTGCACTTAAGAAATTCTAAACTGATGCGTTTTTAATATTTTATTGTGTTCCCTACTGCCTGCATTAAAGTTGCTTGCTGGGGCTGTTGGGTTAGATCACTTCCTGGCTGCCAGTCGTGCCGCAGAGAGATGCCATTTTGGTAGTTGGCGTTCTAGTTCTTTGGCACACGGGAACATTTAAGCGCGCGCTGCACGGAGCGGAGTTCCTAAGTGGTCCTCCACTCGCCACTTCGCTCTCTTTTTTATTGCTGCTAATTTGCTCATTTGCACAATTTATAGCCCTCATGCCCGCACTTTAAAATTTTTAAACTGATGTGTTGTTAATATTTTATTGTGTTCCCTACCGCCTGCATTAAAGTTGCTTGCTGGGGTTGTTGGGTTAGATCACTTCCTGGCTGCCCGTGGTTCTGCTGAGAGATGCCATTTTGGTAGATGGCGCTTTAGTTCTTTGGCACAAGGGATATTTAAATGCACGCTGCACGGACGCGCAGCGGGCGCGCTGAAAGCAAGCCCGTCTGCGCCTGTCAGTGGCCAGCGCCAGCCATGCTGCCCGCATGTCCCCAGGGGCTGAGCTTAGAAGGAGCTACTCTGGAGCCGCACTACGGGCTCTGGATCTCACCACGGGCTGCCATGCTTGCAGTTGGGATGTGGCTGAGGGACCAAAAGATGCTTGTTCTACGTGCGGTTTTAAACTGGGTCGGCCTTGCTTCTCTGGTTATCAAGGGGGACCCTCCTGGCCAATCTGTCAAGGACCCTCTATTCTGGCAGCCATGATTAATGCTCGATCGCTTAGGAAACATCATGCTGACGTGCTTGACCTCCTGGAGGACAACTCACTTGATCTGTTGTTCTTGACTGAGACCTGGCTTGACTCCACTTCAGATCCGATTGTCGTCTTTGCCATTCCAGTGGGCTATAAGTTATCTAGAGCCAACTGCTCCGAGGGTAGAGGGGGTGGTGTGGCTATTATTTATAAGAAAAAGTGGGATCTTCGCTTGGGGACACTATTGCTTGGGGAAGCTGCGAGGCACTTGATTTTAGCATTCGCTTCTCTTCACATTTTACCTTGGGTGGCTCCTTGATCTAGAAGCCCCCTGGCCCAGTAGTCTTTTTCCTGTTCTGCAGGACGCTATAATCACCAGGGTGGTAATATTTTCCCACTTTATGGTTGTGGGTGAACTTAATATCCATTTGAATCGAGCAGACAACAAGGAGGGGCATGGCCTGTTGGACCTACTTCATCTGGCGCAACTTGATCAGCATGTCAGCCTTCCCGCTCATCAGGCCAGCCAGATACTTGATCCCATTTGTACCAACTTACCCATTGCTCTAAGGGATCCCTGTCCGCTTTCATGGTCGGATCATTTTATATCCTACTTTTAATGAGACGTATCTAATGCTGAGTCATTGGCGTGCTCCTGTCGTAAACCAGCCTTTGGGAAAATTGACCCACTTGAATTTAAGCTGGCCTTGGAAACTTCTAGAACTACTCTGACAAGGGAGCTAGAGAAGTGCCTGATGGGGTTCACTGGCTGGGTGTCTCGGGCAGTGGCCACTGTGGCCCCACATAGGGAATCTCCTTCTAAACCCTGGTTTAACTTGGCCCTTAAAACTGCGAAGCATGAATGCAAGATTCTTGAGCAGGCTTGGCGCAGGAGTGGATACTACCCGGCAGCCAAGATGAAGCTCAGAGTCAAGCAAAAAACATACTATTAAGCAATTACATAGGCGAAAGGGCAATTCCTCGCTGCCCGCATCGAATCTTCCAGTAACAACTCCAAAGAAATGCTTGCCATTGAACAAAGCTTCACATCCCCTTTGGCCCAAGCGAGTGTGTCTCCATCTTCATCTGCCTGGTGTAGCACTCTCTCATGTTTCTTTAGGGACAAGATTCGGATTATTCAGGTGGCATTTAATCCCTGCATCGGCAGCAATGGGGGACCTCCGGAGACTCAGCCTGTTGATTCTGTTCACTCACTGTCAGTATTCAGACAGGTCTATCCTTTGGAATTTCTCAAAATTCTTAGGGGCCTCAAGTCTGGGTCCCCCTCGGATCCATGTTCTGCCAGGTTGCTGGCAGCAGTGGCAGAGAGCATGAACATAGACGTACATTTTATTATTAATATGGTTCTCCAGAAAGCTGTTGTACCACAGGTCTGAAAGCAGGCTAAGATACTGCCACTCTTAAAAAAGCCGTCTTTGGGTCCCCTCAGTCCAGCTAATTACCGGCCTATCTCCCTCCTTCCGGCTCTTGCCAAGGTGTGAGAGAAGGTGGTTAATAAACAGCTTATAGAATTTGTGGAAAGAGAGGCACTCTTGCATCCATCTCAATCAGGGTTTCGGGCATCGCATAGTACTGAGTCAGTTCTAGTGGAGGTGTCGGAGGCCATTCAGGAGTGTCTTGATGCCGGCGGGAGAGTGGCATTAATTCTGCTGGATCTCTCGGCGGCGTTTGACATGGTCCCATTTGGGGTTGGCTTAGGTCCTTCCTGGCGGGGTGGGTCTAGAAGATTTAGCTCCCACTGTCCCCCTCTTCCCCTCAGTCTGTGACAACTGGAGTCCCTCAGGGATCCTCCCTTAGCCCTCTCCTTTTTAATATCTATGTCACACCACTGATATATTTTACAGAGGAGCTTGGGGCTAAGGTGAGGGCCTATGCGGACGATACCCAGCTGCTCTTCACGTGGGACAAAGATGATGACTCTGCATCATTGATTCAACATTGCTTAGCCTCTATCTTTAAATGGCTGGTGGATGCACAACTCAAGTGTAATAAACAGAAGTCTGAGATCCTGCTATTTGGTAAATTCCCTCCCAATTTCTGAGAGCAACCTTCCACTGCCCTCTTCCACAGGGAAGCCTGTCAGTTTCTCCTTCTCAACGCACAATAAGAAGCTGGCTGGGTGCTTCTTTGGCCTTCTTAAAACGCATAGAAATTTTTCCCCTCTTCTACCTCAGGCATCAAGGGAAACGGTCACTTGTGCACTAATTCTGTCATGGCTGGATTTTGCCAATGCCCTTTATGTCGGTGCACCGGGCTACCTGTTGAAAAGGCTACAGGTGATTCAGAATACAGCAGCCAGATTGCTATTTGGCATTTTGTCTAGGAAGAGTGTTCGCCCTCAGCTACGATCACTCAATTGGCTTCCTGTGGTGGACAGAGTTAAATATAAATCATTTGCTCGGGCCCATCTGGCTCTCCATGGGTGCGGTCCACTCTATTTGCAGAGACGGTTCTCTTTTTATGTTCCTTCGTGAGCCTTTTGATCTATGTCCCTACGCTTAGCACAGGTCCCCGGCTTTAAGTATCAGAGGCTAGGGGGCAGCTCCTTTGCTGTGAAGGCTGCCATGGCTTGGAATGCCCTTCCTCTCATCCTGTGTTCCATTCAGGACCCTGCAGTTTTTGAAAGGAAGTTAAAGACACACTTCTTTGCCTAATAGTCTCTCCCCATACCCCTCAAGGCATCGCGCCAGACACTCATGAGTATCTGCGCGCGAAATAAATATATGTAACATAGCATTAATTAACAAGTGATTATTAATTAATTATAAATAACTTACTTCCCACCCTATTCCACTATAAACCGAACCACCTGCTCCTCAAAAATGACACAATTAACATAATTATTTGCCAATTAATTAATAATAATTAACAACCAATTAATGAATAATTAATAATAAATTAATCCCCACAATTAACACTATAAATTATAAAGTAAACAAATATGAATAAATACTAAATATGAATACATTTATTATAATTAAATTACTTCCCACCCTATTCCCCTCTAAACCCTCAACCTGCTCCTAAACAAATGACACAATTAACATAACTGCCAATTAATTATTAATAATGAACAACAAATGAACAAATAATTAATAATAAATTACCTCCCACAGTTAAAACTGTAAAAATAAATTAAATAAATATTAATATATATAAATTATTAGTACATTTATTATAATTAAATTACTTCCCACCATACTCCCCTTTAAACCCACAACCTTCTTCTAAATAAAGTACACAATTAACATAATTACCAATTAATTACTTAATTAATAAATATTAATCAACAACCATATATTAATTAATTGATTATGATAAATGAACTCCCACAATTAAGACTATTGAATCTAAATTAAATAAATACTGATACATAAAAAATTATAATTCATTTATTATAATTAAATTACTTCCTACCCTATTTCCCTATAAACCCACAACTCGCTACAGAACTAAAAAATGCAAAATTTTATTAAAATAAAATTAATAAATACTAAAACTGTAACACATTTATTAACCCCTTGCGTGCAGCCGTCCGCCGTTGGCCGACGGCAGCACTACCTCCCTAGTGCTGCCGTCGGCCAACTGGCGACGCAGCCCCGCCCACTCTTCAGAACGCCCACACTGTGGTAGAAAAACCACCGCGGTTAAGGCGTTAAAAACAAAAGCAATTCTTATACAAAAAATAGATCGCATACTTTTAAAATACATACTAAAATTCCTAACACTAATTAAATCATTGATATTTTAAACAACTATATTTTTGCAAACGATATTAATAACTTTGATATTTCCAAAAACTGCATTTCTTACCTGCAAGTCGAAATCCTTGACCACAATATTCTTGCTGTCGATATTTCTGTATCACAATATTTCCAACTCAATATTTGTTTATGTCGACATTTAAGACTCGATATTCTGTCTGTGCACCGTCAGCTTGTAGCTCTGCACTCGTCAATGGGGCTACTAGCTTTTTCCATAGTAAAAACAACAATGAGTGATGTTTACTGCTGAAATACGTAAAAGTACAGGTTCCACTTTCCATTATATTGCACCCTGGCTTAGAGCTCGATAGACCTGTCTTAGGAGTGACTTGCATTGATTAAAAGGAGAGGAATTGGCTTTCCCATGGCTTCAAATTGCAAAGTCAGATTATCAGTATAAAAGGGCTCTTCAAGTCTGCAGTGGCAGACTTGGAGCCGTGATTTCGTTTGTCACATCCAGGATGACACAGACAGTGCTGCAGTACCTGGAGTGACCCTCTAAATTTCAAGACCTGGGTACTCAGGGTATCATAAAATAGGGACTTACAATTAAGTTAAATTTAAGGTAATTGGGATAAGACAATCATACATACGCACTTTAATGTCAGGGTATTGGTATTGAGGTCTGGCATGCAGACCACAGTGCACTCTAAGGGGCCCATTACGATGTCGGGCGGATTGCCTCCGCCAGGCTGGCGGTAGCCACCGCCGGCCTGGAAGAGGCAATCCGCCCGACATCGTTTCCCAAATTCCCCCCGCCATATTAGTATGGTGGGGGACCGCGGCACGGAAAGACCGTCCGCCGCTTTTCCTTCCCAGTCGCCTTGCGGCCGGGGCGGAAAAGGAATAATATGGTGGCGGTGTCTATCAGACACCGTCAGCCATATTAGGATGGGGTGAAACAGATGCCTTTGCCACGGAAAGGCATGCGGTCTTCACTTTGGGGGCCCCCTGTGGGCCCCCAAAGTGAAGGAGGGGTGGGGGGTGCACACGGGGGGTACCTGTGGTACCCCCTGCATTTGCATATTCAATGCGGTAGGCACCGCACGGTGCCTGCCGCATTGTGTATGCAAATGCATACAAGCATTCATAGCATTGTGGCGGGCGGTGCAGAGAGCACCGCCCGCCACAATGTTATGAATGCAGGATGCGGCTGCCACTGTGGTGGCTGCATCCTAATGCCACCCTCGGGACCCACGCCCATATGGCGGGCAGTCCCTACTCCCGATAGGATGGCGGGCAGACTAAATCCGTCCGTCATCCTAATGACCCCCATAGAGTCAAAAAAACAGAAGCATCAGTCTAAAACTTTGAGGATGACCCTACAAAAAAAAGAACTTTCCTTATCCTATTCATTGAATGTCTAATCTGGTTTGGTTTTGTCAATATGATAAATGATAAGTTATTGTTGATTGGTTAAAATCATTACAATAATAATAGAGTACTAAAACATTTCAGTGACCATGCAAACATTATAAAACTTGTGACTTCATTATAGTTCACACTATTCTTTTAACATTGATTTTCATTTTTCTTTTTAAATATTTGTATATGAGCAGAATTTGTACCGAAAAACAGAAAAATACATGATTTTGACAAGGGAGAAAAGAGAAAAAAAAACCTCATCAGCCATAATCAATACAGTTTAAAAATGTTTAAAAATGGGGTGCAATTAGTCATACATAGTATATACCAGAGGAAGCTGTTATCACTAATCAAAAATATAAAACATCCAGACAACACATTGAGAGCACACTAATGTGCAGGGCATCTAAAGAACAGTAAATCATTACTAAGGGTTCCTGAGAATATAGTAAAGTGCATAAGTAGACTAGAATAGAATAATATTCATTACTGCAGTTCCATGAAAATATAATAAAGTGCATAGACAAACAAGAGTAAAATAGTAACTGGATACCACTATCCCTCATAATCGTGTTACATGATGAAATATAAATCACTTCTGTAATAAAGTGCAATAAAACATCAATCATTTACAATCACAAATGATTGGGTCAACAAGTGGACCATGTGGAATAGTAGAACAATGCTTTATTTATTTATTTATTTATGCTCTTGTAGAGCACCTGAATAGACCCCCGAAGGGGTATCTCCGCGCTTTTGCCAGTGGAAGGAACACAGATTGTGCTGGTCCATGTTCAAGAGTGACTGATTGGAATTGATTAAATGTTTAGCTATTTATGAAGAGATGGGTTTTAAGAGTTTTTCGAAAGGTTAGATGATTAGTGATTAGTTTTAATGTCTGGGGCAGTAAGTTCCAGAGAACAGGTCCAGTGTGGGCTAGGGCACGACCTCCCTGCCTAGATTTTTTGATTCTGGGTACCTGTAATAGCAGGAGGTTGCTGGAGCGTAGGGATCGTCCCGGAACATAGGGTAAAAAAGCTTTTGTGAGGTACTTAGGCCCTGTACCTGTCAGGCATTTGTGGATTGCACATAGGATTTTAAACTTAATGCGTTGCCGCACTGGGAGCCAGTGTAATTTAGCCAGTAGAGGTCGGGAGGGAGTCCTAGGTGGAGCGTTGAGGACTAGCCTTGCCGCAGTGTTTTGGACTATTTGCAGTTTGTTAAGCTGTTCTTCATTAGTTGATAAAAGAAGACCATTGCAATAGTCCAATCTGCTAATGACTAATGCCTGGACCAGGGTCTTCCTATGTCTGTCAGGTAGGTATGGAAACCCCCTTCTCAGCAGTCCAATGGCCCTAAAACACGTGCCGGCAACTTGGTTAACATGATCTTTGAATGTAAGGGCTTGGTCTAATAGCACTCCCAAGTTTTTCACGGTCAGTTTGGGATTGAGAACAGGTCCCAGTTCTAGAGGCCACCATTCGGGGGACCACAGTGTCACTGCCTCCCCGAACAGCAGTACTTCCGTTTTACCTACATTACACTGTAGGAAATATTTGGCCATCCACTCTGACACTGCCCTCATTCCATCTGCAAAAGATTTTATTAGAGCAGGTGTGAAGGTTTTAAAAGGGAACAGAAGTTGGGTGTTGTCAGCATATGACACCGGGGTGAACCCAAAGGATCTCACTAGGTCAGCCAGGGGGGCCACATACACATTAAATAATGTGGGGCCTAGGCATGAGCCCTGTGGCACTCCCCTGGTGATCTCTCTAGAGATGGATTTATGGGAGCCCAACCTGACTTCTTGAGAGCGGCCTGAGAGAAAACTCTCCATCCAGGACAGAGCTACACCCCCTAATCCCACATCCCTCAGACGGCTGAGAAGCACTTCATGTGACACCGTACTTTAACCCCACGCTTCAAGACATGGGGCAAGATTCACCTTAAGGGGAACCCACACTACCCTAACCCACAGAGACCCAACTTTCAATTAGAACGAGATACTGCCATGAGGCATTGAATCTCTTTAAACCACCAACCCTCTTTGTGTGAGCTTCCTCGTATTGCCTAATTCTAATCATTTTATTTAGCCAATATTGATATACTGGAACCCTGTAGGCTTTTCACAATTGCAGAATCAGAGAGCGGGCCATAGTAAAATTAATTGACAGGAACCTCTGTCCTGATTTTACTGTCATTGAGGGTTGAACATTCTTAAAAAGACCAAAGAGCACCCAGACAGGATCCAAATCAATTTTTACCCCCATAGCCAAATTAAAAACAGTAGACAGCTTCTGCCAAAAGCAGCCATGGCCCGTGGAGGGAGTTACAGTGGGGCAGGAAGGTGGGGCGGGGGAGGGGCAGGGTGGGGGGTGCTAAAAACCAGAATATGGATAATTGGAGGTAAGTAAACAATGTAATTAATAAAACGAATTTCGTAGCTCAATGCGATGCAGGGCAGGCTACGAAATTTGTTTTATTTATTAAATTGCTTACTTACCTCCAATTAACCATTATCCGGTTTTTAGCACCCCCGACCCTGCCCCTTCCCCGCTCCGCTTTCCTGCCCCACCGTAACTCCCTCCACGGGCCGCGGCTGGCTAAAAGGTTATTAACATGTGGCAAGAGTGAAAAGTATGAAACTACCCCACTTCGCTTTGGTGCTTACAATGAAAACAACAATTATCAAGTGACAGAAACATTCTGTTTAGTGCTGCTGGAGTGTAGTAGGCCATCCAGCGAGAAAGGAACAACGTCCTTTTGAAGTTATCCATTCTCCATGACTCATGGCCTAAACGTGATATGGTCTGCTAATCCGCCTCTGAAAAATGGCAATGCATTGTTAAGCAGATTTTATCTAAAATACTCTAAGTCACATTATGTTGCACCCCTAAATTCCAAATTAGCCGGTGCCGGTTTCTTACCCCAACGATCTTGGACCTAAAAAAAGTATGAAGTACAGGATGGATATCAAGACTGGGATCCAAACGTTGAGCCATGATAAAGGATGAGATCTGATGATAACCCAGAAAAAGTCGCTGGTTGGGTTTACCATACATGGCAGAAATCTCCTGCCATGCCATCCATCTGCCCCTGAAGGAAAAATGCCCCAGCTCCCTAAATCTGGAATAATTTCAAAGACTAATTGGGGCAGGAGAAATTGTTAAACCTTGATAGCCAATTTCCTGAAGTAAAAGAAGCATCCAGCCCGAAGAAACATGATTAAAATGGTATGTGCTCAAAAGTCTGACACTTAAATCGAACAAAACCATATATCTGTTTTTTGGGAAATTTCGGAACCTTAATAAAGACTGGTAGTTGAGTACCAGCATCCTGCATCATTTTATCCAGAAAAAAAGTCCAGCATGCCTCTGCCATCCAACACCCTTGCACACAAATCAAAAAGAGCCTCCTGGTAATACCTTTGGAAATGGGGAAGAGAAAGCTCATCCTGTTAGGTATCCAGCTGGAGAGCAATGTATTTAAAACAAGGTACTCGACTGGTCCAGATGAACTGCCTAAAAATACATTCAAAATAACTACAATTCACTTTAATTAGAAAGTAAGATAAAAAGAAACAAGAGCAATGGGAGAACAGCCATTTTTATAAGAGCCACCCTGGCCACCAGGGGCAGGGGAAGCAAGGTTCATCAATCCAGCAGTCTCTTTATTTTGTAAAATGCTGGGAGGTTATTTAGTTGAAAAAGCTTGGAATGATCATCAGTGAAGAATACCCCCAGATATTGAATCAGAGTCTGAGCTCTGGGCTGTGAATGCAGAAGGACAGGGAGCACATTGACGGGAAAATACAAAGCAGAACCTCAGTTTTCTTTGGATTGATCTTATAACCCCTGATATATTTAAAGTAATCACATTAATCTAAAATCTGCGGATACAGAATAACACAATCTGCAAACATTTTAAGCTTGTTCATACCCGGGAAAGGGCCCTCAATAGTTTGAAAGGCCCTAATCACAGAAGGCACTATAACACATTTGAATAAAATGGATGAGAGGGAGCACCCCTGATGTGTTGCCCTATTTGTAACCATGGTGCCTGCTAAATCGGAGTTGACAGAAATTTGAGCATTGGCCCCATTGTATACATTTGAGAGCATTCGAAAGAAGTAGAGAGGAAAACCAAACCAAAAACAGAGCATCCCAGATAACCAGATCAAATGCTTTTTCAGCATCAACCACAGTAACTACTGCGTTTGTCTGGGTAACTGAGAATTAGTTAATTGCCTGGATTAGAAAGCCCGTATTCACAATCATCAGCCGCCCTGCCATAAAACTTGTCTGGTCACAATGAATTAAACCCTGGGCAAGCGGAGTGATACGAGTTGCCCATAATTTCATAAAGAGCTTATAATCAGTGTTAAGCAAATTAATGGGCCTGTATGAATTAACATCTTTAGGGTTTTTGCCCTTTTTAAAAAAAATTATAAATAGTGGATTCCTTGAAATAAGAAGAAATTTCACCCCTTCCCTAAAAAGATTAAATAATTCAGTCAAGAAAAGCAGTCATTCGATGGCAAAGGTTTTACAAAATTTGTCTGGGAAGCCATCATTACCTCAAGCCTCCCCATTAGGCATTGTTGCTAAAGAGCCTTCGACCTGCGTAAGCAAGACAGTAGCCATAAATTCCTCAGCCTGAGTATCTTACAAATACGGTATTCTATATATATAAAATATTGAGCTATACTTGACAGGTAAGTTAAAAAGCTTGTTTCATATACGTCCTAATAGTGCTGGACAGACTTATGACACATGATCCTTATCTGAGGCTAGAACTTCTGAAGCAGGATTCTGCAGTACCCTAAAAAACGCAGCCTCCTGTTTCACCCGGGTCGACTAAGCCAAATTCCTCCCAATATGTTGCTTTTCTCCATATAGTTGCTGGTGAAAATCCTTGGAATAGTGATTTCATATGAAACAAAAAATCCTGCAGGTTCTGCTTGGTCTTTTCTTAGGCCGCTGAGTATCTACTTAACCGTGATGCATTGTCTACTGCTGATTGCAGCTGAGCAATTTTTTTGATGAGGATCCCCGAGTTGATTTGCCTGGTAGGCGATAATTTGCACTCTTGACGTGGCCTTAAAAGCTTCCCAGATGGAAAACCTTGGTCGCCATGTGCGATTTACTTGAAAAAAACTCTTGAATAAATTGCCTCATGTCTATGAGCCATTCTTCATCTGATAATAATAAGCAGTCCAGCTGTCACCTGAGCTATCACTCTGATTTATCTCAACCGCTATAATAAACAAAGCAAGCAAATGATCAGAAAAGGAATTGGCCCAAATATCAGAACCTGCTCTTTGATTGAATGAGAGAGTAAAAAAAATCGACATGGAAAGCAGTGTGGTACCATCATTAAAAACAAGTACATGTTTTAATATCGCGGTGATCAGACCTCAAAAGGTCTATTAGGTGGAAATCTCTTTTGAGGGTATTGACAACCTTTTCAGTTAGAGATTTTATTTGTTTTTTTTGCTTTACGAGAGTTATCACGAGCGAGCTCCTGAATGTAATTACAATCCCGACACAAGATAATCGGCCCAGCCGCTACCATAGCAATCCTATAAATCTGCATCAGATATTCAGCCTCATACAACACTGAGGCTTGATCATTTAATAAATTTAAAGGGAGCCCATTAGCCATGGCCTTCACCCATAGCCATCGACCCGGCAGGTCTCTGATTATGTCGCCGAGTACCCAATCCAACCCCTTGCCAAAATAGATCACAACACCTCCTATTGCAAGACCAGCTGAGGCAAAAAAATCATGGGAATACGGCCTTGGAATATAGACCTTCGGGGAGTTGAACTTAAGAGGAGTCTCTTGTAAAAACAAAACTTTTGCGGAAAAAGAACCGAGCCATCTCATCAAGGATGTGATCTCTCGGCTAGAGCTGCCAACTCTGGAGCTGAGGAACCAGGTTCAAGCCTCGGCATCAGCGAAAGAATCCTGTGGTTCTGGGCAAATCACTCAATCTTCCCGTGCCTGCAAAAAATGAATGTATTCTCGTGTACAGTAACTGGTGCTCATGTAAAGCACTCCAATACTTTGGGTCAAGTTTGCGCAATATAAATCTGCAACAAAAAAAGCTACATATTTGTGCCTATTAACTATCCCGTTTGCAATGCATGAAAAAATTCTAACTTTGTGACCCATTTTCAAAAATGATTTGCATAAACAAATGATGTTTTTGAATACCTCAACCTTATCCAATGGAAACTTGCACCAAATCTGCTCAATTTTTTATGTATGTGCCTTCTTTCCATCAGTTCTTTTTTTTGCATAACTAGGCCTGGGTGTCATGACACTGCACCCTGTTGCACCCACATCCCTTCCCCCACCCTATCTCCAATTCTGTAATTTACTGAAATATCAAAAACATCATTCTAACACAACCAGCTGCCGTTGAATAGATCCTAATATCAACATACAGTAAAGAAATCTGATGCAGAAGCTCCTGTGCCTCTGAGACATTACAGAAAAGGTGACATTTCCCCTTTTCCATAAACTTCAATTTCGGTTGCTGCACAATTGTTGTTTGAGCACCCTGTTCTTTGAATAAGTAAAGCATTTTAACCAAGTCCTTTCGCCATCTTGCTGCAGATGCCGACAAATCAGAATTTATTTTGCAAAGGGGTACTTCAGGCATAAAAAACTGCCTCTGCTTAATTGCCTTTGACAAAACTTGTTCTTTGACTCTGTTGTCCCCAAAATTTGCCAAAATGATGCATGGGTATTTTGAGCTGGGAGAATGCTGCGCTAGGACATGATGGGCTCTTGTCAAAAAATCCGGCAGAACATGAGTTTTAGTAAATGTATTGACCCACTGAAGCATTTGTTTGCCCTCACAACCTTCTGGAACCCCTACAATACACAGATTGGAACAGTGGGAATGATTTTCAAGTTACTCTATCCTCTAACTTATTTTCCTGCAAGGCCTTTTCTTTAAGAAACTGGCCATCTCATTCTGCATCATAACGAGCTGATCCTCCAGCTCAGAAATCCGAAATTCAGCCTCCTTTAGCCTCTCTGGGAGCTGGAAAATGGAATCCCCAATCTTGGCCAGCCAGGCATGTAAAGCAACAGTTTCTGATTATGCTTGAAAGGCCCTCAAATCCCTAATCTCACCCAAGTTGAGATTGAGCATGTCAACTGAGCAGCGAGCGGATCCCACATGATGAGCACTTTCAATCCCGCCCACCTCACGATCAATTCAGGACGCCGCATAGCTGCCCTGTTGCTTCTGGGTTGAGAGGTGAAAAAGGCGGAGGCTTTTAGCAGATTGGTTTGCTGCCTTTCTTTTCATGCACCACCACACCAGCAGCCAATAAGTGAACACAGCATCTATGGTATGTCGGATTTAATGCGCTGGGAGTGGTGGTTTCTCCTTTGAGAAGCTTGCAGAAAGCTTGAGAAACCACTTTGGGCCACAGTGGCCCATTGGGATAATCAAGCGCTCAAAAAATAGAAAACAAGCTTTGACCAATAGACTTATATGTGAAAGGAGTAGCCTGAATCAACCCACATCGATCGCTGATGCCTCATTGTTTACAGAGGAGACACTCCTTCAATTACTTCTGCCAGCCTCCTTGGATGCGCCGAGGACCAGATTGAGTGCCAGGCTCAGACTGGTAGTTACTGGTGGAGACAGGAGAGAGGACTGAACCACCAGGTTTCTCATTGGGAGGGTAAGTGCTCGCTGTTCAGTTTTGGTCATTAAGAGGCACTAGATTTACCAGCAGGTTGGTGGTTGCTGGTTAGGTTCTGGCAGTTTGAGGTCTGCTAAAGCTTCTGTTGCTCCATTGATCTTGTAACACATCTCAAAGTGGAGTCTGCTGACTATTCAAAATCTTTCAAAGGCATCTGGAGCTTCTGTCAATTCAGAGGCCTCAGCTCTGGCACAAAGGATGAAAAAACGCAGATGACAGGCAGCGCCATGGGCAAACCGTACTTCCTTGTTACGAAAGGAGTTAATGATGACTGCTGGTTCAGTGAACCTTGATGATAATCTGACATCTACAGATGTTGCTGAACATTTTGATCTTGAAGTAGCAGGCTCTATTGCTCTACAGGGTGGCAAAAATCTTGTGGACACTGGGTCTCTCATTCCCAAGCTTGTGAGTGGGGGAGATACAGCTGTGATCTCTTTGGATCCTGAATCATGCTTAGGCCTGGGCACAGGTAAAGAATATCGTCTGTTTTAAAAATTAATTAGGCACTGGGGTTGTTGCAATTGGATAACTCACAGTCAATTGCTTCTTCTCCCTCGCTAGTACCTACCTCAGCTACAAAGGTTAATCATGATTCCCTGCAATTGACTGCATCTGCTATTCAGGAGACGGTATCTGGTGCTTTGCTATCGAATAGCTTGGGAGCTGAGCCGGGGGCGGGGGGTAGGGTGAGTTGGCTGAAGGAGCAGGAGGCTTCCCAGCAGGGTGTTAAGATTCCTACTATGCAATTGGATATCAAAAACATTGATTTTCATGAGTTTTTCCAATGCAAATACTAAAGGAGATGGATTCAAATTTCTAGAATTCATGTTTTGCCTCAATGCTTCCATAGTATCCTACATCATGGGTTTGAGTCAGCTTATTATTTAATTTACTGTAGGTGAAATCTATAAATTTCATCAATCTTCTTATAACTTGTTGAGCTGATCTCACCAAACAAAAATGTATTGCATCATTGTGTTGGGTACCCCATTTTGACAATTTATTTTACATATTTATTAATATGATGAGAGATGTGTACAAGATATAACAGTGGTTCTAAATGAGTATAACAAAGGCAGCAACATATGCAGTTTCTCAAAGTTGCTTCTCTCCAGCCTGCCCTAGGGTCTGTAATGGGTAATAATTAAAATATAAGTCGTAAAAACTTTAAATGTGCTTCAGCTTCCAAGGTGTCTAAAAGATATGGTGAATGTGTTGGGGAGATGTAAGTGGCCTGCAAATGAATGCCTTGATTTCATGTGCAGCATTTTTTAAAGTCAATCGTAAATGAAAGCCTCTCCAACTTTCTGCTGGACCATTTCTATAAAATGTCTGTAAAGGGAAGAATTTACCCAACCTTCCCATATTCCCAGGTCTTTCCAAGATTATTTCCAAGTATGTAGTACAATTTGAAGGTATCCTGTGTTTGAGGTCAAGCTCCGCACACAGTAACTTCTTCACTCTTCTGCAATTCTTATTGTATAACAATATTTAATTAACTCTGCATTTAGCATGCTAACAATGCTAGCAAAGCCTAAGGGCCTTAATATTACTTTGGCAGTGTGGCAGCGGGCCACCAAGCCAGCACGCCACTGCCACACCGCCAAAGCCATATTGAGACCATCTACTGGATTCCGACTGGAATCAGGTCGGGCGGTCCTGCGGCAACTGGTCCGGTTCAGTGCAGTGCTAAGGCTCACACATGAGTCTTAGCAAGGCACCGCAATAGGAATGCCATTGCAAATTCCTGCAGGGCATGGACTGTCAGGTCCATGTGCTGCAGGAACTGGGGGTGCATGCATACAGGTGGCACACCATGTGCATCCCTTCATGCATCCCCTGGTGCAGAGGAAACAGGGCCCTAACCTCCTTTGTTTCCTCACCATCACACTATTCATTGCGAGCTCACCACCATGAAAAGGAGGCCGGTGAGCAAACTCCCAATATGCTTGGCAGTGCTGTAGTGGCACCACCACCATTTTAGGGCCTTGGATCTCACGGATCCGTGGTGGCAGCAGCAGTCCAATGGATGGTCCGACTGCCCTACTTGTAATAGGGCGGTTGGACCACCATTGCAGTGGCAGCTGCACCGCTACAGTGGATTTGGTGGTCCATCGGCCCACCAAACTCATAATAAGGCCCATATTCTAATATGAGTTGTACTGGAGAACATGCTTAGGGTAACCAAGAATATATTTTCAATGTTTTTCCAATAACGCACATATAGTCATTGAATGCAAAAAGAACAAATGATTGACGGAGTGCTGAACAATGTCAAACACTCAACCCCAGTGAGAGATCTGGGCCTAAATCCATCATTTTTTTACTCACCATTCCGTTCAAGTCTGGATCGAGCCATATGCAAATCAGTCTTGACCCTGCTTCCCATGGGAACAGTTCAGTCCAACCTGCCAGGCTAGGTCCTCTCTGGACTGGAAACTAGCATCCTAGAGCCGTTTTCAGGGTATCACCCCTCATCAGCCCGGATAGCCTGAATCCAGAGGCATGGTGAGCACTGGACACATGTCTGGGCATACCCATCCCACTTGGGGTGTCAAATGCAAAAAGAACAAATGGACAGCTTCAGTTAACAATTATGGGCCCCCTAGGTGAAGGGGGGGTGGGGGGTGCACATGGGGGGTACCTATGGTACCCCCCTGCATTTGTATGCTTTTGATATGCTATTGATATTTGCGTTGCAAGTTTACACAGATTATGACATGATTCCTTCTTGAAAAGAGATTCGACTAGATATTATACAATGTATAGAGAAAAGGAACATAATACAATCCAATACAAAATAAAGAAGAACTGGAACATACAAAAATACACAATATATAAAATTCGCTATATCATTACTTCCTCAGTCCATTTCTGAATTGGTGACCAGATTTTTAACCCAAGTTGTTTCCTTTTTTTCCCCTTGGTGGCATAAATTGCTGATTCAAGCTTATATCTAGCTAAAAGACGACCCCTCCATGCGGAAAAAGATGGTGATTCTGGACTGATCCAATCCTGAGATATACATGCGCGAAAATCAGCCATCATAATAAATAATAGATTATTTTGATCAATATCTTTTGAATCTTTGGAAACACCGAACAATATAAGTTCAGGCGATATGGCTATATTTTTACCAAGAATGTATTCGATAAATTTCTTAACATCACAGATTAATCCGTCTAATTTTACACACGAATAAAACATATGTAACGTATCGGCCCCTCTTAAATTACACCGATTACATTTAATTCCAGTAATACTCCCCCATTTCAAAACTTTTGCCGGTGTATAGTATAAATCACACAAAATCATATAATGTTGAGTACGATTACGCCCAGAAAATAAAATAGAGGAAGCCATTTTAATTGATTCTTCCAGAAATACATCCTTTGTACCTAATTTCTCTTCCCATTTATCCCTCAGATTATTAAAGTCATCCACAAGATAAGTCATTAAGGTGTTATAATAGAACCCAATCCTTCTTTTATTATTTAAATTATCTAGAAGTAGAATTGGGCTTAAATCCAGTCTTTCTACGTTGGAGGATGAATGTAGGTAGCTGTAAATCTGTAGAAATTTGAAATAATCATTTGAAGGAATATTAAAGTTACTTTGTAATTCATCAAAAGAAAGTAATATTTCTGAATTATTAATATACAAATCAGAGAGAAAGGTAATCCCCTTATCATTCCAATTTTTCATCACCTGGTCCCTAAATATTGTGGGAAAGGATTGGCTTGAGTTTAGAGGCGTATATCTAGTGATTTTCCTAATTCCCACCAGTTTTTTAATAATTCTCCAGGCTTTATATGCTGCAGCCACTATCTTAAATTTTGTTTTTTTATAGTAGCTTGGCTCTATGAATTTTAACAAATGATAATTTGCATCAGTACCTATTACCATTTCATAAATATTTGGATAATGTGTCCAATTAATGGGGATCTTTTTACCTACGATTAAGGGAAACATATATTGGAGTGCGGCTGCTAAATAATAAAATAAAAAGTGTGGTGCGGCCCACCCCCCCCTATCTTTCGGTATAATCAGCTTCTTATATGCTCTTCTAATACCTTTATAGCCCCATAGAAATCTTATTGCAGTTCTTTCAATTTTTTGGAAAAAGTTTAAAGGAAATTCCAGGGGTATTGTTCTAAATAGGTAAAGAAATTTAGGCAATATAAGCATCTTTAAAACGTTGTTTCTACCATGAAGAGATAAATGTAAATGATTTATTCTTTCCAGAGTCGTGTTAACCTTTTTTAGAATTGGAGTATAATTAATACTAGGTATCTGTGAGATAGGTGTAGTTAATCTAATCCCTAAGTAGACTGCTTCCGAAACTATATTTTAATCCCGTTTAGAAACCCCTCAGTACGGCTCAGATCCGGAGGGCTTTCCGGAGGGCTTTCTGGATGAAATATGCCTAGGGAGTCTGAGTGAACGAGAATGATGCTCCGTAAGCATACAGACTCGATTCGCTCAGACTTCTATTGAACTCTATGGGAGCCTGCGTACAGACTTAGGGGCTCATTAGGATGGCGGACGGACTTGCGTCCGTCCGCCACCCTAGAGGAGGAGGGACCGTCCGCAGGGGCTGCGGCGGTCCCTCCAGTGCAATTAGGATGTGACCGCCAGGGTGGCGGTCACATCCTCTATCTTTAACATTGCGGTGGGTGCAGTTTCAAGCTGCACCCGCCGCAATGTTAAAAATGCATACATTGCATTTGTATGCAGAAAGCGGCAGGCACCGTGCCCCTGCATTTGTATGCCACATGCTTTTCCACGGCGGAAAATCCGCCGCGGAAAAGCATCTTTTCAAGCCCATCCTAATATGGTGCACGGTGTCTGAGAGACACCGCCACCATATTAGAGCTTTTCCGCCGCGGTTGTAAGCCAACCGCGGCGGAAAAGCTGCGGACGGAAACCAGGACCCACCAGCCATCCTAATGTGGCGGTGGGTCTTTGGTGAATCCGCAGAGGATTTTCCGTATCCTCCGGGCCGGCGGTGGCTTCCGCCGGCCCGGAGGATGCGGAAAATCCTCCATCATAATGAGCCCCTAAGTATGGGCGCGAAATCCGTTCCGCTCGCGAAATTTGCGAATTTTCAGCAATTTTGTGATCCGCAAATCTCGCGAAATTGCTGAAAAATTCGCAAATTCGCTTGTGGGCAGATTTTTTTTGCACATGCCCGAGTTGAAGCTCAAATCATCAGCCCAAACAACTAGTAAGCACGGTCTAGGCTAGGCAGGTGTACTTCCTCCCCATATCTACCGCCTACAATTAGATGTAATCCTTGATGGAGGTCTTTGCATCCACGAGTTTCTCGAGCGCAATCCCCGTGTATTTCCAGTGACCAGGAGGCTGCTTTTTCCTCATCTGCTGCTTATGATCGGTCGATGACCCTTTATAAAACAAGAGACACGTGAACTCGCATAGAAGCCCCGCCCGTTTTGGCCCCGTCACACACACACTAGGGTATGCAACGTCTTCCCGCCCATTTCTCACTATGATGGGCAGCTCACTCGAGGGACCACGGAGCCTTTCGGCGTGGTGGCAAAGTTACAGACATGCGTGGTCAAATTTGTGCAAATGGCAAAAAATCTGTGTACGATTTGAACGTAAACAAGGGCTAGCCAAATCCGATTCGGAGGCATTCCGAACGACATCGGAATCGGGCACTTAATATAGTTTAGTAAGGTTTTTTGATTAACCTCTTCTTAATTGCATCTCGGGGTATATAAACATTAAAGATCACCCACTTCAGGATGCATTTCACTTCTCATTCAGGGATGATATTTCTACACTTTGGGTTTACTCTGGTTTAACTGCAATTTATTCAAATGTGGAATTCAATTTTGCTGCAATTCAAATACTGAGACTTCTTAATAGTTGGCCTTTATCCTTCAAGCTGATAGCTCATTAATCTAGTATTAGGATTCTGCGGGCGGGGCAAGATGGCGGACTGCAAGTCCGAGTGAGGAGACGCTAGTGCAGGCTCTCGTGTGGCTCGTTCAGAGTTATTGGTGTTCCTTACTGAACGTGGCCGAAAAGGAAGGCGATGTTGATGCTGTAGCAGCGGGAGCTTAATTACGGAATTAACTATCCACTTTCACGGAAAGATTGTGCTCTATAGGTGGTGTTGGAGAAGAGAGTGCTTCGTTTCCTTCTCTCCGATTACGGGAGGGAAAAAAAAGCCGTCTGAAGGGGTGACGGTGCTCTGCGTCGGCAACAGTAAGGACGTTTTTGCCAAACTTGGGTATGCGCCTGGACCCGTGGAGAAAATACATTCGAACCCTTCGTTCGGCGTGTGGGCGCTCGACTCCCATCTCATCAGTGTCAGCTGCTAACTGGAATACCATAAGAGAAGGAGTAGGGAGCGAGTCAAAATCCTTCTCAGCACGTCGATACCGGGAATCAAAGGAACAACACGGGCTTGACAGCAACATTGTTTCAGTGTCTCGGCTTCCCTCGGCTACAATGGCGCCAAAAAATCCGGCAGGAACCTTACGGCAGCAGAAACCGAAGACCAGAGCTGACACAGCAACAGCAGCAGCAAGTCAAGATACAATTCATACGGCGGCAGTGATAGTTGGTAACACTCAGCCTGCTACAAATGTGAGTACAACCCCAAACTCAAGTGCAAGTGCAAATAATGAAACCTTTTTAGCTGTTTTAAATGCGGCCAAGGGGTTACATCAAGCTACTCCACAATTAAATAACGCTAACGCAATTAATGCAACTACAATAAGTAGTACAGCTGAAAATGCCGAAAACGCAATGACTTCTGGTAGTTGTAGGACAGGAGCAATACCGAAAATTCCTGGCATGTTTAGGAGAAAGTCTGTTAATCCTGACGTAACCCAGAAGTCTCTAGATAAACAAGTAGACGCAGAAGGTCCTGCTAAGGATGAGTCTAGTGGCGGCGAAAAAAATAAAGATCTAAGTCAAAAGCTAGCAATTCCAGCTGATACTCGAGGAGACGATACAGAGTCCTTGGATTCAGCAGGTAACTTCTACTCTATGACTGATTTATCCCAAGCACTGGACTCTGATAACATAGATGAGATGTTACCGAATACTGAGTTACTGCAGGAGGGTGTGGGTCAAGATGATCTTAGCATTTCTGAAGGTTCAGATTCAGATCTAGAGGAGTCCCCGAATAGACAGGAGTGGGGGCGAGAGGAGGAAATCGAGAACTCTGATGCTAACTCTGACCCACAAAGAGTAAACAGACCTAACTCACCCCAAACACCTGTAATCTCTGGACCCCATAATTCTTCCGATGACTTGCCTGAAATAACATTGGAAGTCTTATATAGAGTAATGCTGCACCACAGAGAGGAGACTAAAACTGAAAATCTTCGAACCCAGGGAGCTGTAAAAAAGCTACAAAATAATCTCAGGAAAGTAATGAAAATCTCTAAAGACACAGTTATAAGAGTTACGGAGACGGAGAGCAGGATATCACAAATGGAAGACTCTATGGTGCAACAGAAGGCACAGCTAGAATCAATGGTGGGCTTGAAAGAGGAGATTAATTGGAAACTGGTGGATTTGGAAAATAGAGCTCGCCGTAATAATCTCCGAGTCCTGGGCATACCGGAAGGGAAAGAAAATACAAATCCACGACAATTCATGATAGATCTTTTCTCTGCTGCTTTCCCTGAGCTAAGTCAATGGAAATGGGAGACCGAAATTCAAAGGGCGCATAGATTTCCATTCCAAGTAAGGCGAGACACAGCCTCAGCTTTTAAACCGAGAGCGATCCTTATTTCACTGAATAATTTTCTTGCAAGAGAAGCTCTTTATGACTTAGCAAGACCTAATAAGAAGCGCAAGGTTCGAGATATTGAATTTTTTGTTCGACCGGACTATTGTCATACTACGGTACAGCTAAGATGGCAATTAAGACAATTGATTACAGCATTCCAGGCAAAAGGCGCCCAAGCATTTCTTCTAAACCCTGCCAAACTCAAAGTCATATACAAAGAACGAGCTAGCTTTTTCACCACCGAGGCAGCGGCCAAAGAATTCCTGATGACTCTCTGATAAGTTGTTGCTTATTCTGTTTTTCTGTTTTTTTTTTTTTTTTTTCGTTTGAGCAACGACTAAAAGTGTAAGGAAAAAGTAAATGATTATAGCAATGTACTAAGACAAAACTTGTTCAGAAATATTCAGATATATTTGAGCTAACTGCGGCTTTAATGATTATGAGTGAAGTATAAGTAATCATGAGCCGAGCCGCACGATGAGATTCACTTAGTGCTCATCACATCATCAATACGAGGGACACTATGTCCCTTTGCCCTGATAGCACTGAGGGGTGGGGGGGGTGGGGGAGGCTCAGTGTGAGCCCAGGGAGGGGTGTGGGGTGGGTGAGGGAAAAAAATGAAGTTGCAAGTAAAAACAGATTGTATATTATTACTTTGATATTTGTAGGTACACTGTTGGATAGGTGGCTTGTGACAGAGAAGGAAATGAAATCTTTTTTTTCACTTAAGATGATGTTATCGGTGTATAAAAAATCTTATAAATGGGAAAGTTACGAGTGTGTTCTTGGAACATTTGTGGTTTAAATAATAAGAAGAAGAGGGGAATAGCGGCACAAATTTTACAATCTATGAAAAACGACATAGTATGCATTCAAGAATCACATATAACATGGAATGACAGACATTTATATAAAGACCTAGGTATGCAGGTAGCGGTATGTACATCTCAAGGATCAACGACAAAAGGTGTTGCTATCCTATTTAAGAGGGGGTTAGGCATATTAACTCGACATAAAGCGGACAAATACGGCAGATGGGCAATAGCAGAGTTTAAAATTAATGATGCATTATGGACCATATGTGCTGTGTATGCTCCAAACGTGGATGATCCAGGTATTCTGGACAGTCTAAATCTCGAACTCTTTAACTGGTCCTCATCATTAATAATGTGTGGCGACTTAAATATTCATTTAGATGTGAGTAAAGAGATATCTGATATATCTTGTTACCAGGGCGTTAAGAAAAAATTATTCATGTCACTAAGGTCAATGGTATTAGAGCATGGTTTGGTTGATGTAGCTTATGAAAAAAAATCTATACTTCCCATGTATACATTCTTCTCCCATCCTCATAAAAAATCGGTCCGCTTGGACTACTTTTTCCTTAAAAAATCATTAATTCATGATACAACCTTTGAATTATTTCCACGCATAATATCTGACCATAATCCAATAGTGATCGAAATTAAAACTGATGAAATAACCACTCAACCGAGATCCTGGACTTTTGATCGTAAACTTCTACATGACTCTGAATATATAAATACATTGGCTTTATGGATGAAAGAATTTTTTGATATTAATAAAGGTACTGCGTCAATACAGATTGTCTGGGATACGTTCAAATCAGGGATAAGGGGAGAGACTTTGTCATATACAATAAAAAAACTGAAAATTATGCGTGAAAAGAATGAGAAGGTTCTTCAGAGAATATTATTTTGGGAGAAGGAATTAGTTACAGCAATAATACATCAACGACCAATTGTAGACATAGAAACAAGGCTGGTAATTAGTAAATCTATTGCTTACGAACTCTTTGCAGAAAAATCAGCAAAACTGATGGCAAGCTATAGAACTCAGATATATGAGATAGGAGAACACACTGGGAAAATCTTGGCAAAAAGAATCAGGCAAAAAGAAGTATTTAATGCCATCAATACAATTCAGGATGAAACAGGGCAAGTGTATAATAAACAAGAGGAAATCCTAGAAGTTTTTCGTAAGTTTTATCGTAAATTATATACACAAGAGGATGATAATTATTCATCTGATATATGTCTGAACTTTGCCATGGGAAATCTTCTCCCGATCCTTACTCACGATCAAAAATTAGTCTTAGATGCCGTTATCACATGGGAGGAAATTGAGAACGCCATAAACTCACTAGCAATGGGCAAAGCTACTGGTCCGGATCTTATTCCGTTAGAATTTTATAGGTCCTTTAGAAAACATATAAAAAATGAGATGTTGGCTATGTTCTTAGAGGCACAGAAAGGCTTATCTCCAGCATCTTGGGCTGGATCGATAATCATGACATTTTTAAAAAAAGATAAAGATCCATGCAATCCAGCCTCCTATAGGCCAATATCGTTGATCAATTCCGACAGCAAAGTCTATTCAAAAATACTTGCTACAAGACTGTCAAGAATTATTCCAACAATTGTATCTCGGTGGCAACATGGGTTCATTCCCAATAGAGATACGGCGGATCACGTACGTAGAATTATAGCAATGATGGATTGGGCAGAAGCTTCTAATACAACAATAGGAATTACTTTGCTTGATGCTGAAAAAGCATTTGATAGAGTAGCATGGCCCTATCTCTGGGATGTCTTATCCATGAAAGGGTTTGGCCCAGGAATAATAAATGCATTTAAGGCATTATATAAAAATCCAGTCTCAGCAATAAAAATAGGACTTAATAAATCTGCATTATTTTCTATCCAAAGAGGAACACGCCAAGGGTGTCCATCCTCTCCTCTTCTCTTTGCTATATATATAGATATCTTTCTTAATCAGCTTAATAGGGATGAAAGCATAGTTCCATTACAGTTAGGAGGTACGACATATAGAGCCCTTGCCTATGCTGACGATTTGGTAGTAGTCACTAAAGACATTGAAAGAACGTTTCGGAGGATTGAAGAACTAGCATGTATATTCGGATCTTTCTCTGGGTATAAATTAAATCTGTCTAAAACGCAAATTGTGTTTATAGGATCAAATCCACCTCCTATTATAAATATAGTTTCGGAAGCAGTCTACTTAGGGATTAGATTAACTACACCTATCTCACAGATACCTAGTATTAATTATACTCCAATTCTAAAAAAGGTTAACACGACTCTGGAAAGAATAAATCATTTACATTTATCTCTTCATGGTAGAAACAACGTTTTAAAGATGCTTATATTGCCTAAATTTCTTTACCTATTTAGAACAATACCCCTGGAATTTCCTTTAAACTTTTTCCAAAAAATTGAAAGAACTGCAATAAGATTTCTATGGGGCTATAAAGGTATTAGAAGAGCATATAAGAAGCTGATTATACCGAAAGATAGGGGGGGGTGGGCCGCACCACACTTTTTATTTTATTATTTAGCAGCCGCACTCCAATATATGTTTCCCTTAATCGTAGGTAAAAAGATCCCCATTAATTGGACACATTATCCAAATATTTATGAAATGGTAATAGGTACTGATGCAAATTATCATTTGTTAAAATTCATAGAGCCAAGCTACTATAAAAAAACAAAATTTAAGATAGTGGCTGCAGCATATAAAGCCTGGAGAATTATTAAAAAACTGGTGGGAATTAGGAAAATCACTAGATATACGCCTCTAAACTCAAGCCAATCCTTTCCCACAATATTTAGGGACCAGGTGATGAAAAATTGGAATGATAAGGGGATTACCTTTCTCTCTGATTTGTATATTAATAATTCAGAAATATTACTTTCTTTTGATGAATTACAAAGTAACTTTAATATTCCTTCAAATGATTATTTCAAATTTCTACAGATTTACAGCTACCTACATTCATCCTCCAACATAGAAAGACTGGATTTAAGCCCAATTCTACTTCTAGATAATTTAAATAATAAAAGAAGGATTGGGTTCTATTATAACACCTTAATGACTTATCTTGTGGATGACTTTAATAATCTGAGGGATAAATGGGAAGAGAAATTAGGTACAAAGGATGTATTTCTGGAAGAATCAATTAAAATGGCTTCCTCTATTTTATTTTCTGGGCGTAATCGTACTCAACATTATATGATTTTGTGTGATTTATACTATACACCGGCAAAAGTTTTGAAATGGGGGAGTATTACTGGAATTAAATGTAATCGGTGTAATTTAAGAGGGGCCGATACGTTACATATGTTTTATTCGTGTGTAAAATTAGACGGATTAATCTGTGATGTTAAGAAATTTATCGAATACATTCTTGGTAAAAATATAGCCATATCGCCTGAACTTATATTGTTCGGTGTTTCCAAAGATTCAAAAGATATTGATCAAAATAATCTATTATTTATTATGATGGCTGATTTTCGCGCATGTATATCTCAGGATTGGATCAGTCCAGAATCACCATCTTTTTCCGCATGGAGGGGTCGTCTTTTAGCTAGATATAAGCTTGAATCAGCAATTTATGCCACCAAGGGGAAAAAAAGGAAACAACTTGGGTTAAAAATCTGGTCACCAATTCAGAAATGGACTGAGGAAGTAATGATATAGCGAATTTTATATATTGTGTATTTTTGTATGTTCCAGTTCTTCTTTATTTTGTATTGGATTGTATTATGTTCCTTTTCTCTATACATTGTATAATATCTAGTCGAATCTCTTTTCAAGAGGGAATCATGTCATAATCTGTGTAAACTTGCAACGCAAATATCAATAAAAAAAAAAATAAAAATAAAAAGGAATCCAGGGAAAGACATTTTTTCTCTAGAAGAGGTTCCCTGGAGGCAACTTAAATTGAAAGATGAAATGGAATCTAAATTCATCTTAATATTGAGTAGATCTGCTATGACTGCAATGTTTCAAGAGATGATCTTGAAAGAAGAAATATTACTTGGATGAGATGGCTAGTTGATGGTTGCGGTTAATGTTCTAACTGTTTCCCTCTAGCTAAGTAGTAATGTTGGGAGTTGGCTTTCGCACTGAGGCAACTCAATTCTAATTATCAATTACCCTCAGTGATGTTATCATTTGTTGGTGTCTTCCCTCATGCAAAACTCACTATACATATTCCCCACATACTGGTTTTACATACATCACGTCTTCATAATTTAATCTCTCTGCTACTATTGTTGGGTCCAGCACTTCTGACATTTCTTTTGAGCTTAGACTTTACCACTCGTGGTCAAAATGTAACCCTACGTTCACTCTTTCACCGCCACACCCTGCTGCACCACTCTGGGTGCCAGCAGATGCAAAGATTGCCCACCATCTGGAGGTTTTGTTTCCCTGACTATTTCTGTGAGCTCAGCTTGAGCTTGCCGACGCTAAGCAGCCGCATTTTTACAGGTCTATTGACTGACAACATTCCAATCATCAAGCCAGTTCCAAATGTCCTCATGTGCTGCAATAATTTTGCAAAAATCAAAGATTTATTTTTATGTCCACAGAGTGAATTTTTTCTGTTTTTGATCTTGATTTTTCTTACTACGCAAAGAATGTCCTTCAATGTTGGTTCTGATGCTCAAATAGAGTCTCATGGCATTTCGACCTCAAGCAGCTCTTTTTGAAGGTTTTCCACTGTTTTATTCCCTAAGAAGGCATTATGTATTGTTGAGAGTATCTTGCACTTATTTCATGCCCATGCTTTTTTCTACATGTTATTTTTTCTCTATTCCCTTAATTGTGATGTAACCTCTAGTCATTTGGATGAAATGTATTTCCCAGATGCCAGGGGTCTATCAAGACTTCCATATTTCCAGCAGTAATGGCGTTGTTAAGTATTGCATGATTCTTGACTGACAACAAGCTTTGAGGGTTTTACCACCACCTTCCCAGGAAATAGAGTGATGCATGGTCTGTGCCCTTCCACCATGCTGCTGTTATACTCCTGCTCTTTTCTGGTGGCCGAATTCATTACTTCAGATTCCAAAGGCAGCAAGGTCTGTTAACTTTTATATCTAGTTTTGCTCAAGTCTCTCCTGCTGCTGCCACTCGCAGGGTCACCAAACCGGCCTCACTGAACTTACCCGAGGGAGGCCCATCAATGCTACTACCAAGCTACAGCAGGTGTACAGGATTTCTTTCTTCATGTCCCCTCCTCTTCAATGTGGCTCTATGGCCACTGCAGGAGCATTTCTCTCCCTTTTCAGCTGTTCAAGGCTCAGCCAACAAATACTACTGCAGGCCTCTCCCCACGCTGGCCGGATAACCTCAGTTGCCTCCTGAAGAGATAGAAGGATGGGTGGAGACTCTGCAACTCTGTCACCCCTAGGCACTTCTGCCATCTCTGTTCCCGATCCACTGGCAGCAATAAATTCCCTCTGTGCCTTCTCATTGGTAAGCATAATCTTGAAGGAAGTACTTCAGGATAATTGGGGGCAGGGGGTTATACTTTTGGGTTTGGAGAGCTCCTTTCTTCAGAGGCCATTTTCAATGTTTTTAATTATGTATTATCCAAATCAAATTTTATAAATACATAGCAAACAAAAAATTGGTTGAATCCTGGATAGACTAGTGCACAGATACAGTCTCGAAAATCAAAGGTTTGTAGGGGTCAAGACTTAAGTCTGATGTTATGCCTTCCAAAGGAAGTGTGGGTAGTGAGTGCAAAATTAAGGAATGCGGGAAGGTCGAATACAAAGATGTGGAAATATCAGAAATCATATTGATAGCCCTGGAATGTTGCCTTTGATCACAATAAATTTTACTTTCACTTTAATTAGGGCAGATCCTGCACACACATTTTCAGACCGCGAGGCATATAAAAATGTCTTTTTGCTCTTTGTAGTATCGCCATGAAACTAAGTACATTACCATTTCTATTTTCACACTTCAGTCCTCTTTTACTAGAATTAATAAAGGAGAAAACCACAACACAGGTTTCACCTTTTGACTTTGGAAATCGGTTTCAAAAGACATAATTGGCCTAGGCATGTGGTGGTTGAAGTATTAAATGGAGTAAAGGCACGTGAAGCCGCAGTGCTCAAGAGGCTAGTTGAAGTTGATTCCAAAACTTCCATTAAGTAACCAATGGTTTCTCCTGCACGATCTGTCTCAAGCTTAAATGTAGTAGTAGAGTGGAAACTGCTGAATGTCCTTTCCATACTGAAATTCTGGTGGATTTGCCTTGTGGTCAGTGTGGAATACTATGAAGAAGACAATATCAAAATTAGTGGGTAAATATTAAATCCAGCATATGATCTCTGAATGACAATTTACATACGTTGGTGAGGAGTTCAGCTCGAGAACATTATATAACTGAAGGCAAATAATCCCTGCTTCCGCACTTACAGACTAAGCTGTTGTGATACACTTATAGAGCTTATCTGATCTATCTCAAGAAGGAGGAATATCAATGTAACCATTTGCACACTGCATATTGGAGCATATTTGTGAAAGAGTCTCAAAATACGATATATATGAGGGAAAGTGGTCACATCAGTACGAAAATATCATACAGTGGTCGGACCCTAATGAAAATTTCAATTCAAGGTGATGAATGTGTTGCCAGAGCGCTACTTATTGCATAGCACCTTCGCAGTTGCAGCCCCTACTTTCCATCCCGTGGCTGTAGTATGTAGTCTGGAGGACCAATGGGCCCCTGGACATAAAGGGAGATAAGGCCCCGGTAGCAGAGGAAACTCGGAGCCCTGACCTGGGTCCGATGGCCTAATTGAAGTACGCATTTTCATTTGCAGTAGTGGTCTGGTGCCCGGCTCATTCGCCCCAGGGGACGCCATATCGCTTGTGGAGGCGGGGCAGGACTACACCCCCTCAGGCAGCAATCGCGGCTCCAGCCGCCAACATTGCCTCAGTTGTTCTATGCCCAGAGGTACATATTAAATCGGGCCTTGGCTCCCGCTGCACAAGAGCGGGTACGTCTGTGCCTGTCTGTGGCCCTTTCTGGCCGAGCGTATTCTCTTGGCCCCTCGACTGGTGAATGTTAGTAGAGGAAGACTGGCCTTAAGCAGCTACATTCGGCTTGGTGAACCTGGAGAACAGCCTGGTTATCTTGTCTAGAGCAACAGAAGTTCCAATCAGCGAGAGCCTGACTCTTGATCATCACCTGCTTCATAGACTCTGCATTGTGCCTTTGTGCTCTTGCCCACTTTGACCTTTTCTCGAAAGTGTATGGCTCTTTTTTGGGCAGGACAGCATGGGGAAGTGGAAGGTGGCACCTGTAAATTCCCCACTGGGTTCAAAACACAGGACTATTGATTCTTTTCTGGCTAAAGCAGTAGGGGCCATCACGGAAGAAATAGAGAAGATGGAAAGGCGTCTTTCTTTGGACCTGGGTGGTGTCTTGCTCCCTCTGGTGGGAGAACCAGCAATCTTGGGTCCCCAAAAATCATCGGGTGAAGCTTCAGAACCAACACAGGATCTAGTACAGGAGGGTCTGAATGCTAATGGCTCTAGTCCTAGTAAGCCCAAACCAGGACATACCAGTCGTAATAGGGCATCCACCGTCTCCAACCAAGATGCAGCTTTGTGTGGCCCTCCAGCACCAAAGAGGCTTCAGCGACTTTACAAGAAACTCAAGTCGGTGAAGAATGGGAATTAGGGGGTGGGCTCTGCTAATGTAGTTCTGAAGGACTTGAAAGGTTGTGAAGACTTTTGGGCTCCCTTAATACAAATAATTGTGGATGTTTTGACTGGTTTATTGACTGATTTTTGCAGTGAAGTCACTAAAGTCATATCAGAAACCATATCCTGCAGGGCCAGACAACCCAATCGGATGATCTCCTATCAGGCATTCAAACTAACACCCAGCTCCCTATAGGTACCTCCAATACCTCAGGGTCCACGTTATGTGGCCCCAATCCTTTGGTCACCCATTCACGCCCAACAAACTCTTGCCAAGGGGCCCCAGAGCCGACTCAGCGTCCCCCCAAGCCTCACCGGGTAGTAAGTTCAGTCAGTTCAAGTGCCGCAAATAGCCCTGGGCTTCCAATAATTGATCTCCTTCCAGCCATCTGCCCCTATACTGTGGTTACGGTAGGTGTACCTGGCCTCAGTTCTCTAAGGGGCAAGACCCGGACCAACTGATTAATAAGGTACCCCACTGGTTAAGCAAATATGTCAGGTTCAATGTGGTGGATAACAGACATAACCTAATGGCTAGGCGGGTTTCCTGGATTGGGCAGTCCAGAAAAACATTTGAAGGGGACAGTGTGATTGTCAAGTTGAGATTCCCAGAACTGGCCCGCAGGATTTTAAGCCATAATTCCCAATCTTTTTTTTATGAATCTGGTATAAAGACACTCCCACTGGGTTTCTTTTACAGGTCCCCCTCTAATCCTACACCTATCCACCATTCTGCTCTTCAGGAGTGGGGTTTCCAGCCTTATAGGGGAATTCCAACTTCGGATAATCCTTTTGTCCCACTCAGGGATCTCAATGATTTAGATTGACAGCATGAGTTTGGGGCATAAGTGAAGCAAGTGACATACTAGTTAAGATGCCTGCTAATAGTGCCAGTAGTGTAATAATCCCTGGAGAAAATGTAGGCCCGGGCATAAATGCTTGAGTATTCTGGGGACTGGGAGCCCTGTGATGGCCTCTACTGTCCTTCTATCCATTCAGACCCAGGCTAGGGGGATAACGTAAATATTCTCTCATGGAATGTGGCAGGACTTGTGGCAAAATTCAGTTATGAGAGGTGGCTCCAATCCATCAAAATTGTCATAAAATATGTATCCAGGAAACCTGGGAGACTGAAAATACTTTTTTTCTTTAGGGATACAAAATGTTCTTTTGCCCGGCAGAAGGCTCAAGAACAAGCAGAGCTGGCGGTGGCTTAAATATTTTCATGGATCTTAGGATTCAGGGCACAATGAAGTCCTTGATGTGGGACTCTAAAGTTGCTCACGGTGTCTCGTTATTGAGTACATTGTATTGGTTTACATTAATATATATTTATAATGCAACAGGGCAGCACCTGGGGCCATCTAGCCCTGTACAATTAAGAAGGTACTTTGAGCAAATACAGGGGGAAGGTGTGTCAGAGGCACAATTGATTTTAGTGTGAGATTTTAATTGTCATCTATGTCCCAACCTAGCAGTGATTAATTTTGACTGGTCCACTTGTACGATTAATGAAGGATTGCACATGGAACACACTGGGGAAGGGTGGGATCTGTATGCCCTCCTTAATTTATATGGCCTAACTCATACATTGGACATGCTCCGCAACCCCCGGGATACCCCTGTGTCTCCGTCCTATAAAGGAAGGGGGTGTGCAACATTTATCAACTTTATCTATGTGTCTCTCTCCTTGAGGCGGTTTATATCCTCCTTTAACATACAATATAGTCTGTTTAGTGACCATAATCCTTTCACCATGACCCTCAAAATTTCGGGAATCCAGCCATCACCTTGTAGGATAAATGTTGGCACGATTGCTGCTATTGAGCAAGGGAGGCGGACAAAATGGTCACAGCTGGATGTTATTGGCTTTTATAAATCTCTGTTCAGAATAAGCCAGCAAGAGCTCTTGACCTGTCTAGAACCGATGGCCCATGGGGAAGAAACCATCCAGGCATTTACTGTGATTGCAAAAACTGTTGTGGAGATGCTAACATCTCCAGTAGCTACACCCCGTATGGAATTTACGAAGTGGGTCAACAGAGAGTGTTCCCGGGCTCTCAGAGAACTTAGGAGGGCTCTGAAACAGATCCCGTGAGACAGATCCAGAGTGGCAGCTTGCCGTAACAATTATAAAGTGGCCGACAAGGGACCGAAGTGCTTGCTGCAAAAACAGGCTGGGGACAATTTAGTAGAAGCATGTGATCAAAAGGACTGTAAGATTATTAACAGCCCATGCTTTTCAGAATCGGACAAACCAGGGTTAAGCCACAACATTCCCCCTATAAATGGAAGGCTCCCTTTAGGCAGTTTATAATTATGGTTATGGTGAATCCCCTTCCCAGAACCTAATCCCCCCCCCAGAACTGAACCCATTCTTTTTACCCTTTATGAGGTCAGGCTGGGTATTGAGGGCCTGTCACGGAATAAGTCTCCAGGTCCTGATGGGTTTCCCCCTGATCTCTATTGCAATAACATAGATGTATGGGCACCACTTCTTGTCAGGGTTCTAAATGCCGCAGTCAGAACAGTAATGCCCATTTTGTGGTCTACAGCCATCATTGTCCCGATTTTTAAGAAGGGAGAGGCAACCCTCAGTGTTATCGCCGTATATCTCTCATTGATGCCTCTGTGAAAGTCCATGGCCAGGTCTTATTGAATAAACTGTAAAGATAAACACCAGTGCACTTCCAAGATAGTCACTTTGATCCATACGCTATTATAGCGTTTCAAACACTGTCCATATCCTTGGTCAGAAGCCAAATCCAACACAGCTGGATGATGTAGAAAATTCAAGTCTTTATTATGCACATGCTATAATCCACAGCTTATTGAATAAACTGTCCACCTGGGCAGACTCCAATCGTATTATCTCAGATGTGCAATATGGGTTCCATGCAGCCAAATTCACCACAGATCAGTGCCTCAATCTCTATCATTTAATGGCAAAATATAGAATAGCAAAACATGGAGCTCTGTATCTGGGCTTCATGGCTCTCACCACGGCCTTCGACCGGGTGAACTGTAGCAAGCTTTGGAACCTACTTGGAGAATTTGGGGACGACCTGGTGATAATTAATGTCTTAATGACATTACATTTTAACACCACCACTGTGGTACGATACACCCAGGAAGGGAACATTACTGATCATTTTAAATGTTCAAGTGGAGTTAGAAAGGGATGCCTATTGGCCCCTTTTTTATTTACGCTATACATTAATGGCCTTGACTCATTTTTTTTTTTTTTATATACTTTTTTTTTTATTTTAACAGTAAGACAAGAGTAGGCAATACAGACATCAGGCGTTTCGCGGTGAAATACAGAACAGGGCCAGGCGGGGGAAATATACAAACAAGAATCACTGTAAAAAGTAAAAGGCCCACCACGGGTACACATAACGGAAAAAGGAAATAAGCAATCCATCAATCAATCAAAAGCAATCCCACCCGCGCGACCTCGTCCACAATGTTACAGGATAATTAAGCCAGCGAACACACCCAGACAATAAAGGAGTCGTGAAAAATAAACAGCCCATCTCTCGTAGAAGAAAGGGGAAAAGAAAAAAGGGGCCATAGAACAAAAGAAAGGCAAAATAAAAAACCCCACCCGTAACCCCCCACCCTGCACCCCAGAAATGGCTACGGCTTAACCCCATTAGCAGCGTGCCTGTCGCCCAAGAACTACCCTAAAGGAAGGGAAAAGAGAAAGCGGAGGAGGAGAAAGCAAACACACTCCCGATCTCCCACACTCCCCGCCAACAGCGACCACCCCGAGACATGGTAAAATCAATATTTAGCAATTATACAAACCAGTCAGGGGAGGATAAACAACAACCACCCAATTCCCATCACAATATAGGCACAACCCCGGCATTGCCAAAAGCTTTTATATCGGACCCCATCGATAAAGTTCAGCCCTGGCCAGTACGGTCCGTCAGAAAAGCCTGTACCACTCGAGCCGCCATTTTGATGGTAAAGGCAAAGCGTCCATAAAAGTTCTTGACAGCACAAGAGGATCGAACACAGGATAAAAGTTCACGGCTCGAATGAGGAAAGGTGTCCAAGAACAGCAAGTATCCGGAACCATCACCAAGGAACTCGTAGCCACATGGAAGACCGTCTATAGATGCGTTGGGTGGCCGCAGGATCAGGCAAGAGACGCTAACGAGAAGCACGGGCTGGCTCGTCGATAACAGGGGACCGTCAAGGTGCATGAATTCCGGGTTATGCACGGGGACCTCGACCTCTGATGGGCAATGCACCGCTGGTACCACCTCTAGCTGGAAACTAAACGAGGTGTCGTCCTCAGGTTCCAGAATACCGTCCACTTTCACCAGCAGTGTCCGGAACACAGCGACTGTGTACGAATGGAGCGCCCCAATGGCGGCCACAACGGCCTGCAGCGATGGCGTGCCTTCCGTCCGCTCCATCTCCTCTCAGTAGGCGACAGAGCCGGACTTGAACCCCGGTGGCCGGCTGCTCCGGAGTCGCAGGCCACGCAAATCTGGTATCAAATAATGGGCGCTCCTCGTCTTACAGAACGCACCTTCGCTGTCAGAGAGGGCCCCAGCCCGTCGACCCCGGAAAGGCAGCAAGGTCTCCGGGCACCGGGCCCCCACCACAGCAGCCGGCGTGACACTCTGGCGTGTCCCCGGTGTAGATCTTCAAAGGATCTTCACAAAAAGACAACAATTCAGGCACTCTTCGGGAGACCGGGCTCAGTCCAGGTCTCAGGCCGATGTTGTTCAACTCTGACTCGGGTAGTCCAGAAATCTAGGCCCCGGCTTCCACACGGTGTTAGGCCGAGAATGGAAACACGGCATATCTTCGTCAGCCGATGAGGTAAAAATCTCGGGATTGCACCTTTAGAAGCAGTAGACCTTCATAAACAAGGAGATCAGGCGTAAGGTCAAGATTGAAGGCAGGATAATCGAGCTGCTGGCGGAGGTCGGCGGAGCCGGGAGCTTATGCGGCCATCTTGGTTCGTAGCGTAGCTCCTCCTCCCCTTGACTCATTCTTGACAGGCCTACAGGCCGATACTTCCAGGATAGGCACCAGAACGGTTTCTGTACTGCTGTACGTGGATAATGCAGTACTGCTAGCATGGACGCCGAGGAGTTTGCAAGCCTTATTGGACGAGTTTGCATCCTTTATGACCGAGATCAATTTATCTCCGAACCTAACTAGGGGCCAGATGTAGGTAGGCTATTACCGGTCGGTCTCGTCCAAATTCGGCCGTTACCGACCGGTAATAGACTTTTCCTATGTAGGAGGCTTTTTTACTGATTCGGTAAATAACAAATCGGTATTTACCGATTTGGTATTTACCGAATCATCCTTTACCAATTCGGTATTTACCGAATCGGTAAATGAGATGTAGGAAGAACTGTAAACTGTGCTTCTGGGCTTTAAGGATTTGTTATTTACCATCAACTATTAGTTGGTGGTAAATAACAAATTCCTACGTAAATGAAAATATGTGCATTTACACCTGTGCCATGTGACAGACATACATGCCCTTAGGGCATGTATGTGTGCCACATGTTCACACAAGCACTAATCAGAGGTGCAGCAGGGTGTCAAAGTGACACCCTGCCACCCTTGACTTTTTCCCAATTTTACTGAATCGGTAATTACCGATTCGGTAATTGACATTCATTCCTATGGGCCTCCAGGCCCATAGGATTGAATGGCAAATACAGAATCTGTAATTACTGATTCGGTAAATACCGAATCTTAACGATTCAGTATTTTTTACCGATTTATTACCTACATTGCATTTAACGATTCGAAAATACCGAATCGGTAAAATTCGGTATTTTCGAATCTGTAAATTAAAATTACCTACATCTAGCCCCAAATCATATGTTATGGAAATTGGTAAGCAGGCCAGCAGACATAACACATATAAAGTAGGTACACATAGTATAGCGAAGGTTCCGGCCTTTTCTTACCTGGATATTTTATATGATGATAAGCTTAATTTTAAAGACCTACATGAGGGGAAACTTTTAGAAATGAACAGATCTACGGGTGCTATCGCAAATTATGCTCATAGACTGGGGCCATGGTCACCAGGGATACATTTAAAGCTATACAATTCTTACTGTATCTCTAAGGCCTAAATGGAAGTGAGGTATGGGGGTACATGGCAGCTAACAATTTACAAGTTTCAGAAAATAAATATTTTAGGCTTATTTTGAAGGCCCCCGCAGTGTACATCGAGTACAATGGGCCAAGTATATCACGGATTTGGTGGCCGTTAAACCGCTGTTAAGTTGGGTGTAAATATGGTCAAAAGAGGAGGCAGGTTTTAATAGACTAATAATTCAGGACTGCCTCTCACTTGACCATGCGTTAAAAATACCATAGTTAGGATACATCAAGGATACCCTCACTGCCTTAAGTAGAGCAGACATATTCTCTAATTATGAGAACATAGAGCTACAGGATAAGAATAATATTAAAGAGTTGTTTTTTAAATATATGGTAGCCTACTGAGGAGACAAGGAGCTTAAAAAAAACCATGGTCAGAGCACACCCCTTAGTATTGTCTATGCTGGGCATGGAGCCTTATTTATCAATTATAACAAGCGCACATGATAGATTTTTAATCACTCATTTTAGGATGAATCAGCTACATCACTTACTGGCTTCCCCTCCATGGTTTGTCCAAGACTTAGAAGACAGGAGTCCATTTGGCTGCGACAATAGGTCTCCACAGGATACCCTACATTTTGTCTTTCTTTGTAAATATTTTATGTATCCTACATGATTGTTTCTTAAAAGGCTTTTGAAAGCAGCAAGATTTAGGCTCGCCCGTGTAGCTTTACTGTATCTACAACTATTACCTAATGCTTACAGACTCTTCTGTGTAATTAGCTTTTTGAGATCAGCATTTAGGTCAAGAACACCAGAGGCGATTAAAGCAGCAACATTGTGTATTGCCATGCTGTCATAAATGTAATGAATTATTAACGATTTTTATAGACTCTTCTATAGTCTCAACTTTTGTATTTATGTGTTGGCCTAGCTTGTTTAATATCCACTGAACCTAATGTATTTTAAAAACTATTGAATGTTTCCAAGTACCCTTTAATGGGCAGTAAATATGGTTGACTCAATGAGAATTTGGACGTTTTGCGATTTTGCACATCTATTTGCTTTGTAGTCACTTAATGAACTTGATGCTGTTTTAAAATTGTTTTCTGTGGCTGTTTTTAACTGCTCAATAAATATTATTATTGTTACATACCAAGTTGGAATGATATTTCAAGTCTCCTTAGAGTTCTCTATTGTTTGTCCCCTTTCTCTTTTTGAATGCAAGCCTCCTTGATGACCTGGAATACGTATGTTCTCTGACATATTATGTTTCATACAGTGCTGATGATAGCTCTTAAACACTTGATTGTCACATTTGTTTAGAGTGTAAGTTATACAGTACAACATTAATTTCTTGTAAATTCCACTGCTTAATATATTGGCCCCAGATTAGAAGGTTTGTCATCTATGTGTTCGTTGGTTGGAATCATAACTAGTCGATGGCGACCAAAATGTATTACCATTTTGTGAATTCCTTAATGACGTATTGTAAATTACTGGTAGTTTCAATCGAGTTTTCATTGGAGAGGTGTGTGTTTTACTCTAAGTCCTTATTAAGTGGCACGTTTTATCAATCTCATCAATAACAAAAAAGACCCATTGTCTCACAGTAGAACTCAGCGTTGGTGGGTAGAGGAATTCTGCCAGTGGTCTGTCCTTTGTTTCCATAAGTTGGAGTGTTTTTCGTGACCACTCAATTCTATATCAGGCCCTAAATGTGCCTGAAGTCGTTCATACTATAACCCCTAACATCAGGGTGATTGGTAGTGCCTGAGGGTTTCCTTGACTCTCTACAACAATTTCCGGGTCGAAGGTCGAAAGTTTGAATGAGTTCCAAAGGTATCAATCTAATTTTGTTGGGTGCTACACAAGCGGAAGTGTAACTACAGTCTCAGGTGCAGTGGCACCAGGTCCCAGGTCGGTGACTGGCGCACTGCACCCATGTTATGACTATGTTTTACTCCCCTTTCGGGGGCGGGGGAGGCATCCTGTTTGCATGCAATTAGGAAACATAACAACCTTGCCATACTACAGAACGCCTACATATATGTCTCTGATATTATTACAAAATGTCTCATTCTGAAGAGTGCAGAATAAAAATCACTCATCCAGAATACGAGCATAACATTTAATAAATGTATAACATAATTCTTCAATACAACACTATGATATTCATTGAAACTATTGTTATGCGTATGAATAATTTGTCACTTGTGAAGTTATGAAATGAATGCAGCAGAGCATTCTGAATAATGTCTGTCTGATGACTTGTGCGTACATGTTTTGTTGTATTTTTTTTCTAATTAGCTTGAAAATGTAATTTCAAAGCAAATGGAAAGTTCTTTCCGCTCTGTCTGTAATTAGCTTGTTTTAAAGCTTCCATGTATACTCCTACACTACATTTAACATTAATGGGTGCACAATAATGTACATAAAATTAAAGAAACAGTTTAATTAATTTAATGAAAATTAAATATTAAACATATTTTGCATAATAAGCCCACCATGCATTGATTTAATTGGGCGGGAGTACCCAGAGCAGTTGGGGTGACAGTGAGAAATAATTAAAAACAAGTAGGATGGCCTCTGGGCACGAGCAATGCTTGGGAGCTCCCTCTCAGGAAAAGTTTATTTAATTAAAATTAAACTAATCTATGGAAAACAGTCGATAAGCATTTCATAATACTAATGATAATACCAACAAATGAAGTTTATACTTCATATACAAATACTAATATGGGGAGGAGGGTGTTTCATTATTTTGTTCTGCCACAAGCGACACGAATGACAATCCGCAGACAGAAGAGTAATAAGATAAATGCCATATTTTTGGATTTGTAGTTATATTTTAAACGAAGTTCAATTTACCAAGTGTTATTAGTTAATTTAAATGTCTTGGATATGTCTGCTGTGCCTGGGAAGCTTTCAAACATTGTATTTTATTAGTTGTGTACTGTTAATTGTTTATTTAAGCATAAAGTTGACAAGTAGCCGTGTTATAGGGGAGATGTAGACTAGGTGGCAGGTGATGGTAAGCTAAGGGTGTCATTTAGACCTTGGTGGACAGACAGCCAACACACCAGGCGCCCGGAGGCCCCTCCTCCTCTCTTTAGACAGGGGACTGCCTGCCATATGTAGAGATCCGCACCTTCCAGAGGAGCACTCAGGCCCACATGCATCAAGCATTTTTGCAGTTGCAAACGGTGCGATTCCTTAAAATCGGCCGTTTGCGAATGCAAAAGTGCTTGTTGGGATGCATCATGCCATTTTAGAAGTCGCATCTTTTTTACGATTTCTAAAATTGCATTAGCATTTAAGAAATCGCAATTGTGCGATTTCTTAAATGCTATGCATCATTATAGAAAAATATGCGTTTTTTAAAATTGGAAGTGCAAATTACCACGAAGTCCAACTTCGTGGTAAATTGCGAAATTGATTAAAAATGCACAAAAATGCATTTTTTAAACTGTAAAGTTACACACACACATGTCCTTAGGACATGTGTGTATGTAACTTATGCTGAAAAGTACATTTCAGGGGTGCATGGGGGGGTCCTTTGGACCCCCCCTGCACCCATGAAATTTTCTAAGTGCCACTCGCAATTTCCATTGACTCCTATGGGCCTTTTGGCCCATAGGAATCAATGGGAATTGCGAAAATTAAGTTAAGAAATCGGTATTTCTTTTGGATTCGGTAAAAATTGCGATTTTTACCGAATCCCACAAGAATACCGAAAATATTGATGCATATCATTTTGCATTTCTTAATTTGCGATTCCTTATTTTTCGCAAATTAAGAAATGCAAAAAGACACAATGATGCATGTGGGCCTCAGTGCCTTCAGTGCATCCACTGGTGTGGCAGTTGCACAGTGAAGGCACAGATGAATGCTGAGCAAGCATCATATTTGTTTGGCACTGCTGGCATGAATGCTTCGACTGGCCAGTGGCCAACCTGGATAGGGAAAGTAAGTGGAAGCAGCTCCACCCAAAATAAGTTGCCGCTCACGAATGTGACTTGGTGGTCCAGTGGTGGATGTGTCTTGAGGTCAAGGGGTTCCAATTGGGAATCTCCTGAATTAGCACTTTCAGAAGCACTGTGGTTCCCCCATTTCTAAATAAGCTAAAATGTGGCAGTCAAGAACACTGGAACTTAGGGCACAGTTCTCACACTGCCAAACTCTAAATGTAACGTCTTATCTCCTATCTGAATTATTGTATGTCTGAACCTAATATATGGATTGCTTGCGAATTCCAAAACAAAATAGCCTTTCATGGTGTTAATCACAGAGAGCACATGTTCAATTCAAATGCAGTTAAGTTGTATTTGTCATGTTACACTACACTATTTGTGAGCAGTTAAGACCGCTTAATTGTCAGATAGTTGCCCAGCGGGTGCTCAGCAGCGACTAGATGGACCATCATACTGCTTGTGACTAGACCAACAAAAGACTGATGGACTCAGGCAGCTCAAACGTGCACAATCTAGGCTTGTTCAGGCCAGGTGTTGTGCCCATGAGATTAGTGGTGAGGAACTTCATCATTGCCCTGAGGGAAGTTACAAGTCTTTCTGGTATTTTGGGTGATAGAGATCATGTATGTGGATAGTCATGTAGCAGTGGATATCTGCACTGTAGATCAATATGGGTTGATTTTCAAAATGTAACAGGGTAATTCCTGCTTAAGACTTGAAGCAATGATGAAAGTAGCTCACCATTGAGACTCCTTGTTGCAGTCATCCTGGTAGGAAATAAATCATCTCCTGTTAAGAGTGAGAAGACCACAGATCAAAGTGCCAGAGCATATTTGCACTTCAAGTGTTTAGCATCTATTCTGGAACCTTAGATGGTGTTGAAAAAAAAAGTACAATTGGACTGGAAGTGCCACGATGCCCGCAGCCACAGTTCTGTTCCTTTTGCAACAATGTATCTGCTGCTTTACTTGCAGACTCCCAAGTAACTTACAAATCACAACTAAGCACCCATCTATGCTGAATAGTCATACACTCAAGGGGGTATTCTCAAGAACGTGTGATAACTATTGCAAAATTAGCTTAATGCAACTTTCAAAATCGCTGTCTATTGCAGGAAATTTACGCTGTGTTAACTAACTATTCACAACATGGCGGTACAATACAATAGTCTCACGATAACGCATCAAATTACCACATTAAAACCAACGCAACACCGCAAAAATGCTAAACACGAATGCATAAAAAACTGTGATGAAGCCAAACGCGATACAAAACACAGCGAAAACCAGCGACAGGCCTGCAAATCCCAAGCGTCAGGTGGGAAAATGCACCATAAAAGCAGAGTAAAAAATGCGGTGATGACAACGTACGAGCACAACCCCACAGCTGTGACGCAGAGCAAATGACCATTGTCCCACATCAGATAGGCATTTCCTCACAAACAGCCACAATGTACATTGACATGGATTCAGTGTGTAACCTGCGCCAATGCCGAAACTTACACGGAACACACTGTGAAACCACATCTCCTCTTCACATTGCAGAGGGACAATCAACACCCCCTGCACACCGACGTGCCATGTCCATGATCAAAGAAGAATGAAAGACTAATATAGTGGTAGTGACTCCCCCTTATATACATGTTACCCATGTCATGGGACTTGAGTCACAGGGTGCATCCCTGCATCATGGCGGCACATATCAGAGCCCAAAAGAAGCCCTGTTGTCCACCCGTAGGCCACAAATGACTGTCAATATGGAATGAATTGGGACACATGTGAAACATCAAATAGTGGGATACCATAACAACTGTGACACACTGAACTGGCAGTTCGAATACGTGACACTCTAAACAGCCTCACTCCACAGAGGTGACAGACCCACCATCCAGTAACAAATTCCAAAACTCTCAACACTGCATGCCTCACCCACAATTGTCTGAGTGAAGTGCCTGCACAGATGAGTGACATGCACGCAGGGAATGTGTTTCGTAAAGCATTTATTTGCACATGGTGTGCCTGTGGTCAGTCATCGTACTGTCCTATTATTACTAAGGACCGTCACAATGTGATGCCAACCAGAGAAGAAATTGTCAATGATGTAGTCCCTACGGGCTATTCCTGCTGCGGCTGCAGTGGGGTGTGATTCACCTGCCTCATCTTTATCGTCATCGTCCGGTGCATCTGGCACTCGTATACATAGGGCTTTGCTGCGTACACATATGTTGTGCAACACACAACTTGCAACAATCATCTTGCACACAATGTCTGGGCTATACAGGAGCCTTCCACCAGGCACCTGAAATGTGACTTGAGCACTCCGAATGTGCTCTCCACAATGCCCCTGGTGCATTTGTGGGCCAAATTGTACTGCCTCTTGACATGTGTGTTCGGAGCTCGGAGCGGTGTCATCATACAAGCGCAGAGTGCATATCCTTGGTCACCTGTGACAGTGCAGAGAGACATGAGTCGAGACCACTTACCGCATGATGTATTGGCAGGCTCACAGGTTCATTGGTGTGTGATATGTGTGACTCGGTGATTCCTGTATGACATGAACTGTTTGTGGCAAATGAACGCCATCAATGTGTCTTACGTAGCCTCACTGCTGCACCTCCCTCCCCCCCAGCCTATTCACTAGTGTGCGCAGCACGGTTGCATCACTTGCACCACGACGGCACACCATTGTCATGCCTGTCTGTGCATATCCACAAGCCTGACTACGACACAGTGATGATGTGTGCAGAAGGTGGCCGGCCACGTGTGTGTAGGCCCATTGTAAGGACAGGGCTGAAACAGATGTAGAGCACCTGCCTGGCTGAACTCGACATGCAGTTGAGGGTAACTCTTTGTCTCATGCTGCACTAATAGCGAAACACACAACAGTTGGCATGTGTGATCCCTGACCCCGAGCGGGCATGCCCTCCCCCATGTACCACTTCCGCTGAGCATGCACACCGGGGGCAAGCCACATAGCAACAGTGTTGATTGTGTGACAGGTGGCGCAGACACACGCATGAGCCACATTCTTGGCAAGGCCTACATCTAACCACACCCAGATCCACGTGTGGAGGAGCCACACCCCTATGCTGTACTGCTGTACGCCTGTCCACCCCGCTTACGCTCACAGGGAGGTACGACATGGTTACATGTCACAGGTCTACACCACTGCCTGGTTGAGCCCGCTGTACACAGCACATTGTAATGTGGAATGGCCCCGCTCAGTCATGCATACATAATGACCAAACTGACACACGTAGTGAGTTTGTGGAGCAGGCTATGGGCACGTGCACCCAGCCCCTTTCATTGCCAGGGTTACATGTTCAGTGACGCCTGTGCTGTATATGTTTTGGGTAGTGTAAGCCACCCCTCAGGGGTTAATTGGTGCTGGCAACAACCACAACAGCGTACAGACAAACAGCAGTACAAGGTACGAACAGCAAGGGTCCCTGACTTGAACTGCACAGAGTTAATGGCCCCGGATTCACCACGGCCTGCATAGGCACATCACCATGGGACGGTGACTTGCGCTGCACTGATATATAAGGCCAGGCGAGCTGAGCGGGTCCTCATCGATGTCCAAGGAGAATGTCGCTGAGGGTTGCAGGGGACAGTGGAAGGGGTACTTCCAGGGTATGATGCAGAGGGCAGAAGCAAGCAGAAACAGGCATTTGGCGGAGTTGAATGCTACAGACTCATCTTTTCCACCATGTCAGTATCAGCTACATGATGATGAAGACAACCCCAGCCCATAGACTCAGATGCCACCAAAGTTCCACCAGAGAGTGCCCATGGATTTCGGGGCACATGCTTAGTGGCACCAGAGCTGAAAGGGGATGCAGTCTGTGATGAGGCCTGTACAATGACATGAACTCTGCCATGAGGAGAGCAAGACTCAGTTCAAATTGTGTGACCTACTCCACCGCAGTGTGTGCCAGAGGCAGCGGTCAGCAGTGGCCCACAGCCGTGTGTGGTTGACCTGCACTGCACAGAGTCAGTGGCACCAGTGCAGTTGTTGGTAGTGTCCCATCACCTCCATAAAGCTGAGCCTTTTCTCCCCTGGACTGAAGCGCATCTTCCCCTTACTCCTCTCCTTGCATACTGTGACATGAACACTTCCAGAAAGAAATCAGGACAGTTCCAAAAGTGTGACATAGTTGGCCGCAGTGTCGGCCAGAGGCAGTGGTCAGCACGGGTTAACCGCTGTCCAGCCATCTCCTCCTGGATCTCTAACACACAACGTTGGAATGGCATGTGGATTAGATTTGTGGCTGATGGAGGTAGTGGCACCAGAGCTGAGCGGGTGTGCAGCCTGTGACGATGCTGTGTCCTGCCTGATATAGACTGCATTCGATTGGTGTGAGGCCTGCAGGACTGCTATGTAGGCCGAAGGCCGCAGTCAGCAAGGGCCCACAGACACATTTGGTTGGAGTCCTATGCACAGGCTTGGTGGCACCACATCGAAGAGAGTATAGTGACATAAACTCAGCCATACATACTGTTCTCTGCCATAGTGTAATCAAGAATCAGTTCCGAATGTGTGACCTATTTGTCCGCTGTGCATGCCGGTGGAGTAAGCCAATGAGGAAGGGGTACTGCGGTCCTCTGTTGTGGAGGCTGTGATGGTCGTAGCAGGTTGCCAGGGTCACGGACCTCGGGCAGAGAGGTTGCATCGGCACGTAGTGGGCCCTCTTTGACACACGCCGGTGTCGGCAGGTGAGCAGTGATGCCTGGATGTGCAGGGGTGGGCATGACGGCTTCGGGGACCAGCAGCCCATGGTGCAGGAGGCACAGAGGGATGCAGGCACCAGCGCTCACGGCGTTGGCTTCGTGGCGGGGTGAGAGGCGCTGCCCTGGCAGGGATGTTGACCATTCTGGAAGAGAACCATGTCCAGGGCTATGTGCTTTTTATTCACACCCCGACGCTAGCCTGGCATGCGCAGGGCCAGCCCACTCCACACACACTTACAGGGGGGACATAACAAGCTACATTTCTGTGATCTCCCCCACTGGCTGGGGTGACATGGTTGCGTCCATTGTCCACAACACTACCACCACTAACGGTATGTCGACATGGATATGTCTGTGGTCTGCATACTGCAGTCTGTCCAGCACATCCACGCCACACTTGTCATTGTGTGCAGTCTCATTCATCGGTCACATCGCCTCCTTCGCACATGCCTGGTTCCCTCCTCTCCCCACATTCTGCTGATGTGTAGGTGAGGTGCCATGCCGTTGATGGCTCATGTACATGGCTAGCCCAGGTTCCCACAGTGAGTTGTGCTGTCGTGTCAGGTGGGTGGGCATGTTGTTTGGCATGTTGTATATGACTTTGTGACGGGTGCATTCCCAGAGTTGTGAATTTCATGATTGGGTATTAGAGGTGTGTGTTGTGTTCATTTGGTACTTACCAAAGAGCAGTGCATTTCCATAGGTGCCATCCTGGAATTGCTGGTTGATGATGGACTGTTGGAACATATATGAATCATGCACACTGCCTGGGTAGTTGGCGATGACATTGGTGAAGAGTCCCCGTGGTCCACTATTGCCAGCACATTGATGGAATGTGTGTGCTTTCTGTTGTGGTAATTGTGTGCAGTGTTGGCACGGGGCACAAGTAGGACATGTGTGCAGTCAATTGTCCCCAACACGTGCGGGAAGCCAGCTATGGCGTAGAACCCTTGCTTGATCTCCAGCTGTTCCTGTGCAGTGTGGGGGAAGTATAGGTACTGGGATACCAAGGTGATGATGGCATCCAGCACAGGTTTGAGGAACTTTCATAGGGCTGGCTATGAGACTCCTCCGACTCTGGCAGTTGTTGGATGGAATGTACCAGAGACCAACAGATGCAGCACAGCCAGCAGCTTTGTCTGAGGTGGGATGTTGGTTGTCCGCTGTGTTGGTACTATCAGCCTGTGGGCTATGATGTTCAGGATGCGGAGGATGGTTGTCCTTTTGAACCTGTAGTGGGCAATGACATACTCTGGTGCCATGTCTGTGAGTCTGGTGCATTTTCTGAAGGTCCGCGGTCTGTGCCTGCGCTGCCTCTGTGGTGGTCCAGGCTGGTGGGGTGGGCCTGGGGGTGGTGGTGGTGGGTGTTGTCAACTTGTTGGGGCTCCTGATCTGCATGATCAGTAGTTCCATGGCATCTGTTGTTCTTCAGGTGAAGCTCTGGGCTGGGCTCCCTTGTCTGGTGCAGGCTGTCGTCCAACTTTACACCAGGTCAGGGCAGGTGTTAATTTCCTGCTGCCAATGTACCTTCTTGCCTGTTTTGGGTTCTTATCGCCAATCTGGCTGGTCGTTGAGAATGTTGCAGGGTGGTGTTGTTGCGGCTTTTGGCATGGGAACGCCTACTCTGCATCTCATTAGCAATAGTTGCGGGGGTCACCTGTGGCGATGTTTTTTGCGGTTGCTATCACAGGTTAACTGGTGATATGGGCTGTTTGCACCAGCTTGTGAGTTGAGCGATATATTTATCGCCACTTTGGCTGTGATAAAGTGCTGTTAACTCAGCAATAACTCCTTGAGAATATGCCCCTCAACTTTTAATGATGGTATTGGGATCAGGGGTGAAGCATGGTACAACTTACCCAATTTGACAAGGTGGGGGACAGATGGTCATTAGGGACAGGCGAAGTTTACAATAAATCCACAAACATGCTTATTATAGGCTAAAGGGGCGAAGTTTCCTGACTCCTCCCAACTTCGCCAAAGTAAAGTTTAAGGTACCTGACCTGTCTGTGGTGACGAATTGCTTCACCAGAATGTCTCAGAGACATGATTTTTGATAGCAAAGAATCATGGTTGAGTGTAACCTTAACCATGAAAACCAGCTGAGTGGTTCCAGGGAGGGCGACACAAAATGGCTTTGGATGTAAGAGGAGGGGCTGTGGATTTGGAAGTTATGAGATGAACAGTGAAGGGATGTTGTTTGTGAGAGGTTAAGTTCTTTGCTGGGAATACTTCGGCAGTGTAGTGTTTCTTGCTCCTAGATCAACCAGAACAACGGAGATGGATTGCCTGATATAAAATCAGGGTACATAAATATTAGGCTTCAATAAATTATTGGGGTTCAGCTTCCACGTAGGCATGAGGGTAATAGACATTCAAAGAGGGAACTGGGGTGCCTTCCAAATAGCACTAGTTCACCCTCTGCACTGAGTGGCCCCTTGCAGAAGCACTGAAACTGCTATGCTCAGTATTATTGATGATATTCATCGCTCTCTTGACAAAGATGAATCCTCCCTCCTTATCCTCCTTGACCTCTCTGCTGCCTTTGATACTGTCCACCATCCCACCCTTCTTAATACTCTCAAAGACCGCTTTCGGTTGGAGGTCACTGTTCACCAATGGTTCTCCTAATATCTTCAATACAGATCCCAACAAATTAAACTCAGTCAATGCCTCTCCAAACCCCAACCTGTCTCACTTGGTGTCCCTCAAGGTTCTATCCTTTCCCCAACCCTATTCAATCTCTTCATGGGACCACTCACCCTCATTCTCAAACAAGCTAATATCATTTACCACCTCTATGCCGACAACACGCAACTATACTACAAGATCAAGTCCCACCATGACATCATTCACCTCAATAATACCTTGAATAAAGTCCAAGCTTGGTTCCATCTTAATTATCTCAAACTGAATCCTAAAAAAACTGAGATCATCCTTTTCACTCCCAAAAACAGCGCTTTGCCTATCCAACTCTGGGTCAATGATATCAAAGCACTCAATTGCTCCCTCTCCACCTCTAACTCTGTCAAATGCCTGGGCATCAGCATTTATCAGAATCTTACTCTCATCACCCACATTAAAAATGCTGCTAAAGGTGCTCTCTTCACCCTTCTCCACCTTAGAAAAATCAAACCTTTTATTCCAGCTGATGACTTTAAAATCGTTGTCCAATCTCTTGTACTATTCAGAATTGACCAAGGCAACGCCACCCTTGTAGGCACCCCTAAAGTCCACCTTGCCCCGATAAAATCTGTTCTCAACCTGGCTGCCTGGCTTATCTCAGACTGTAAGCGATTTGATCACATCTCTCCTGTCCTCAAATACATCAATTGGCTCCCAATAAAAGGTAGGTCCACCTTCAAGATGGCATGTATCACTCACAAAGCCCTTCACCAAAACACCCCCTCCTACCTCTCTGACAAACTACAAAAAGCTGGTTGTTCCAGGTTCCTGAGAAGCACCAACGCCCTTGTCTTCATCCCCCCGAGACTCAAATGTAAGAAGACCCAATCACGTGCATTCTCCAGTAATGCCCCTATGATTTGGAACTCTCTCCCCAAAGATCTTCGCTGCAACCCCTACTACCCTCTCTTCAAAAAAAGACTCAAGGTGCTTCTTCTCAACAAATACTGGGGTACCTAACGCCGCTGTAATGACACTGTCCTTATTTTGTACTGTCCTCGACCCACCTCCTCTTTCTTCCACTTCCTATTTCCGCTCCCCTCTCCTTCTTCCCTTCTCTCTCCTATTTTTCAACCTCCCTCATCTCCCTTATTTATCTCTTAGTTACATTCTTTCCTCCTTTCCCTCGTCTAACTGAAATACCCTATCCTATTTGAGCTTAATGCACAATGTAATTTTTGTCCTGATGTGGTTACCTATCTGTAAAGCGCTCTGATACTCTTGGGTCCAGTAGCGCTATATAAAACCTTTTAAAAATAAATAAAAAAATAAATAAATAAGAAGCAGGAACGGCTTCCCATTTGCTATGAAGGGCTGACACAGATACAGCTTTGCTTCTTATACTCAGACCTTTTTCACTTTGTGAAGTTTACAGAGTTTTAAAAAATTGTGAAGATGTCAACTGTACTCATTCTATTGACCTCAGAATGATGAAAGTTTGAATAGACCTACCAGGATTCAAACATGTGACCATCGGAATACAAACAGATCTCTCTACAGTGACACATTAGTCTAATGAGCTATCTTACTTGAGTTTAAACTGAAACCCGACATAAGACTATTGAAGAGTTATATATTGACAAAGCTCCTTAAAGGTACCAAATGAACATTATCTGGATTACTTACATCTTGACCCTCCACTGTGCTCCACCAGGGCAGCTGAGAGATGTACTCCACTTCCATGGCAGAATACAGCCAGTCATACTAAGGACCTCATTTGGCAGTCAGGGGCTGAAACTTCTGATGGCATCCCAGCACCAAACACTAGTGATTGGGTATTTTTAACCCAGAATAGAGAATAACTTCTCATACCTTGGCCTGGGTGGTGAACTCTGCTCCATTTGCAGAGATTTCCACACTTAACGGAGCACGATGAGTTCCAAATAAAATCTGCTCTGCGAATCGGAGTGTAGTTTTTACCTCACTCACACCCACCAACATTAAGTTAGAGAGCGCGAGTGAGTAAAAATCCAATGCTAGATCACCTCCCAGCACAATTTCCCAATGTGGACGATCGTGGATGGTCGCAACCGCTAGTGTTGAGAAACCTTCAGATCGTGTTGAGAAAGCTGCTGCTCGAGTAGAAAATTCACTTGAGCAGCAGAAAGAAATAGCGCCCCATTGCACTGTGCATGGTTCCGTTTGCTCTGATTTTATAGTGTGGGACAAATACCCGGGGCTAAAAATCAGCACAAACGGCGTGACATAATGCTCTCCGCTGCCTGTGGAACTCTGCTCAGCTGAGTTTTTTGCGAACTCCACCTAGGCCTAGTCATTTACTCTGCAGTGTTTCTTGACTCTATGTGGAAAAAACAATGATATTTTTCCACGGATGTATGACATTACAACGCATGATTTTACATCGCATGCCTTTACAACGCAAGTATTACAACGCAGTCCATTACAACGCATAGTGCTTTGGGGTGCTGGATAGTGAATAGTTTAATTTACTATTCCAACTCCAGTCCCCGTGGACACTAGGGAAGGTTATTGGATAGTAAATTAACCTATTCCCTATCCTAGAGCGCCCCCCAGAGCAATGCGTTGTAATAGTTTGCGTTGTAATGGTTGCGTTGTAAAGGCTCTGCGATGTAAAAGTTTCATTGTAAAGGTTGTTTACCTTTTTCCACTTACTCTGATTAGGTGGGAAGTGATAGCTGGAGGGCTGCCTAGGGTGAAGTCAGTAGTTGGGGTAGGGAGGTCGATAGGAGCAGGCTTTTGTTGCATTCTCTCCAATGCTGTTATACTTGTCTTGTTTTTTTTCTCTTGTAGGTACCCTCTTTTGGGTTATCAATATTGTTATCAAGTTGTAATTATGATTTTATGGCAGGTGATAAACTGGTTTCCCGTTTCTTATTATAATTTAAAGAGCACAGTTTTACAAATTAATAATAAGTAAGAGGGCATCAGGGCTGTTCCTGCTAATTATTTAATCATAAGTTATCAAGATTGGCCAGAAAATGTGATTATAAGTTTGGAAAATTGTGTGAAGAGCAAGAGATAATGCTTTATATGCTCTGAATTTCTGTGTGTGAGACCTCATTTGAAAATGCACTAGCTTGAGAGGGGGGTGCTCTGCTACTAGCTTATTTTCTTTAAGTTTTGGTCAGTTTGACAGACACAAATCTGTTTTAATTTGGTTTGTATTTGTCACTTTGTTGCTGCTTACACATTCCTGACTGCGATCCCACTGTGAGATGGAATTTTGTTTTCGCCATGGTCCAGTGTTTTGGAACTGCTGTTTTACATTACCTATATGAGGCCACAATGGCAAAGTCATGCCTAAGGACAGCCTGTCTGCTTCCGTCCGCGTCCTGATCGTGCCCAGTGCCTGCCTCGCCACCTATTACTTCCTTGTCCCTGTCACTTGGAAGTGGTGTGCCTCAAGGTTCTGCGCTCAGCCCCACCCTCTTTAATATCTACCTTGAGCCATTGGCTAAATTAGTTGAGGACTGGGGGTGCGAGTAGTCTTCTATGCAGATGACACCCAACTCCTCCTGGATTTTCATGAGGACACACAAGCTTTTCTGAGTTCTTTTAAGCTTTGTTTGAAGGCAGTGGTGAAATGGATGAATGTAATTTCCAAAAAACTGAGATCCTCTCCTTTGGCACCAAGACCTCTCCGGAGTCTAGCATCTGGTGGCCATCTGAACTGGGTGATCAGTCATAGTCCCCGGAACTTTTGGCCTGGACCCTAAGTGTAACATTTGATTTGCATCCTACTTTTGAGCCCCAAATCAAGTCTATATCTGCCACCTGCTTTGCTACTCTTAGGTCACTCAAAAGAATGCTTCCACTTATTCCAGAGGACTGTTGGAAAACGATTCTCCAAACCTTAGTCCCAGCCAAATTGGATTATGCCAATATTCTTTAATTGGGTCTGCCAGCTTACCTAATTCAAAGGTTACAAACAATCCAGCATTCCACCACATGCCTAATCATAAAGATCTCTCCATGTACTCCAGTGTCCAATCACGTTTGTTATCTTCACTGGCTTCCTGTCATCAAGAGGATCCAATTTAAAGCACTCACCTTCGGGCACTTTATTCTTAAAGATCCTCTCTACCTTCGGAGAAGATATAAGCCCTACTAACAGGCTAAATTCCCGAGATCTAATGATCTCAAATTGTTCAAAGTTCCTCGCATTTATAAAACTTGAAGGGGTGGTAGATTTTCATTTCCCGGGCTTTTAAATTGTGGAATTCAATCAGAAACAATGTTCACAAGGAACTCATTTAAATTTAACTGATAAACATTTGTGCAAGTGATTAGATTTCTTGCATGATTTAAGCAAAGACAGCATATCATAAAAGATCAAACCATATATCACTTTGGTAGCATCACTTTAAAGACAACCCAAAGAGAACGCTATTTTTGCTGTACCCACTTCAGCCGAAGTGAGTTTTATTTAATTTGCATAATCAGAAATAGAGATAAATTCTGATGTGTATTTACACTGTATACATTTTCATATTCGGACGTGAATTTGTGACCCCTGTGAAGTGACCATACCCAAATGCTGGGGCTCTCCCTTTGTAGTTGTCACTGGGGGTCGCGTAACTAGTTAGCATGGAAGACCCACAGCGACAACTACAAAAGGAGAGCCCCAGCAAACTAGAAAGGTTTTCTAGGAAAAAATGATTGTATCAGATATCTAAAGGGTCCCCCTTGAAATTCCAATAACCAATTGTTTCCTTCTTTATTGGCACTACAAATATTGCACTCTTATGGTTATGGTTTTAATGGTTGTACATCGTTTTGTGTATCAGTGCACTTTAAAGTGTCAATCAAATTAAATTGAATCAACAACAGACTTATGTGGTCACAGCTGCAGTATTTGGATTTTGACTGCATTCATCACTATGGAACCTACCATTTTACATACTAGCCTTGACCTACTGTGGTGTGTGCACAGGGCCATCATCTGCCTACGTAGAACTGGTGCCATACGAACTGTCCCTTTACCACACTTTTGGTCCCCTGTCTCTGTCCTGCTGTGTAGGAATCCAGTACCCATTTGGCGAGTTCTGAATGGTTCATGTATGCCTTTGGGCAGACCCCTGACTTCTCCAGTGGATAAAACCAACTATCTGCCTCCCTTCTTTGCCTGGAATAGTGTCCTCTGGACATACATTTGTTGACACGGAGTCACTAGGGTTCTCTTGTCACAGGATATACATTTTTCTGGTCACAAACGTTCCTAACCGTATACGGAGAGTACACCACATATTTAACAGTCCCATTACTGTGAAAACTGAGTCAGGATATTCAACCAAGTTAACATTTCTATTTTGTTTCCCACACCCGCAAGATGTAGGATTTATGTAGTAGCTGTCTTAGTAGTAGCAGTAATAGTTGCCAAAGTAGTAGTTTTACTAGCAGTAGTAGTAGCAGTAGTAGTAGTAGTAGTACCATGTATATAGTGCTTCCTACCCTACGACACTAAGTCAATAGATTCAAACATGTTAGGTTCCTGTTTTCCACCCCTAAAAAGTGTAGCATTTATCTAGTGGTTGAAGCATTTATAATAATATTATTTGCATAGCACTTCCTACATCACTGTGGGGTGCCAAAGCACAATATTGATGCAGGTAGAATGCAACATTGTGTGGGAGAGCTTGGTCGGTAGAGTGCTGAACTTGATGTGAGACTTTGTTGGAAGTGTTTGGTGTTTTACATGAGTAATTAGAGAGGTGCGCTTGCTTTGTTTTGAGGTGAGGTGAAGCTCTTAGTGGTATAGCGGAATAAGAGTATGTTACATGTAGGTGCAGTTCTATTCTGCAGGTCCCATGTTAGGTTTATGGCTATAAATAAAATCTTTTTTTCCTATTTCTCTTTCTCAATCCGTATAGGAAGGACCAATGAAGTTTGTGATAGTTGGCCGACCCACTCAAATTGTCTTGGCTGCAAGGCAGGAGCAGAAGCTATAAGAGAGGGAAGGGGACAAGAGGCCAGAGATCCACATGAATGGGATGTTACAATTATAGACTATGGGGTCTATAACGATGGCAGGCGGGCTTTGTCTGCCCGCCACCGTATCAGAATGCGGAACCGTCCGCAAGGGGAGCAGCGGTCCAGCACCTGCAATAAGGATGCCACCGCCACTGTGGGGCTGGCATCCCCTATTCCCAGTATTGTGGTGGGCGGTGCTCACAGCACCACCCGCCACCATGCTGGGAATGCACGTCGTGTATCGGCATGCACAAGTTGACAGGCACCGCACGGTGGCTGCCAGTTTGTCCATGCCAATGCATAGGTCCCCCATGTGCACCCCCCCAACTACCTGGGGGCCTGCTACGGGTCCCCATAGGCAAAGACTGCATGCCTTTCCATGAGGGCGTTGCCGCCATGGAAAGGCACATCTCGGCCTGCATGCTAATATGGATCGGTGTCTTGCAGACACCACCACCATGTTAGACCCCTTTTTCGCCCGGTCAACTCGTCAACGGGCGGAAATGCGGCGGACGGTCTTCCTGTCTGCCGCGGAGCCCCCAGCCATCATAATGTGGCGGGGGTCATTCATGAATGGATGGCGGGAGGATTGCCCCCACCGGGCCGGCGTTGGCTACCGCCGGCCCATTCGGGGGCGATCTACCCGCCATACTAATACGTCCCTAAGAGTGAAATTAGCATTTGCTCTGAATAATTGTATGTATCCATTACTGACCAGTAATGTTCAGTAAAATAATAGATGTTGAAATATTATATTAGAGTCATGCCAAGTGGCAGCTCCATAGGGCACATCTCATTGCTCCTCAGGACCTCATTATCAGTGCCCTGCAATAATTGCAATGAATTCCTTGCCTGTGAAATTGCCAATGTTATGAAGGTACCGGAGTTGTGGAAATAGCAGGGATTCCAGGTATTTGGAGAATAATATGCAGGAAACAGTGTTTCTTCTCCAGGTCCAGCATCCTTCTCTTTTTCACATGAAGATTTCAGCTGTTTTCAGCAGCCAAAATCTCCATTGAAAACACCACAAATTGTAATCCTGAGGGGCTTCAAACTTCTTTTAATGGCCTCATCGGGACTACACTCAAATCAGGTCCCTAATAGATATGGACCAGGTTAAAGTTCTCAAGGATACAATGTACATGAGGCAGATCACCTCTTGTTCAGCTGGTTGTCTTCCTTGGCATTGAATGATTGTGTTTAGCTGGATTTATTGGTTTTCAGGTAAAATAGGCATTTCCTGTTGTAGTTTGTCTGCTGTTAAAGTAATAGCCAGTCAGGTTACAGATAATTTATCAGGTCCATTTAGATGGTATTTTGTTATCTGGTCTATATTGATTACAGTCAGTGCTGCTAAACTGTAGTATTTTAGATGTTATCAACTACTGCCCCATTAACACGACCCGCCTGCACTGATAACAATTATCCATGCATAGTGTTTGGTACTAGCAATCTGGTAACCTTGGGCGCTCTAGGTTAGAGTACTTTGTTCTACCAATGAATATTGCTCTGTATCGCGTCCAATGTTCTGGGTCGCCATCTCAGGAATAACCAGGTTTTTATGTCCATCCTGAAATTTAGATGATCCTAGATATTTATTATTTTGGCTGGAAAGAAGTTTGTTTCTGTAAGTTGGTTAAACTTCTTCAACCTGAACAGTCACATTTTGTTCTTGGTCAGGTTCTCAAGCCTATCATTGTCTCTATGATTGTCTCTATGATTTAACCGCAATGCACTTGTGATCAGTTCGGAATCATAAACTATATACATTGTGTGTAACTTCTGTGACCAATATCATTTCGTAGGTTTATCAAGTTGCTTTGCATGATTTCTTCAATTTTCATTGTTTCTATATGAGTCTTACTACTGACATATTTAGAGGGTTATTAAGTGGTTGTACAAAATAACTCTGGCTGGACATTCTATCTTCATAGTAACTATAGTCTTTTTTTACATTTCTTCGACCCATAATTTACATCACTTGCTTTAAACTAGACTCTGAAACCACTTATATCAGAAAACCAATCCTATAATGCTATATCAGTTCTCTTCGGAAAAAATAATGTTCACACACCAGGCCCTAATTTCTTTATTTTCAGGATGGAGGGAAGGCTCCTAAAGCCATAAAGGCCATAAGCTGTACCACTTATTTGGCCTGCCATGACTTTTGAGCTAGACATGGCCAAACCCCCTTTACAAGACCCCGCACCATCTTTAGATTTTCAAAAACTCTTGGATTTAAGGCATGCCCCCTTCAAGACCTACTTCCTTTCTCACATACTGAAAAAAAACAAAGGTGGAAGATCTGCTGAGGTATGGCTACCAAGTTTCCCAGATGTACCTGAATAGTACTGGTGTTTTACCATCCCATGTCTACTAGGCAATTTAAGCAAAGTTAACATATGTCCCAGGTTTCATAGAGGGTTGACTAACACAAATGGAGGTAAGTTTTTATATGCTCCACTGCATGATAAGTTAGCTGCCCTTATCGGAATACAATTTCAATAGCAAGGATGACACTATGTGTAAAAGTTTGTTCCTACCTACTTGTTTAACTGCCAATGAAGTCTTTGAGTGCCCCTCCATTAAAGCAAATGTGTAGCCTTATTTCTATGTTTTCGGAAAGTCCTGGTTATTGGTTATTAAAGTCTCTTCATCCTACCCAGAGGTATATTGTTGTGCAGTGAGTGACTGAATGATTGTCAGGCAGTACCAGAATGAGTGAGGCAGTGAATGACTTAGTCATTCAGAAAGAAGTGGACGGCTGGGAGGCTAAAATAGTGTGTGGGTGAGTAGCATGCAAGCGAGTGAATGACTCAAACAGTTCATTGAAATCAAGTCATCTAAACATCAGTTATATAATGCAATGTTTGTATCACAAAATAGCTTGATAAAGCAATAACAATAATCAAAACACTCCCAGAAATAGATCATCTGCTGGAGAGCAAGTTGGAGAAGTAAGTGTTTTAATTGTGCCACTGCTATCCTAGGGGTCAATTAGGATGGTGGACGGACAAAGTCTGTCCGCCATCCTGTCAGAGGACGGGACCGTCCGCCACAGGGGCGGAGGTCCCGTGCACCGAATTAAGATGCACCCGCCAGAGTGGCGGGTGCATCCTGCATTTTTAACATTGCGGCGGGCGGTGCTGAAAGCACCGCCCGCCGCACAATGCTAAGAATGCATGTTGTGCGTTTCAAAGCACAACATGACAGGCACCGCGCGGTGCCTGCCATGTTGTATTTTGAAACGCAGGGGGGTACCTTAGGTACCCCCCATGTGCACCCCCCACGCCTCCTTCACCCTGGGGGCCCACAACAGGCCCCCAAAGCAAAGACCGTATGCCTTTTGCCACGGAAAGGCATTGCCCACAGCACATCCTAATATGGCTGGCGGTGTCTGATAGACACCGCCACCATATTAGCATATTAGACCTTTTACGCCGCGGTCGCAAGGCGACCGAGGCGGAAAAGCAACGGACGGTCTTCCCGTCCGCCGCTGTCCCACCCGCCTTTGTAATATGGCAGCGGGGAAATAGGTGGTGGACGGGCACGTATGGCGGACGGATCCCCACCGCCTGCATGGCGGTGGTGATCCGTCCTCCATCTTAATCGGCCCCCTAGTTTTGTAAATTGTGTGCACTGTATGGAAGTGCTTATTTTGACCAGTTGGGCAACACCCTATTTTAGGTCCAGCTACTTTCATACAATAACCACAAGTCCATGCAAGTGGAGGTTTGATTATGCCCTCCGTCCCACATAGGATTGTGCAAAGTGGTTTTTTTCAGTCGAATTCACAAAGTGATTAGTCCCCATACAATTATCCTGACCTTCGGAACAAATTTGAAGTTTTTAGAGATTCTTAAAGAATCTAAGCCGAGTCATGGAATACTGCAACCAATATAGTTTCACAGAAGTAGCCAGATGTATAGAATGTACAGATGTGGGATTTCCACCACATTAAATAACTTGTAGAGGGAAACATGACAACAATATGTATTTGACCATTTTACTGTGACAAAATTTCCCTGTGTATAAACCACTTGCCCAATGCCCCAACTGGCAATGGGATTGTTACCTTCTCATTGCCACACAAGTAAAGCACATACTCCTGGCCTTCACAGGTATAAAACTTTGGGCATGTCACAGGTGAGACAGTACCTGGAAGGATGACATTAATGACTACCCACAATCTGACATCCTACCTTTTCCGGTATGTCCACACACCAAAGAAATAACGAATGTTGGATTATGCAGTGGTAGATTTTCTATATTTGCAAGTGGTCCTCGCTGTAAGTATAAAATTCTGATTTTGATAACTCTCTGCATGCCAGTTCATGTCCCTGTGTGTCACAAACAGAGCAATAAGTTGTGAATATTTTATGAAGATTATAATTCAAAGAAAGTGACGGTAAAGTGAAAGGCTTTGTAGGGAGATTTTTCCCCTACAATTTATCAAAATAACATTGTCTAAGTTGCAGGAAAAAAGTAGTTCTCTTGCACTCCCCTACTTTCAGGCCCATTTAATGTTGGGTGCAAAATACCATGACTAGAACACTGCAGCTGATTATGGCCTTCTAGTTTAAGACTTAAAATGTTGAAATCGGGGTTCCTCAAAAAAGTAATTGTGTTTCCAGACATCAGAGTCCTTAAGTTTATAATAGTAATAATAATAATAATGCCAATAATATTAATATAGTATTAGAGTTCTATGTCGAGGGCTGCATGATTGTTAAAGGTCATCTTCCCAAGTTATAAGCTTGAGCCAAAGATGAGGACTTATAACCTAGGAATTTATACTATAGGAGATCATTGGCCCAAAGCCCCTTTCCTCATATTGCTTGCAGCCCTGTGCACGTGATCTCTGAGGTAGCAAGCTGTCAAGCTAGACCAACAGAGGCAACAATATTTGAGAACATTTGAAGATAGTAAAGGCAGAAAAGATTTTGGTGAAAAAATGCAACTTTTACTTCCATATTCTGGACACATTTGACCAACTCACACTCATACACAAACTGGCACATCAAATGGGATTCACTCGCAATATCCTTTACTGGTTCTTCTCCTATCTTTCCAACTGGCATCAATTTCTTCATATGGAAACCTACAGGTCCCAAAAGATCTCTAGCATCTGTAGGTTCCCAAGGTTTCCTTGCTGTCGCCTGTCATCTTCAACTTCAACAGGGAGCTGCTCTGTGCTCTACTCACAGATTACATCTACAAGATTCACTAATATGCTGAAAATACAGAATTCTACTTGAAAGTGTCTTCTGCATCTGTCATCCAATCCCTCAAACACGACCAGAACATCTTCCAAATATGGATGACCAGCAAGTACCTGAAACTCAACCCAACCAAGACAGAAACCGTACAAACTTGGCTCAATTACATGAATCGTGATGGCTTCAAAGCCCAACTTTCATTGAATGTCAAGTCACCTGGATTCACCCTGGACATCAAGTTTATCCTGAAGGAGCCAAAAAATAGATGGCCTGATATAAGCTTTCTCGTCAAACAAAAGTGAAATCATGTCTTCAGGAAGATGCAATTCGAACTATTGTTCAAGCGGTTACACTCCTGCATCTGGATGATGGTAACACTCCTGCTCCATGACCTCACGGACTCCACACTGACATCCATTAAAGGATTTAAGACCTGATGAGATATCAACACATCACCATCATTCTGATAGAACTCCATTGGCACCCACTTGCTGGCCCTCACCACCTTCATAACCAGCTGCATCATTTAAAAAAGCCAGCATAACAAGATTTCCAATTCAGGAAACTATCAAACTACACGCTAAGAAGTGTAAAAAATAAAAAAGTAGGTAACTGGCCTTTTACATTTGTGCACCAAGAACCTGGAACAACATCATCTTATTCCACCAAGACTGCTCCAATGCTGCTCCATATTTAGGAAACAGCTGAAGATACACCTCTTTAAAAACACTACGTCACAATGCATTAACAGTTCACAAATCAGCTGCCTCTGCTATAACGTGCAAATTCTAGGCTTGTGTCAGACCCTGTACAGCACTCCATTGCCTTTAGGCTAGGTTCGCAATATAGAAATTACTTAGACATACATACACCCATACATTACAGACATACATACAGGAACCCTTGCTGTGGAGAGGTGCGCCTCTATTAGTGTCATGGGGAGGGGGTCAAGAGAACACCACAGGAGCATGTGATGTGACAGGTTTGCAGCTGCTGTGTTAAAATATTAGATTCATTGCACATATGCAAAGTGAATTCATGTTTCTCTCTGTTGTGTAGAAGAAAGTATGCCAATGGCTGTGTCTGCGGCACATTGATAAAACTCAGCTGCCTCACAAATACTGATGGCTCCAGAAATGTACCAAGAGAGTGTAGCAGAAAGCTCATTCAACCCTAGAGAAAGAATGACCAATAAGGGCAGGTTCTTCAGGAGGTCACAGCAGAAGTGATAATATACCGTTAAGGAGGGGCAGGAGTGCAGGCACGTCAAAAGAGAGCTGTGGGTCTAGTGGAGTTCAAGGGATTATGTAAAAAAAAAAAGGACTCAAACAGCAAGAGCTGTATAGGGAAAGAGGAGGAAGACTAGCAGCAGGTGATTCTATGGGTCCCAATTTAACAAATAAGAGTGCTGGCTCCAGTCCTATGGTCCTTGAAAATACAAAAAACAATGAAAAGAAGGGATCCAAGGCTGGAAAATACCCAGAAAGGAGTACAGCAAATTAATTGCGGGAAGGATTTAGGATATGATATAAAGGCCATCAACATGTTCAGTGGCCAGAAAATGTGCAATAAATTATAGACAAGACTGACATTGTACGAAACAAACTTTTAAAAGTGGTGTGAAATGGCATGATGGGTGGCCACTGTTGAAGGATGCCGTTCCCTGAACTGAATATATTGCCATTAGGGATAGTGCTGAAGAAAGAATAATGTGATTTTCAGCTGATCCATCACCTTTCATGGCCAGAAGGGCATTCTTTCAATGATTATATTGAACCGAAGATCTATCCCACCTTCTCTTCCACCCTAGATTTATCCACTGAAATGCTGTGAAAGGTATGTCATTGAGTGGTGGGAGCAGAAATGGGGATGTCCGTTTGCTGCCTGTGAACAATTGTAAGGAATTTTGATTCAATTTTCGAAGGCCAAATAATTAAGGCCAACCCAATGCTGATGCAAGAAAGCCTAAAGATCTAAATACTGTGAGCTCTACTTGCTTCCAAAAAAGTTTCTTTTCATACAACGGTGAGCATAATGTTGGTTTGTCCTTTTCCAAAGCCTGAGGACAAAAGTAGTTCGTGAGGTAGAAATGCTAAAAGCAGAGCAGGTTGGCCTTTGAAGTAGTAGACAGGCATAGTGAAGGAGCGGAAAACCAAACCTAAACAAAGTTTACAGCCAGCCCAGGACATTTTTCAGCAAAGGTGCTCTTGGTGTTTATACTCCATGTCAAAAAGAGTAATACAGAAAAGCAACGAGGCCAAAATATAGTGTTATGTTTCCTTTGTCAAACAATCTTTTCTCTGCTTTGTTCAAACATTCTCACAGACAATAGCCCTACCAGCTATGATAGGTGGGATGTCATATTGTGAACATAAATGAAATAAATATAAGTTCTATTTGACGCTTGCCATGTTTCTGCAGGCAGCTTTGAGGTGTTATTCATTTTTTAACTGTTTGCAACACTGAAATGCTCGGCTTATCCATGGAAAGGGACATGTAACACATGTAACAGCTAATTATGCTTTGAACCCCCTTTATGTGACTTATGATAGGTAAAAAGTTCAGCATAGTAATCTCAAGTCAAGTCAAGTCAAAAGAAGCTTTATTCGGTATGTAAAAATACAACCATATAGCAACAGACATAGTAACAAAACAACATACATATATATCAGATTATTAGGGACACGTTTCCGCTAAAATATGTACAAAATTTTATCAAAAAGCAAAACAAAAAAAAATTATAGAGTTATTTCTACGTACACTACAGTATAGCGGCATTCATCTGATATTGATATATGTGCAAAATAGCCTGATAAAGTGCAAGTGTTAATTCCATCGTTCCTAAAGTGCAATATGCATTTAGCAGCACAAAACCACATGCTTAAAAGGTCTAAACTACGTCATAATAAAGTGCAAGTGCTATGGCCTTCTTTCAGTGCTCAACAGAGATGATAGCAGCAATTATACAATATTCATATGTGTGCAAATTAGCATGGTTAGCATGATAAAGTGCAAAGTGTCAGTAACATCCTACCAAAAATACACAATACGTTTAGCAGCACAGATTTCAAGTACTTAAAAATGATAAAGCATTATTGAATAAATTCATATAATAATTGACTTTCTTACGGAAATACATTTTAAAATATAAGTGGCCACATGGAAACATACATCTGGGGTCTCTAGATTGAACATCAGTTGCATCGCTTGTTGTATACCACGCGTATTATATTTTAAAAAGATGGGTTTCAAAAAAAAATTTCTATAAAAGGCATAAAAGTTACAGGATAACATAAAATGACAAGTGTTCTGTTTGGATTTGCCGTCACAAGGACACAGACAGGTAGCGGGTTTCTTAACCGCGGGAAAGGCCACAAGGTGGTGCACAATTCCCAGACGGAGACAGATCAATACAAAACGATGAGAGTTAGTACTAACAATGCTAAGATAGGGTTGGAAGCCTTCATTGATATTATATTCCAGATAGAGATTGAACGTACTTCGTTTTGCATATTTTTCCTCTCTAATCCCAGCTGTATGTTTAAGGAATAAGATTTTAAGCTCCCGCTTCGATGGTACAAAATTAGTTACAGGGTCTTTGAAGATGTTTAGGCCATAAAGTGTCATGCACCAGTATTGTATATGACTTAACCAGGGAATAGTTGATCGACGATCAAGTTTAATACAGTCATTAATTACATCCTGGGTGAACTTTGTCTCCTCCTTTGCCCAAATTGAGCGCCAAAGGGACAAGGGACGTAAAACAATTAAATCATTAACATGATTCATATTAAGTTCCCTGTGTGTTAATTCAGTTGAAGCCGTAGCTGGTGCACTGATTAAACGTTTTAAAAACACATTTTCCTCACGTTGAATCAGTTTGGTACTCTGGGCATCATATCCCATACTCCGGCTCCGTATATGGCTGAAGATATACATCTGGCATTAAATATAGATATCATTTCATGAATTCTACGTCCCCCTAATTTTGCAGCAAATCTAAAAATACAACTTGCATTCCTAACCATTTTAAATAGGACACTTTTTTGTTCATTAACCCATCTCCCATCTCCTGAAAAGGTAATACCTAAATAACAGAAACTACTGACAGATTCTAATCTCTCCCCTTCTAAAAAGAAGGGCTTACATTTTCTCAGTTTCTTACCACATACCATTGTAACCGTCTTCCCTTTATTAACTTTCAACTTCCTGTTTTCAATGAAAAGATGGAATTGATTAATTAGATGTTGCAGTCCATTATGTGTCCTAGAGATGAGGACCGCGTCATCCGCGTATAAAAGGATTGGGATTGGGTTACCATTAATGGTGGGTGCATCTGCATTAGTCTGTCTTAAAATTTGACCGACCTGATTAATAAAAAGCGAAAACAGTAGAGGGGCAAGTACACATCCTTGCCGAATACCTCTCCTGATCTTAAAAAACGGGGTACATTCACCATCTCTTCCGTATCTCACTTTGCTGGACAGATTGTTATACAGCCGGGCAAGCAGATGGATAATTTCAGTGGGGGCGCCCATCTCCAGTAAAGTAGGCCAGAGCAGTGCATGTTCCACCAGGTCAAATGCTGAACTCAAGTCGGCAAAGCACAGGTACAGATTACCAGCTTTGGCTTTAGTGTACTTGCCAACTATGAGTTCCAGGTTCACGCACTACTCCATTGTACCCATCCCCCTATGAAACCCATACTGGACTGGGGATAAGATGTTTTTTTCCTCAGCCCAGGCTTCCAATCTCACTAGTAGGACTCGACTAAGGATTTTAACTGTCGAGTCCAGGAGTGAGATGGGTCGATAGTTTCGAACCTCGGACCTAGATCATTTTTTATGGAGGGGAACAATAATTGACTGACCCATGTCAGTGGCAAAGTATCTTCCACTGCAGCATTAAAATAGTGTGTTAAAATTGGGGCCCATAGGATTATTTCATGTTTATAAAAGTCCATGGGTACCCCATCAGGCCCAGGTGCTTTCCCACCCTTACTATTTTTGATTGCCTCTGTAACTTCATCCAAAGTTAAAAATAGGTGCATTTTCTGCCATTTAGGGCATAACAATGCATCTGCATTAAAAACCAACCCATCTAGATTAATATCAGAGTTAAAAATCTCTGAGAAGTGAATGATCCAGGCATGGCAGCTAACATAAGAACTAACTTCGGGAATATTATCATTCTTTAAAAAAGGACCATTAATAATTTCCCAGAATAGTTTATGATCTTTAGTTTCAGCAGCCCTATCTAGTTTATACCAAGCGTCATTTTGCAACTCTTTTTTCCTAGATACCAAAGCAGATTTATAATTAATTCGTCCTTCTCTGACACTTTCTTTATCTCTTGGTTTATCATCCAGCGCTATTTTTAGATTTTTTAAAGCCTGGGCACACTGTTTATCAAACCACACAGTTTTAATTCTTTTAGGCTTTCTATTTCTTACGGCCAAAGAGTTCTCAACGGTACTTGTTATTTTTAAAAAGTTAGAGAGTAAGATGGGCGCGGTCACAGTTGGTGCTAAGCAATATTCAATCTCTATATTACATTTACAAATGATATCCTTTGTCAGTTTATTGGGGTCTATCTTGGTCCATTTGATCCTCATGCCGTTTGGTCTCTCGGCCATGATCCCTTGGACGGGCCTACCATATACTGTTGTTTTCGGGCCCATTAGTTCCACTGAGATACTATTATGGTCACTCACGGGTTGCTCTATTACCCAGATGTTGGAGTAAACAGAGCCATTAGTCACCAGAATATGGTCAATATTAGAGTTAGCATCCCTCCCTCTAAACGTGGGACACTTTTCGTTTTTTTTTATTCTTTACACATTCTAGTAGCTCCAGATTTAATTTAGCTACCAGATTGTTCAGTGCACTACCATAGTTACTGTGTGGGAAATGGTTAAAGAAGATGTTATCCCCTCCCGGGTACTCTTCACGATGTCCACAGATACCCTTTCGGGCTTGACTACATGCTTTGATGTTAAAATCTCCTGCCCATAGTATCACAGTTCTGTTATTTGAGCGCGCAATTGCTGCTTCTATTGCACACTTAACATCAGGGACGATCTTATCCCGATTAGGACCCACAATATTGTTATAAAAATTCACAATAATTAGATCCCTGCCTTTACTGTGTATTAAGCGTAAAACTGAGGCGTGCTCACCCACCACCATATATCCTCCATCATTAAATTCCGTTAGTTTTGTAGAAACCAATGTCAGTAGACCCCCCTTTGCTCTGCCAGCCTTAGAGGCTACTGCTGTCACGCTGTAAGAGGTGTAACCATCAACTTGTATTTGTTCTCTGTGCCATGTCTCTTGTAAACAGATTATATCATAACCCTGTTTAGTAAAGTTGTCCCAAAACGGTGTATTTAGTTTAGCAGCAATTCCTGCTATATTCCAGGTGGTAATTACAAGGGAATCAACATGATTGTCTCTTGTGTCCTCAGAGTGATTAGATAATGATGATGTTTCTATACTTGGTATCGTATTGGTGATTTGTAAAGCATTGACAGTCGCCATAGTTACATCATTATCTTTGCTTGATTCATAGTTGGTCACATTTAAGGTTTGCTCCGTTTCAACTCTTACACAGCATTGACCCCCCAACTCTTTTACCAAAGTTACTGTATCACCAAATACAATGATCTCAGGTTGTGTGGCCGTAGATGATGCATTCAGTCAATCATTCTCCTCTAATGAGTTGAACACCTGGAATCTATTGTAAGTTGGGACTGCAAAATTATCGTATATATTGAACAGTTGGGCAGGAGTGGGGGGAACATTTGGATGGTTAATATGTACAGCTCTTGGGTGCTGAAATGGGTGCGGGGTAATTTGCCTTCCTGACTGATCCCTATAAAAGTAATCAAGTGGGAACAAGGTGGTATTATATTCCTGATTAGATGGCATGGGTGCGTGTAATATCGAATCTCTCGCCCATTCAGTAGTCCTATAGTTTATAACTATGCAATCCCCATTTATCTCCTTTTTATTTGGTCCCACCCATCCTACCCTCTGAGTAGAAATGATCTCACTGGCCCCACGTATTGGGAAGCCAGTTTTTCGCCAACCAGTGCAAAGTTTTATTTTTTAAAGTATCTTGATTTTCAAATTGGGTAGGCAATAATTTGGGTACGTTAGCAAGGATCGCCACATATGGTCTACATTCCGGTGGTAAATTAATTGTGGCCGGAATGATATTATTATTGTGACGCCTGGGTGCTGACGGGTTCTTATTATAAACATGATCGCCTGTATCATGACCACCTACGGCTTTCACCCCATTTGTTGTGTTGGGGAAAATGGTCGCTGGCCTCTTGCTGCCACTAATAGTAGCTACAGAGTTCACTGCCGGGGCAGTTTCAGTAGAGGTTCTGTTTACTATACTTGGTTTTTTTGTTGTTCAATTTTCCGGGTGGTACATTAGTTGTAGGGGACCTAACCTGTGTGCCCAGTTGTTCTAAGACATCCAGGTTAGCTATGCCCATTTTTTCTAAGTTCTCTACTTTTTTAATAAGGGTTTCTAGGGTTTCTGTCACTGGTGCAATGTGGGTTATTATGGTTTTCTCCAAATATTGCATCAGTCCCTCAACACTAGTTGGAGTTAGTGCTTCCTCTGGGTACATGTTTCCACTGTTTTGATGTTTCTCACCCTCCCTCTCACGGTCTACCTGAGTTTGTACCTCTCTCTTCTTTTTGCGTCTAAATGCCTTACCCTGCTTACTGATTATCATCCTCTTCCTACCCAAAGTAGGTTTCATTTTAGGCTGAACAGACCCACAATCAGTTTCGCTGCTTACCAAACTGATATCACTCGTTTCTACAATGGGGGTGATGCCGTTGATGTCACAGCCATCTAAATCCCCCAGATCATTAGACGCGTCATTCTGGATTGTAGGCTGCGGTGTGACACTTATTGTCAAGTCAGGTGTTAAAGACAGTCTGCTATCCCTGACACAGGTAATAGATGGTTCTGAATGTTGAGGTACAACAAATTGATTTTGGGCATTTCTAGGTAGACCTGCAAAAGATTGTAACAAAAGGGAATCATGAGATAATGATGTTTCATTTGTAATATCAACTAATGTGCTAGTCACATTTGGCGATTGAGTTATTAAACACATGCTAGCTGGCAGTGAGAGTCTTCTCTTCGTGCTCTCAATGGCATTAACCACAACCCCAATAGTTTGCTGTATGCATGGGAGTTTTTTTAACCACCACTCTACTTTTACTTTTACCCTCCATCAGGGCTGTTCTCAACTGCTAGTCGTAACAGTCAAACGTACAAGAGAGTTACCTTAATGGCCAAGGAGAAAAATCAAGGGGGGTGGCCCAGACAAGTCTCTTTCAGTCTCTGAGGGCTTAGCCCGGCGCGTCCCGCGCGCGTCCTCGCGGGACAAAGGAGTGGGTGTGTCTTTATGCGCCTCCTGGCGCTGCGCAGTGATGGTGGGGGAGGCGTCCTGAACACAGGGCTGCTGGGGGCTGTAGTTGAATCTCTCCCGACCGGCGGAGCCAAGCCCGGCCAGCCGGAAGTGTTGGAAGATGATGCACAGCAGCGGAGCAAAGCCCGGCCACCCCACAGCCACAACTCTCGAGCAGCACGCCTCAGCGGAGCCTCAGGGACAGGAGGTAGACTCGGCCGGCGTGTACAGCTTTCCGTTAGACCGCCACCCGGTCCTCAGCAGTGGGTGTGTCTTTATGCACCTCCTGGCGCTGCGCAGTGATGGTGGGGGAGGCGTCCTGAACACAGGGCTGCTGGGGGCTGTAGTTGAATCTCTCCCAACCGGCGGAGCCAAGCCCGGCCAGCCAGAAGTGTTGGAAGATGATGCACAGCAGCGGAGCAAAGCCCGGCCGCCCCACAGCCCCAACTCTCGAGCAACACGCCTCAACGGAGCCTCAGGGACAGGAGGTAGGCTCGGCCGGCGTGTACAGCTTTCCGTGTCAAACTGTGGTTGAACATACGATCTTCTACTTTGTGTTTCAGGTGATATGTTCTCTCCTTTTACAGGCTGATTTTGTGTAAGTGTGAGGAAGTGTCCGGTTCGACTTGATGTATCAAAGCAATTTCTAAGCTACAGACTAAATACATTTATTTTCTTATTTCAAATCGAACGCTTAGAGTTAGATTTGGGTAAAGTCTGATGTGGTTTTGGTTGTGTACTTTCATAAAATATGTGTTCCATCCAGCTTGCCTGTTAAAGTTCTTTTGTATACTTTATCTAATATAGGCCTGGCTGAAATATACATTAAGTCGGTCCAATTTGTGTAAGTTCAGGATTTATGCTTGTTACGTAAAATTCCATGAAATTATGTCACGTTACATAATTATGTATCATAAGCCCAAAAAATATACCTGACAGCGCCATTCACGAAATAGATTTAGTGTGAATGTACAGGAACAACAGAATACACACAGCTGTTGTTCACAGTGCTATTGTTTAAATGCATCCTCTTGCCACAAATTGGCACGCACAAATATTTGACACTAAAATGTAGCATGAAATGACAAATTTGCATTTAGGATAATTATGGGAAAATCAGATAATTGTGCAAAAGCAAGTTATGCAAATTTCGCACACCACTATGATGGGTTTCATATTTCTGCAGTTGTATTCACCTCTCACCATTTTGTACTTCACATTCCTTGCACACCCATTTATCTTTCTGTGGTAGCAGTGGTTTCCTTTCTAGCTTATTCCAAGTAAGGCACTAAATAGTAGCTCGGCCTTTAATATAAGACATAACAGGTGAAGTAGAGCAGACATTTTTGATTACTTCCCTGCAGTGTTCATTGCAAAGAGTGCTACTCTTCCTCTTTACAGTACTTATAAATTAGATATTATTTTCCAGCACAGCCTTATTAACAAGTAGATAGCATAACAACAAAACTTCTACCACAGTTGAAGTCTTCCCTTAATAAATGAATCATGCCACTAATACTGGGCACTGTAGTTTATACTTCTTCTGTCTAGAACAAAAATAACAAACTTTTCATATTGGTGTTGTGCTGGCAGGAATTACACTTACCACAAAAGTAAAACCCTTGCAGGACCAACTCAATGTTATTTACCTTTTTCTCAGAAATATCTCTGTGTACTTCCCCTTCCCAGTCACGCAGTAATCTGCTTTTGCGATAAGTTATTCTAGGGTGTTTGTGTTAATGTGATTACCTATGATACTGTCACTTGGTACTGTTTTCCAGTTTTTATTCAAAATGTTTCTATTTTTTGCGATTTTTTGCAAAATGTGGTTATCATGTGGGTATCTCCTGTGCTGATTGGTTACTGTTAACCTTATTTCTCTCACACAGGGTGTTAGCTCTCGAGATTTCCATTACCCTTTTCGTGGCTCTATCTAGTACCCATGAGGGATACCCCTTTCTTGGAATCTCTTGGAACATGTTTTGCAGGTAATTTTCAAAATCTGTATTGGAGTTACAGTTTGTCCTACTCCATTACACCTCAGCATGAGGGATACTCAACTTCAGGTGTTCTGGATGGTTACTTTTCGCATGCAATAAACTGTTGCTGGCTGTGGTTTTACGATGGAGACTAGTTTCTAGATGATTGTCCTTCACCATTACTTCTACATCCAAAAACAATGTTTTGGTACTGATTGTATTACAGGTGAATTTAAGTTCAAGTCATTATTGTTTAATTTCTTAACAACATTTCTTGTAGTAAGCTCTGAACCACTGCAAATTACAAATCAATCATATACCTTAGCCAGAAGACCAACTTCTCCATATCCTCTGTGAACTCTGGGGCCATGGACACCTGCTATTCCTACCAGCCCAGTGTGAGATTATCAAAGCTGTGAGCAAAACTGGTGCCCATCGCAGTCCCGCACCTTTGTATAGTACACTATTAAACAAGAAAGTGCTATTTTCCAAACAGTATTTAATCATGTCAATGATCCTAGTAGTATGAGCATGCAAGGAAATTGGTCTCACCCTGAGAAAGTGTTTGCAGGTGTTCATGCCTATGTCGTTGAATACTCGTATGGAGTGAGCAACATCCAATCTCAGTAGGGTTGAATCTTCCTCCCATGATATCTCGTTGATCTTCCGAAGAAAATCCTTTGCATCTTGTATATATGATGGTAGTGTTGATGCAAAAGGTCTTAGAATAAAATCTACATATTCAGTGGTGTTCTAAATAAACTGCCAATGGACGACACAATGTGCCTCCCTGGTGGATCTCTTGGGCCTTTATGTATCCTTGATAATTGATATAACATGGATATTCGAGTATATTCACATTTCAAGTAGCAGAATTCTTCTTATTCAATTGTGCTCTGCTCTTTCCATTTATTAAGTAAATCCCAATATTCTTCAATAGAACTCAAATATCTCTCTTTACTGGTGGGCATATAATGTTTCTTAACAGCTATCTCTGACCTTCTTTAGGGTACATTTCTGTGGACACGATAATAATGTGGCCTCCTTTATCTGCAGGGCGAATGCCAATATCTTTGTCTGAGGCTAAAAATTGTATTGCCTGCACATGGGACCACGGCATAATATTTGTACTTTTTGTACTTGTCTCTTCTCATTTTTTAAGGTCCTTCATGAGTACATCATGAAAAGTGTCCATACAATCATGAGTAACTTATGACATGAAGCGAGATTTAGGTTTAAATTCTCTTGGTGGTCGTTTGTCATAAATTATCTCATAGCTCTGTAAAAGAGACTTGGTATCCTGTTTCAGGCTAGTTTCTCCTAGTTTTTATTAGGGTAGTGATTTTGTCAGAGAAAAAGGTGGAGAATGCATCCAATGAAATTAGGGATTTAGGGATTTCTTTAGAGGTTTTGGCCAGTTTGCTTGATTGGTGCTTGACCATTTCGAACAGCTTGTGAGGTCTGTTCTTGGTGTTCCTCAATTCCCGATCTGAAGAATTATTTTTTTGAGTTGAGGATGTTCCTATTTTAGGCATTTCTGGCCTGACGGAGAAGTTTTAAGTGTATGGCTGAGGGGTGCTGCCTCCAGTTTCTTTCTGTCTGCCGGAGGGATCTCCTCACACTTTTGAGGGATCCGTTGAACCAGGGGTTTCCGTCTTTGATTTGGGTTCTTTTTAGTTTGAGTGGGGCAAGATCATCAAGAATGTTAGTTATGGTCGTGGAGTAGTGATTATTGAGATCATTGACTGTTGTGATATGCGGGGGGACGTCCGACTTGCAGCGAACCACCAATTCTCTGTGTTCAAGGTTCTTGGTATCTCTAATCCAACATTTAGGATTCACCAGTTGCGGTGCCCTTGTCTTATTGGTTGCCAGTTGATAGCGTGGTGGCCAGACTAGTCACATGGGTCTATAGCGTTAAGCTTGACTGCAGATTCCTTAGAGATGATCCAGTCTAGAATGACACCTTTCAAGTGTGTTGGGAGTGAGCACACTTGGGTAAGAGCTTGGTCAGCCAGGAGGTCATTGATGGCGTTGACCTGAGGATTCTTGAGGTCGTTTCAGTGCAGATTGAAGTCACCAAGGAAAATGTCTTTAGAGGTGGAGGACCCCTTGGCTATGATGACTTCCATGAGGTTGTCAGTGAAGGTGTCATACATGCCTGGGGGTGGTAAAAGATGTGCAAGCTGCACAGTTGGGTGGTGTTGCTGCATAAGGAAAGTGCAAGGAATTCGCAGGAGTCTGTGGAATCTGGTAGGAGTTCAGTGATGAGGAGGTTAGAGCGGTATAGGCAGGCTATGCCTCCCCCTTTTTTTATCCAGCCTTGTGATGTTGTAGTTGGGCGAGACTAAGAGGTCAAGGCAAGTAGATGAGGATTCATTGAACCAAGATTCGGTCAGGATTGCTAAATCGAGATTTTGGCTCAGGATGAGATCAGCGATGTTGGCGGCGTGCTTAACTGCTAAGTGGCAGTTGATTAAGATGCCAGATAAAGGGAGGTCAGAAATAGACGAGAGTTGGGGCGGACAGGGCTACTGGCGCCAGGTTGCTATCGATCACACTTCTATTGAGGAGGGTAGCTGATCTGTTAAGGTAAGATGGACAGGGGGTTACTGGTGCAGAATTGTAGGTGAGGAGGATGGCAAGAATTTCCTCTTCTGTGAAATCTAGTGGACTTGGGGTGACAGGGCGGAATTGTAGGAGAGGAGGGGGGCTGGAATGTACTTCTCTCAGAAGTGGCAGGGCTGCTTGTGAGGGTCGAAGGTGTCTCAAGGATAGCAGTAATGGGTGATGGGGGCTCGGAGGGAGGGGGTGGGTTGGAGTTCTGCAGGAGCTTGAAATTTGAGAAGGAGAGTTCAGTGAGGTGAAGGAGGTTCTTTAGTTCCAGAATGGAGCTATGGATGTTGTGAGTTAGTTTGGCTTCTCTGTGGTACAGAGTTTCAATATCCCAATAAGAGGAAGAAGCTTGTGGGCAGGAGGTTGGTGGGTCAGGCGTGATTCTAATGGAGAGTGCAGGTGGTAGGTGGGTGGGGATAGGTCGACTTGTGCTGTAGGTCTTTCGGAGAGTTTCAGTCTCCCTATCAGGGGGATGTCAGTGGAATCAGCTTGCGAGCAGAATGCCACCGGCTTGGGATCGTTTCTGTTGGCAGGCACTGGTAGCATGGTAGCGGGGCTAGGTTGACCTGTATTGTGAACCCTTGGTAAGGGGATATGTTGGTGGCTAGGCATGTTTGGAGGGTTGGTCGGGGGTTCGCTGGGGTGGGTGTTTGTGACCCTGCAGGTGACTGCGTATGAGACACAGTGAGAGAGGGAATGAGCACTGGATGGAGGGGGGCAGCCGGATCACCTCTTCTCATTTCTCATCCTCTCCCTCATTGAAGAAATGTTTGCAATGTGTTTCCACCTCTTTCTCAAGAGGCGATATTTGTCTAAAAAAGTCCATCTTCTTTTTCCCCCATCTGGCATTGTGACTTCACCAATGTCTTATGTGTCACTATCTCCTTGTGTATCTGCTTTTTTCAGAAATAGTATCCTGATACTGTCTTTAAATGACTTAATATCTTGCCAATTTGAAAACAGACTCAAGGCGTTTAATAAAAGCTTGCATACTTCCTGTCTCTTTCAAAGTTTCATTGGTTTCTTAGTTTTATATAATTTCCCAAGTTTTCCAATCTTGCATTCATTTCTTTTTAAATTCTTCAATCTCATTTTGCTCCGATCTTGTTTTCAACATTCATTTATTTCCTCAATAATTTCAATGAAGCTTTACTATCCAACCATGTATATTTCACCAATATTTGCATTATTGTTCATGAGCATGATTTAAAATTGTGTGCCCATTCGTCCAACATTTTTGGATTGGGGTTATCATACGAGGTTATGTTATAGATACGTAGACTCCTAGGAACTATGCATCAATCAATATACTGTTGCAGCGATGTTGCCTCCCACCATTTAGATAACTCTGTTCTAGAATATTTTTCAAGCTTTTTTAGTTGTTCTCCTAATAATGTCTCTTTAGAAGTGCTGGCTTCTTCCCTGTGTATTTGTTATTGGTTCTTACCCATAGTAAATAGTTATTTTGCTGCCTGAGCGCTGCGTTCATCACGCTCTGGCATTTTGTTAACAATGGGGAAACTTGCATGCCCAAGTTGAATCCTCTCAGTGCATCGACTGTCAACCCAAAGACAATACTAGACTGGGTTCCACCTGCCCTCAAACTCAAGAGACTTCACTCCTCCTTTATGTAATATAAGAATGCAATTTGTTTCATGCCCCAAATGCGTCAGATATTACGGTTAGGAAAGAACTCACCACATGTGAATCTCACTTGCTCCTGGTCCTCCGATTTGGCTCAAGGTAACACTGCAGTGCGGCTGTCGCTTTCCAAACACATCAGGAATCTGTTCAGGATGTGACCATTAGGGTCCTCATTCTGCTGGCTGATTATCCTGAAGTACACATGCTTCACAGTGCAATGGGGGAGCTGTCTGCGAAAGGGCGGTGGATCGGCTGTGAAATTATCACAGTGTGAATGTTCCTGACATGTAAGCAGTAGTCAAGCAGGAGTGCCGATATGATGTATTCTTGTGAAAAGCAAACCCCGTAGAGACCCTGGGGAGTTTTTAAGCAAAACAGGGTTTTGTAGCAGGTCGAAGGGAAGTGGGTGGTTTACAACAACCCCCATAGGCATAAACAGAAAAATAACCACATACAAGGATGCCCAACCCCATGGCAGTATTGTGTGTTGGTTGGGAGTGGTACCCAGATAAAAATCATGACATAAAGAGCTGGAAAATCAGTTCTAAGGAACCAAGCACACTCAAAATAGACGGTGAAGGAAGTGCAGTTTATTTCACCATGAAGTGTTTCATCTAACAGCCTTGGACACATGATGTCAAAACAAGACAGACCAGTTTAATAGTTTGGGATGAAATAGACAACAAAAAATAACATATGGAATTCTTCATCTTAGGGTTTCTCTTCACATCACTTACCAGAGGTTAGTGGTGTTTGCTGCAATTCATATAATGGGGGAGAAGCAGAAAAAATCGAGAGTTCACACTTTGGGCCTCATCGCGGGTTTCACTTTAGACCACCGCATTACGATGCAGGCATTCGAAAGTGAAACTGGTAGGTCATTCCCGCTGGATTCTGATGTGCTCAAGGAGCCCATCAGTCAGTTGGAGGCCTGACCGTAATCTCTATGGATGGCGTTTCTGCCGTAGGGATTACTTTGTCAGTTTCTGACAGGCTTTCCATGTAGGGCTTTCTGGAAAGCCTGTTGGAAAGTGACTTTGGAGGCCCCTAGCTGGGCCCAATTCACCTTGATGCCTCCGGTTGGGGGCCGAGGGGAGACCTATGGTGCCCCCCTGCACTGTGTGGCAGGCACCTTCATGTACCTGCCATGCGTTGCAGTGATGAACAGATTCTCCCATTTCTCTATGGGTGCTTGTGCTACAGCAACAGCACAAGCTCCCATTGAGAAATAGGAGTATGCGACCACCATGTGCGGTCACATTGTAATGCTGACGAATTGTAATTCCGCAACAGTGTTGGGTGGCCATGAGTCCTGGTCAAGGCCCTTAGTATGCAAACTACCACAATATTGTGTCAAAAACATCATGGAACAGAATATAACTAATAAAGTTACCTATGTCTAAATAAATTATATATATACATATATATATATATCTATATATATATAGATATATATATGTATATATCTATATATATATAGATATATATATATATATCAATCCAAACTCGCCTTCACTTCTCTCTGCCACACGAACAGGCAAGCGTGGACCCAGCAATTTCGTGCAAGCATTTTTATTTAGCTAATGCCGCCATTACGCGTTTCGGGCAATCCCGCCCTTAACCACATGACAACTTATATATATATATATATATATATATATATATTTCACTCCAATACCTTCAAATCCAAAAATTATCACAGACACAAATGGTTTTTGTTGCAGCGGAGGTTTATTCAAGCTGCACAGCAACGCGTTTCAGCTTCTGCCTTGTTCACGCTAAGTGACAGGCGTTTTTTGCAAATATTTTATTGCAGTGAAAACATAAAAAAACGGCGTGATTACACAATGGTGATGTGAAAAACAGCGGCCATCTTAGCATTGCAATTTACACAGAATACATCCGTATTTCCGAGCATAACTCATCTCTGTCATTATCATAGCATAAATAAGTTGAACTGTTGTAACAGGGTTTCCGGTATCCTGACCGCGGATCGCCCTGGTGACAGCTTCTACCCTGACCGGATTCTTTGTGGAATATATATATATATATTTGGTAGCGGAATTAACATGATTTAATGATGTGCCCTTGTGATATGGCCGCAATATGGAACTATTCCTTTAAAGGCGCTACATAGACATTGGGTGCACATGAATAAGCAAGTTCCGAATTCTGCCAAAATCTGCATTGAACTATCGAGTGGGTTAAAAAGCAGCAAGAATAGTGCATTATGGACATTGTAGGAAGAGCAACTACACAAAAGAAATGCATTATGAAAACTGCAGAGATGAATGACATGGCTTGAGGAAATACTTTATTTTCGAGGCATTTAACCTCACTTGAACAACAGAAATAAAAGTGTACTTTTCATCTCTGAGCAAAGCAACTATGTCGAAAACAGAACATTAGCTACCGCTTTAAAACTGACTTGCGAGCAAGAGTCCTTTTTCAATGTTTAAAGTCACGTACCTTAAAAGCTGGCGAACCCACCGTTTGAAAGTCTGCATATGATTAAGACTCGTTTGAGTTGAAACGCGTTATGCCTACCCTGCCTCGAATAAAGGATTGAAACAAGCACTGTTGGTGTGGCCTGTCTCACGTTGCACTTTTAACTCCCTCCAGTGGGTTAAATTATTCAGTGAGGGCTGCTTGCACTGTGTCCTAAAGAGACGTGAATCATTTAACCCACTGGAGGGAGTTAAAAGTGCAGATTGGACTGCAAGTCCCAGCGTGCATGAGGAAAGCTGAGTTAATGAACTGGCACACCAGAGGCCAATTGAAGTATTATAAGCATGCAGGGGACAAGGCAGCGCACAACATGCGAAATTGCTCACGCCGGCCTCTGACGAAGGGGAAAGAATTCCCAGAAACGCGTAAGACCAAAGGACTTAAAACCGGAATGTAAAGCTGCTTGTTTCAATAAATTTAGGCTGTTACCTACCTGCCTGGGAGTGCGGAACTCATCTCTGAGCAAATATTCGAAGGAATATATATATCTCTTGCGGTATGCATTTAGCATTTGAAGACACAGGCAACCGGAGGGTACCTACTTCAAGCCCGCAATACGAAGCTTCAAGGCGAAGGACTACCCCATCCGTCTTCCAAGAGATGAGGATGTCCATTGAGAAAAGCAACACCGATGCTGCTCGAAAATGCAAACAAAGGAGCGCAGAAGAATTCTGATATGAAGTAAATTAAATCTACAAACCAAACAAGATTGGTGTGGAATGCAAAAAGACATCGGATGCAACGTATTTTGACATGCTCTCCACACATCTTGGAACAGGGACTACAGATCCCAACATGCCTAGCACCAAACAAAAGGCATAGCAATCAGAGAATCATTGCCACCTGATGATACAGAAGATTGAAACGCGTAGTGGCATAACAACAGACTCTCAGCCAAAATAAAATTGATGAAATGAATTCACCTCTGTGTGTTCGGCGTACTCTGCTTGTGAATATATATATATATATATATATATATATATATATATATATATATATAGTATTATATGACATTTTTTTAAAACATTAAACTACAAAATAATAATATAAATAAATATAGTTGTAATTATTGATGCGAAATATATATGTACATATATATATGTTTGAATAAATAAGATTGTTTAAACTATTTAAAAAATGTGCATTCAAAAAATTTTAAAATTTACATTTACAAACATATACATAACAAAAACATACATCAAACTTAATATGAAACCAACAGAAATAAAATGTACATAAAAAATGTAAAACATTGTTCATAAATAACAAAATAAAAATAATAAAAATAGAATAAAAATCCAGAATAAACAACACTAGAGAAAGTAGTGGACTTTAATGGAGTTAGATTTACTATTCTTACTCCAACGTAAGTGAAAGTAAGGAAAATGTTGCACTTTAGAGTGGTTATATTTTCTATTCCCACTCCAAACTAAGCAAAAGCAACAAAACTGTTTGACTTTTATGAGATTAAATTTACTATTCCCACTCCATTCTGAACAACAGTAGAAAAAGTATTGGACCTTGGAGGGATTAGATATACTATTCCCAAAGAAATATAAGCAACAGTAGTGAAAGTGTTCAACTTTGAAGAACTTAGATTTACTTATCCAACTCCAATGAAAGCAGTAGCAAGGAAAATGTTGCACTTTATAGGGATTAGAGGTTCTATTTCCTTACCTATCTAAGCAACAGTAGGGAAAGATTTGGACTATACCCATCCAACATAAGTAAAAGCAGGGAAAGTGTAGGACATTAGAAGAGTTAGATTTACTATTCCAACTCCAATCTAAACAACAGCATTCAAAGTGTTTGGCTTTGGAAGGTTTATATTTGCTATTCCCACTCCAATCTAATCAACAGCAGGGAAAGTGCTATCATTTGAAGGGCCTAGCTACATCAATCAATTCCTAAACTTGTTTTCAAATTTTTTTAATGCATGCCAAAATAAAAAAAATGTATTTCCTATAACAAAATTAATTTACAACATATGAAACAAAATTACAAAGATTTAAATGAATACACTTCCCCAGTACTACCCAAAAAACAACAAACAAAATGTAATAAATAATACGTTTATATCAATTATTAAATAAAACAATTAAAATTGGATCATATAATAATTATATACTTCTTCAAAATTGTATTATTTAATACACTGATCAACGAATTACCAATTAAAAAATAGCAAACAATTAACATAACAATTATTCTGTTGAATATTGTTATAATTAATTATCAGTTACTATTTTAATTGACATACTAAATTCATTAAAAATAAGAAACAATAAATTATATTTTCAATACCTTTCCACCTAATCTCTACTAACCCAACATCCCACTATTAATCAGAAAATTAGTAAGGGCATTAGAAAAAAAAGATACACAGTACAAAATGTAAACTATACTTCAAAAATAACTATAAATCAATGAAATATTGTACATAATCACAAATCAATAATTTGACTAACATAACATAAAAACTAAATATTTTGTATTTTAAATAACGTCGCACCCTAATCCCTAAAACCCCCAAAACCAATTACTAAATAAAAAATGATTAACTGCTCTAAAAGAAATACACATTAAAAAATCAAACTTTACTAATATAACATAAGTATCCTTGTACTAAGACCTACAAATAATATATTTGCTAATTTAGATTAAAATAAATGAAAAAATATTTAAAACAACTATATAAAAAAATTAAAATATATACAAAGATGTTGAAAACACACTATTATATACATTAAAAAAATTATAGTCTGACCTTCAATAGTCTGGCAAAAAATAATTTTGAGTTAACAATATTTTTTGACACAATATTCTAGTAACATATTATTTTTGGTTAGATATTTTGGTGGAATACCAAAAATAATAAAGTGTAGGAATGCAGGAATGGATGTGAATGAGATCTCGAACAGAGAGGAGCACTAGCAAGACAGTAATGGTTGTCAGGCACTGCGTTTGTCGTGCAATTATTACTTGTGTTGCCTTTGCCTTTGCTGCCTCAGAAATGCATTGTATGACCTGCACTCTGCAGTTCCAAGCCCTGCCCATCTGAACTACCCCAACTGCCACAGACATGCCCTCCCAAGTTGCCAGTGTTGCTTGTTTCATAGGTGTCTTCTTCTATAGAGTATCCTACAAGTGATTGAGAAAAGGATGCTTGAACTGACCATGATAAACTTCAAACCTCTGGACTTGAATAGGGGGCATATCCCCTAACACTAGCAATTTAGGTCCTGGAAGACTCAATGGTCCTCTAATAACTGACTGCAACATGTGGTAATTTCTCTTTCAAACAAAGAATATGTTCTTCGTAGTGTAGAATTTTGTTGTGTATTAGTATTATTTGTGCATTGTTCACAATGTGTAGAATATGGGTTTACACTTGGATTTACATGTATGCATTTTTATGATGTTAATGACTTTGAAACGATTTTTTTCTATGATCCGTTAAAGTGCCATTACTTGGCTTATGCTAAGTAAGCCTCAACACCATCTTGTTAAAAATTCATGTCTCACCCTGCTCATTCACTGTTTATTATGTCCACTGTACACAGTCAAACAAAGTCATGTGTCTTTATTTTCTACTGACGTTCTCAAACATCTCTGTAGCATGGGCTCAGGAATGTTTCAAACTTCAAGATTTCTTCTGCCTTCTTGCTGCATTGCATTAATTCACAGTAGTAAACTGCTGTTTTGTAAATAGCTTGTTCTACCAACTCTGGATAACGTTAGAATAGAGACTGAATCAATATTATTGTAACAAGATAGTGCTTAGGTGTCAGGATATGTTCCTCTGTATGGCGCCCTATAATTCAGTTCTCTGATTTTCTAAAATTTTAATTATTTTTCTCACACCTTGTTAAATCTCCAGTTTTCATTGTGTTCTTCGAGAAGATTTCCAATTTAAACCCTCAAATTTGGGAGTGGCCAAGAGACATTCTGATGTTACTAGGGATGCTGTCTGATTTCCTATTGATTTTGCTGCTTATTTGGGACTAATTCTTGACTTTGCCTATTATTCTTTATTGCCGTATTACAGAGAGTCTTCATGGTAATAGCTTTGTCTATCTGCACTTATGATTTCTGTACTGTACCTTTTGGATTTTTGTAATAAATCTTTATAAATTTTTTATTCAACCCTAGAACTCACTTATTTAGTATATCATTCCTTATTTGACTATATTTTTTATATGCTGATTGTTACTTATCTTGGGATATATTGCCTCATGAAGTTGAGGTTTAACACAGACCCGAACCACCTACCAGTGGGCGTGCAATTGAGGAGTCTTTTGGGGTGTAAGATTTTAGGGGATCCCCACGCTACAGTAGCATAATGGGATCTTGTATGTTGCTTCTCTAGCTAAAACTCTGAATGACTTGTTCTTTGCAAAATACCTAATATTAGTTTGAAGTGGTGCAAATTCTATCCTCAGCAAACTATTTTAAGTGGATAAACTTGACTGGCTATACCAATCAGTATTACTTTTTCATCAATACACAGGAAGGATTGTGACATCAAGCAATTAGGCATTGTACACCACACATTCAGACTTTTTGGTACTCCATATCTGCCATTTTATAGTACACTTAATGTGACTCAAAGTCCAGTAAAATCCCGAACTCCTCTTATTAGTTAAGCCTATCAAATTCTTCTCTAAAAGAGGAGACTCCTTTTTGATGTAAGGGATGAAGTTTGAGAAATACTTAGCACATATCTCTTTCTACCTCTTTATTGGCTCTCACTGTTGTATGTAGCCTTGTGTGACTCTTTATATTAGGGCACTATGATTGTGTGCCATGTCGTATATCATACCTGACCACAACCAACAGATTTCCTTTAGCCCTGAGTCAAGGACAAGTATACAAACTTACCAGCATGCTTAAGAAAATGAGCAGGTGGTGTCCCATGAATCTCTTCTCAACTAACCATAAAAAGGTTTGCATTTGATACAGGATAGCTGTCAGAGATACAAAGTTTTAGGGTGTTCCCATTTGCATTTCTCACAAGATAGCGCACAAAAGAAATATGGAGCATTATTTTATAAAGCTTTATTTGAAACCAATGTAAAATGTAACATATGCAATACTGGTATAGCAGATATTAAAATAACTGTATTGATCATGAATGAGCAAAGAGTCAAAGAAACAACATAAATTTTGTTCCTATTTAGTGAATCCTGGGTACAAATAATTGGCACTGAAGCATTTGCCTTCATGAGGGATGCACAGTATTAGTCACCAACCTATATGCCATATGCAAACAGCACAAGGCTTCTTAGAAGGACAGCCTTGTTTGAAAGCTCACTCGTTTCCCAGGAGTTGATATGTTCCTCTTTCCCCATGAGGACTGAAAATGCTACTTGTATTTGATTTTTAAAACCATTGTGAAAAATATCATTGTCTCTCGTGATGTAATGTGAGAGAAAAAACTATTAGGAATGTTTCCCCATTTTACACATACAGGGGAAGAGTTATCACTTTGTCAAAACCACTGATTCTGTGTATTGGCGGTAGCATTTGCGTTCAAAGATTCACAACTCTTTTTCCTGCCACGTTGCCAATATTCTTTTGTTTTCTCAATATTTCCCTCTTCAGTCTCCTCTACATATCAGACTTTCCATGTCATACTCTGTTAACATTGGCTCCTATTTTACCAGAGATATGCCTACATTATTAAGCATCTCTTGTACTTGCTTCACTCTGATGCATGCTTTCAACATTTCTGTATTGGTTTCTTTGAAAACATGATTGATTTAGTTCCCATAATTTTAGGTATTTTGTAGCCATTGGGTGTGGATTCTTATTGAGTCTCCTTAATCATACTTGAAGAAAAAAATGATAACGCTATTTGGAGCTGTGATTAACTGGGATAGCAATTTATAGTAAGTAGATTATGGGCCCCATTCACAGAACTAACTTAAGACAAAATCCTAAACTTACTAACATTTTGGTATTCACAGAAGGCACTTACTCATTTTGGTATTCTCAGAAGGCACTTACTCATTTCGGTATTCACAGAAGTTAGGCGTCCTACCTTTAGGACTCCTAAATGCCTTCTGTGAATACCGAAAGTCTTAAAGTCAGGATTTTTCTCAGTTTAGGAGTAGTAAAGTTAGGACTCCTAACTTTAGGACTCCTAAATGCCTTCTGTGAATTCCAAAAGTCTTAAAGTTAGGATTTTTCTCAGTTTAGGAGTCCTAAAGTAAGGGGTCCTAACTTTACTACTCCTAAACTGAGAAGAATCCTAACTTTCGGTATGTAACTTCTGACAAAGTCAAAAACAATGATTATGTAAGCTGGTTTAAATACAATATAACATTGTATGTATTGTAGTATTTTAATAGCTCTTACTAACCGTATGTGAGGCACTGTAGTGTTGGCTACATAGATAGTGTTGGACCTTGCCCTTTTGCAAGGTCACCTCAGATTTTTCCCTTCCTTTACTGTACCAATTTTCATTTGCTTTTAGGACTCTGTGCACGTTTTCCTCTGCAAGCCAGTGAAAACGTGCATGTGCTCTCTCCACAAAACATGTACAAATGTAATTTACTTGTAAGTCCCTAGTAAATGGCACCACATGTCCCAGGGCCTGTAAATTAAATGCTACTTGTGGGCTTCAGCATTCATTTTGTCACCAACTAAACTAGCCTATTAAAAGATGTCTCAGGCCTCCCACTGCAGCCTCCAGTGCCATTTTAAATTGCTATTTCTCCTTGGGCCAGGCCTAAACCTTCCTTTTTTATTGCTTATAAGCCACCTGTAAGTTAGGCTCATGAAGCAAGGTTTATGGTATTTAAAAGGTAGGACATATGTGTTTAAGTTTTACATGTCCTGACACTTAAAAACTCTAAAAATAATTTTTCACTCTTGTAAGGTCTATCTCTGCCACAGGCTAACAATGGGCTACATTATTTCAATTAATAAGGGTTAACTTCACATTTGGGAGCAGGTGTAGAAATTGTGTTTACAACAAATGAATTGCAATTTAAAATCCTCCTTAATGGTAAAGTTAGATTTTAGACTATAATTTTGGAAATGCCACTATTATAAAGTTATATTTCATAACTCAAGTGTAACAATGGGATCCAAAAGGACCTGGGTAAATTAGCAATGTTTCAAGAAACATAATATATAATATAACATATAATATATAATAGCTAAACAACAGCTCATGGATAACAAAGGAGTCCAAAAACAATGTTTTCATAAAGGAAATTAAAGAAACTATTTTCAAGTATATAAATGACAGTGGAGTGCAAAAACATGTAAGATTGACCCAAGAAGAGATTCATCATGTTAATGAATACTCAAAGTAGATTCACTTTTAAAACATCATGGCCTTGACTGCCCAAGTGGGACACATTTGGCCCAGAATGGCATTGGAAGGCTTTTGGGGCCTATCTAAACATCAGATTGACTATCCAGTGCGATGTCACATGGGACATAGGGTACTGACTTCTGTAATCACTGGCCTATGTGGTACTTCAGCATATGCTTCAAGTTGCAAAGAGAATGGCTGGAGAGCATTTGCAGTTTGCCCTGCATTCATTGTTGACAAATTAGCTGATTGAGTTTAAACCCTGCTAGAGAAATCTGCGTTCTATCTACTGTCATGGGTTCATATTCAAGTGAATCTCCTCAGCCTCTCATCATGTAGAGGTAAATGAAGCCACCACTACTGAGTTGGGTAACAAAAAAATTCAAGTCTTACCTCCGCTGCAAGGAGTTGTCTTATGGTGTATGAGTGACTGTTAAAACAGGGTGTTATGTATGGAGATGAAATATGGTACTGAAGCTATGAAATGGTACCTCAGAGGTACACACCACTTTAAAATCATGGACCTCCTCATCAATTGCAGAATACTGTATGTACTGTATACTGCATATATTGTAATTGCCTGAATATAGACAATTACAGTAGACCAGCAATTACACATTATATAATGTTCAATGGTCCCTCTTTTACTTACTTTTACTACTATTATTACCCTTTAACAATGTCATACCCTGCACCCTTACCAGCATAATATAGTAAACTGGCATCACATGAGTATGGAAGGTAGGGAATAGGAGGAATGCAAGCTATTAGAATTTTGTTTTAAAGCGACCCATATAGATAAGATAGCCCCGTTCACTAATGCATTTACTGTTGAGATCTGTGTGGAAGTTCAAATTGACTGGTTTGAATACTGATGGCTCTATTCAGACTTTCATTCTTCTGAGGTCAATATAATGGGTAAGACATCTTTTATCAATGTCGAAAGGCCATAAAACTGCTATACTGGATCATATAATTGTATTAATCATTTGTATTCATCAGTATAAAGCAAGCTACCTCAAAGTTCCATGCCCATATAAAGGCAAAATGACTACTGCCTCTGCCTGTAGACGGTCATGGTATTTCTTTGAACGTTGCAATATTTAAGTTATATCTGGTCACGTTACCCAAGTGGACTGGCACACTGCTGACGAATGTCAATCTAAGAAAAAAGGGTAACAAAGGAACATATATGACAAGATTTGGAAAAAGTAAAGAGAGAAATGTATTTCTCAATTGAATACCAGGATTTTAAAAACTGCAGAATGCTAATATAATCATTTCATTTGCTTAAAACATTGATGTCTCTGGTTTAAATCAGGAATTGGATTCACTGAGTGGAACAGATGGCAGGTAAGGATTGTAAAACAGAAACATAATGAGAATAATGAATGTACTGTGCTATTGCTAACTTTTTGTCAGACAGAATGTTTTAATTCAATAAAGGTAAAGATCTACGTTGGCCCTACAACCCTCTGCCTAAGTAGCTGCTCTCCATTTGCCCTAGGAACTCTTTAAACTGCTGCATTTTTTATTATATTTAGTTATAGTTTTTATTATAGGAAATCCTACAGTGCTGAATGTGCCAATGTGCTTGGAATTCATCAAAATTACAAAATAAATTTTAAAGCAGCAGTGTGCAACCTTAATAAGAACAGTTACTGTTCACAAGTAAAAATGCAAAAAGACAGAATCAAACAACCATGCGACTCTTGCTTCCTTTTTTGGCAAAGTACAAAACCAGTATGTTTTTCTTGAGAACATTCAATGATCTTGAAAAGTGCCTTTTTCCTGTCGGTAGAGGACAGGGTATCAGTGACCTCCCTATGCTGTTAGATCCCTAGGGCCAGACTGGGAACCTAAAGCAGCCATGTAAAATTTTGTCATGTAAGCACCCATGCTTTGTGGAACAAGTGATCTCACCACTGAAAGAGTTTAAGGACGGGGTCTCCCACTTTTTAACAAATGGTATACTTTAGAACACACAGAAAAGATCTTAGGGCTCATTGCGATGGCGGGGGGACATCAGTCCACCTGCCATCGTTGCTGTTCTGGGACCGGCCGCCGGTAAGGCAGAGGTCCGGCTGAGTGTATTAGGATGTGCCCACCACAATGGCGGACACATCCAGGTTCCTGATCATTGTGGACGGTGCTGCTGGCTGCCACACCCTTCGTATTGCCAAAATGCCACGATGGGCATTTCCATGTACAACATGGCAGGCACCACGCGGTGTCTGCCACCTTCTGCATGGAAATGTAGAGGGTACCATGGGTACCCCCCCAGTGCACATACACCCTCCCCCTACACTGAGAGGGGCCATAATGGGCCCCCAAACCCAATCCCTGCCAGCCTGTCTATGGCGGCATCACCGCCATGGAAAGGCCTCTTCCAGGACACATCCTAATATGGCGGACGGTGCCTGCTAGGCACCGCCACCATATTAGTGGCCCTTTTCTGTCCGCCAGGCAATCGGTGCGATTGCCTCTGGTGGAAAAGCGGCAGACGGACTTTGCGTCCGCCGCAATACCCATTGCCATCCTAATTTGGCAGTGGGTAAGATGCTTAGTGATGGTGGAAGGACCGCCACCACCGGCCCCGCGGTGGCAGTCCTTCCGCCAATATAATGACCCCCCTTAGTTATCAGTAAGCCCTCAACTATAGAAATGCATTAACACTAGGGAGGAAGGGTCTAAACACGTAGAAGGATCACATGATCCAATGAGCTAGTAGCATAGGCCTAGCAACTCGGTAGAGGGCACTATCAGACACAATATAGGACCTTGAGCCAGCCCAAGCCCCAAACCATCTCCATAAACACATCAAAACGTGTACCTCTATGGTGCTCTATGGATTCTATGATATTACAAAAAATACAAAGCAAAAGTGAGCAGGAGGCTCAACTTAAGGTCATTAAAAACACATTTCAGCCATGATAAACAGCTCCTCGAGTGAGAGTTAATGATGAGCACAGGCTGCTTCAACATCACCTTTCCTTCTATACACACAAAAATCACACCAACTCAGTCAATTCATAATAGGGCAATCTGACAAATATCTCGAACAATGATTCCCTCTCAGGTTGCCCACACATACAGGTAGTCACAAAACACACAACAAACTGTTTAAACCCATCACTTCTAAGACTATAAAATATCCCAGAGCAATGCAGAAATACTGCTTCCAAACATTGCAAGGCAATACCAGTGGCAGATGTGTACTATGCAAATATTAATATTATAAGAGTGCAGTGGAGCTGGAACTGTTTGTGATGGAAGAATTGCCACACGCTGGGCATCACAGTACTTAATGATAAACTGCGTCCTTGCACTTTGCATGTTAGAATCAAAATGTTACCTCCCCCACTCCACAAATACTTTGAGAACCAATAGGAAAGAGAAAATGAGAGGAAAGGAGAAATGTGAGTAAAAGCCAGCGAGAGGAGAATGTGAGCATCACATCTGGGTGAAGATAATGAAGAAACAAAAAGAGAAACAAAAAACCTAGAGAAAAACCGAGAGGGTCACAAGTGACAGACAGTGAAAGAAGGTAAGAAAGCTGAAGGTGGAACTTCTAGAAGGAAGAGAAATGAAGAGAAACAATAGGAAGAAAACATGCAGAAAGTAGACAAGAACAAGGGAGAAATGAGAGGGATTGCAAGAAACAATGATAAGCTAAGAAAAAGCAGGGGAGAGTCAGTGAAATATAATCAGTGACCGGGAACAGAAAGTTTAATAAAAAAGAAAAATGACGAGTGATAATGAAAAAACAATGGAACAAAAAAAACTATGAGAGACAAAAGTTCCAGAAAGTAGAACAGATGGACAAATGGGGAAGGGAGAGCAACATAAAACAGAATGGTAAAAGAAAGAATGGGTTTGAGAGACACGAGTGACAAGGAGATGAATTAAAAGAAAGAAAGTGTGGCTGGGGACAGAAACAGAAAGCATGACAAAGCATGGATAAACGAGGAAAGAAGAAAGGACAAGAAACAGAATGGAGGTCAGAGCTGGGAGAATGCGAGGGAGAGAGAAGGGAAGAATAACTAAAGAGAAAGATAAAGAAAGGAAGGAAGGAAGGAGAAAGAAAAGGTGTAGTGACTCATAAAAGGGGTTACAAATGTGGAAGAGAGAAGCTGAGAGTGAAAGAGAGATGGAAAGAGAGCTTGAGACAGAGTGCTATAATATCACACCCCTCAGGACCTGCAAATGTCATGTTTGGACCCTGGTTGTAAAATGAAACTAAAGGACATGTACTTAGGGGCACATTACGATGGAGGATTTTCCGCATCCTCCGGGCCGGCGGAAGCCACCGCCGGCCCGGCGGATGCGGAAAATGCTCTGCGGACCCACCAAAGACCCACCGTCACATTAGGATGGCTGGTGGGTCCTGGTTTCAGTCCGCTGCCAACCGCGGCGGAAAAGGCCTAATATGGTGGCGGTGTGCCATATTAGCATGTCTGGAGTTCTATGCCTTTACACGGCGGCATTTCCACCGTGCAAAGGCATACGGATTTTTGTTTGGGGGCCCGTTGCGGGCCCCTAGGGGGGTGGGGTGCACATGGGGGGAACATATGGTACCCCCCTGCATTTGCGTGCACAGAGTGGCAGGCACCGTGCGGTGCCCGCCGCTTTGTGCATGCAAATGCACAGCTTTCATTTTTAACATTGCGGCGGGTGCTGCTTCAAGCAGCACCCGCTGCAATGTTAGAAATAGAGGATGTGACCGCCAGGGTGGCGGTCACATCCTAATTGCACATGAGGGAACGCCGCAGCATATGCGGACGTTCCCTCCTACTCAGGGCTCGCGGACGGACGCAAGTCCGTCTGCGATCATAATGGGCCCCTTAGTTTGGAGAGCGGACTCGTATTTTCCCCCAGACATAAATTATGTTGCTTGACATGTTCAAAGTCTGGAAAGAAGGAGGCGTTCCTTTTATCAGAAGTGGTCGCACCCTCGCACCCATTCTCTCAACCGGCTTCCAAGGTATCAACTTACATATTTGTAGCACCCATATAGCAGAAGCAGGGCCGCAGTGTCACTGCCACATTCTGTAGGGACGGCTTCTCCATGCGGGTGGAGGCGTGTCACCCCACTGCTTTCTCGCAGTGCGAGAAGCAGACACATAAAATGGTACTATAAAAGCAGAAGGGTTTGTTTGGGGGCGGGTGGGTGGGTGGTCCTGCTCCAGGGCAGGGGAGGAGTAGCTTGCCCACTGTTGTGGGCGCTCACTGTTTAGTCAGCCCCAGGGCCGACCAAACCAGTCATACGCACTCTCCATTTTCTCCCATGTAGGCTGCATGCAGTGGACGTTGAGAAAATGGCCTCCCCTTAGACGCCTGTGCGGTTGGCGTCCCAACCAATCACAACGCTGCTGCTAATGCAGCGTTGTGATTGGCTATGGGGAGGGGAGAGAGGCTGCCTGCTTCCTAGGACTTGGAGTAGAGACAACGCAACGAGGGACCAGACCGGGCTTGCGAAGGTCATTTTTTTTTTTAATTAACCCCACCACCCCTGCGCGATCCCCTCTCTGCACAACCCCCCCAACCCCCACCTGCAAACTCATGCCAGCCGCTTTCTGTGATACCCAAAACATACAATATGGAAATTAGAATTCTCCATTTCAAGGGAAACCCCTGAGAGGGCCGATAAGGAAAGATTAACTAGTTAGCCAGAGTGCGATACCTCAAGTAAGACGATGCTGCAATTACCTTTTCAGCATTTACCAACAAAACAAATGCTCGTAGTGAATGCGCACAAAAGTCATCCTACTGAAGCCGATTCCTAGATAAAATCAATTCATGTTTATGAAAGTATTAAGGCACTCACTGGTGGTCTGGACTACAAGAAAATAGCTACAATGTGAAGCAAAACTTTACCACTGCACAAGTCGGATGTTTCACATCTTTAGTAAAGCAGGATAGGTACTATGCTTCCCTGCAGGCACTCAGTGCTGTTAGGAGTGAGCGGGAAGAGAGAGGGACAGTACGTACCCTAATGCACCACAATCCCTATGACTCGGACCCCGAACTGGAAAATTGTTGTTAAGCCTGAGCGCTGCAGCATCGTCTTAAAATAAAAGCATGCATTCTCATCAAGCTCCCTTGGTCAAACATGTTGTTTAAAGTATAGTTCTGAGTCCAGAGCATCTTGCCGTATGCTCTGCATAAAGGCTATGAAGAGGAGACTGAAGAAAGTGAATGTGTGCGCTCTAGCTTTGCTCTGACATGCATCAAGAAACTAGGCTTTCCACAATAGGGGCCCAAATCAGTATGCTCCCCAACAACACTGACTTAAAGTAGCCTTTGAGATCAATTAGTTTGGGCTGGGCTGGATTATCATGGGTGTATGTGGGACCCTTTAACACACTTCCTTATTCATGACCAAGAGACAACAACCATATTAGTTATCTAGCAATTTTATACCACCATGACATTTCTTTCAATACTCCCACATAAAGCATTTCTTCAGTGCACCTGTACGTACAATAAGCCTTAAGTGGGTGGGCGCGATTATAAAGGTGGGCAAGGGGGTATCTATAAAAGGGGCGTGGCCAACGAAGCATAACAAGGGATTCTTTGCAACTAGCATGGCCCTGTAATTAAATGCATGGCTTAAAATACATGAACTAAATTCCTACCCTTCACAGCTGGTGACATGTCCACTATTTGGGGGCTCTTTGTGAGACCTATGCCTAAAAGAAGTCAGTTGCCAATGATTGTTAGCAGTAATGAGGAACAACATTTTTGCTGTAAAAATGTTTTAATTCTTTAAAAAAGAACTGTGAATTATGCATTAGTAAGGTCTGTGGAAGGAGTAGTGGTCTTTGGAGTGTCTCGGTCATTACCATTCTCCCGTAACAGCGCTTTCCTCTGTTGTCTCTCAATCAGTTAGACACTTGTCGCCTTTTCCTCCCCAGTCTTTTTGAAATGTTTTAGCTCCATTTCTCACATATTATCTCTTTCTTCTTCATCAATGTACTTTCACTCTCTCCTTCTGATAGTACTTTCATTCATCTCTCCCACTTCTCCATCCTCCATGCAGACAACCCACCCATACACCTGCTGGCACAGCATTTTTTTTCCCTTTGGCATAGTCGATATTTCTACAGTTGCATAGCTCCTGCACACACTTTTCCACATTTACAGTTGGCTCCTATGTGACCATCGGTCTGTGCACTTTTCAGAGAGGCCAAGGATTGGATGTGCATGTAGCCTGGAGACCTTTATGACAGGCAAAGTGACAAACTTAAATTGCATGCACCCCACTGCAAAGCCTTCACCCAGACATCTGGAGATGACTCAGCTCAAAGGACACACTATACAAAAGGCATATTTTGCATGACACAAAACTACTGAAACCTAGCAGTTGGAAAAAGCAAATGCTTTTAGAACATGCAAGGAGAGCAAAATATGTGAAATGTGACTAGGGACTCTGCTATTAATTACCTTGTTATAGTCACTGATGGCAAAAATAATCAGTGCGCATGCCTGTAAAGTTGAGGAGGTGAAACTAGGCCTGATATGGAACCTGGGGCCCATTTTAAAAATGCACCATTTAAGTGGTGCGAGAGGGAATGAGCGACTGTATAAAGGGACGTTATGGACTACAACAAGTTCTTTACATTCATACCTAAGCCCCCCCCCCCAACTTATTCTTAACAAAGGCAGGCGGGCTTTTAGATGAATGGGGCTGCATTTTGTGTGCATGCTTAAATACTGCTTTTGAAGCAGCACGCTAGCTCGAATCAAAAGTAAGCAATTTAAAAACGAATTAAATCATTTCATATTTTCCTTTCTAACAATCATGTCTTGTTCTCGGACAGTAAAAGACACACACACAATTGATGGACGGAATGCAGAACAAATTAAAACATTCATTGTTCTCGGACTGGGGCAACATGAGCATCTACCCCATAAAAGATGTATTTTAACTTCTAAACATTAAACCTGCAGTATATAAAACAACTATGTTTATTTACTCATTACATCATGGGCATTTCTAAAAATGGGGATACTGAAAACTGAGAGATTGCAATTCAACTTTAATCTGAAGAAGGGACTTAATTCAGTTTTATAAATCGTCCTCCCCCGCGGCCTACTTATGTGCAGATTAGCATCGCGGTGCAGCCTCTAGGGTTGGATGCATGGATACTTTTTCAGAGTCAGGGTGTAACGCACACGCCACATCAACGTCACTTCTCCAATTCTAATGGTGGTTGCAAATTATAAATGCAAGCCAGTGGACCGCAACAGACCCCTTGCTCATTGGCAGCAATATTTAAATAGTGCACCGAGCTGAAGATGTTCCGACGGCCTCCTCGTCCATGGACAGTTGCGTAACAAAAGCATCCGCCGCCCCCAAGATGTGGGGGACCCCTCCAGCACCGGCAGGTCCCTGGCCTGAGAGCTCCAGATTGGGTCTGGAGTGTGGAGGGGCCCTGCATTTACTTTGCAGGGGGACCCCCTCATGTTTGTTACACAACTGTCCATAGAGGCACATGCACACAGGTAAGTGCATGGTGCAAGTGCACCCACAGATGCTTATGTTGGCGCAGCCTCTGCCCGGATGGACTGGGAACAGCAACGAGCACTAACAGATTTCTGCTCGACCGAGCCTGGGAGTGGGGAACTGTGGTAGTTGAAAGCACTACTCCTGCTTTTGTTACAGGAGGCCGATATTGCAAAACCGGCCCCCGCCCTTCCGGCCCACTAGGGAAACGCCCGGGGTCCGCTACGGCCAGTCCGGCCCTGGCCTCCGCCCTCCGAGTTTGAGGACATCCTATGAATTTAATTTATGGCAACAGAGACAAATAATACATATTATTTTTTTATAAGTCAATTAACTTACTCAGTGTCCTAGCAATGGTTAATTGGGTCCAAAGGGTGCAAGGAAAGCACCAGGGGTCGCAATGTGCTGCTTAGGGGTGGCAGTCGCGACCCCTGGCAATCACGAGTGACGTCCATGAATGGTGATCTGCTTTCCCTTGCAGGCCACCATTCCTATGATTGTAGCCAACGACAGGGGGGGCAAATTGTGACACGCCAAATGAATATTAATTTGTCAGGTCGTTTAGCGACCCCTGCAATTTCGTATTTTGTGAACCAAACTATCAGTAAGTTGGTTTGCACAATAAAATACTGGTAGCAAAAAGTTGGTGCACAATTTGCAAACACTTTCTGACCAGTATGTTAGTACATCTGGCACTTGGTTTCTGGTGCAAGGTCTGGTACAAGAACCTGCCCAGGAAAGATTGATAACATTTTGGTATACTACTACTACTATAATATAAATAATAATAATGTTCTTCTTCCCTTTAGTGCATTAACGTTTTCGACACAGTACCTCTAGTTCAAACTGCGTCATGTGTTTACTGGAAGGTGATGCGAGTTAATAGCTGTGAGGACCTCAATGAATCCTTAAAGGCACACCTTCGGTCTACAACGGATTGATCCTGTTTATCGTCGGTGGGGGCATTCAGAGACGGCGTCAAAGTCAGCCCAGTGAAACAATCTACAAAGAGCCGAACACCCAGGATCAGCATCGAGGCTCTGCAGAGGGAGCTGTCAAACACAGAACACACAGAAGTAGCAATTCGGAAAAAAATAAATTTTACTTTATTCACTGGCATAAACCTTGAGACATACAGGCGCCAGCTGTCGCTCGGTGCACACCCTCGATCTCAGCTCACACGTAATTGTGGTATTTCAGTCATGTAGGCATGGATGCCAACATTTTAAAAAAGGAAACTGGGAGATTTTGAAAAAGAATTGGGGGAATGTTTTCTCCTTGTTGACTTCTATTGAAGAAGAGGCAATTTTAGACAGGAGGCAGCCAGTGGTGCTGGAACAATTTAGAGAGTGGGGGTGCTGCCATTAATATTGTATTACTGAACTCATAGGGATTGTGAAAAATCAAAGCATCATACAAAAAACACAAGTGTAGCAAATGTGCCACTCAGCAGGAGAGAGGTAAGGGTGTGGTATGTCGCTAATGATGCATTTTGAAGCACTGGTCTGGTAGAGCACTGTCATTTACAGACTGCACAACTTCCTTTGAAATGGCCACTTCATTTGCGTAGACATGCATAGGGCTTATTTACAAGCCCCTTGCACAGCCAATCATCACTTTTTATATTGCTCTGATGACGCAGAGTGCAGACCCATATCTGTGAGTCCACACAAAGCCACTTTGCATGGCTTTTCATGGCCTCGTAGATATGGTGTTAGACAAGGCAGCGCAAGGCACTGCATTGCATTACACTGTGTCATGGAGGTGTTCCATGGGTATTGCAGTGGGATTTCCCACACAACACCCATTGGTTTTGACACATTATCAGATTTACAAGGATCTGTAAACCTGGGAATGCATCAAAACTGTCCGTCTCTCCAGAGGAGTAGTACAAAGAGGTGGTGATGGACCGTCCATCACCACCCCCTTTTGCACCACTTTGTTCGCCATAAGTTGGCAGGGTATGCTCAGACGTGAGTCCCTTGCTCACTTTGCCACAGGATTCAAGCAAGCCGGGCTGAAGACAGCTGAAATACCAGAAACCGTTCCTCGGAAGCTTGTTTCCGGTCCAGGGAGGTCATGGCTTGGCAGTTCGGGCTGGACTGTTCCCATGAGGCACAGGGTCAGACTGATTTGCATATATCCATGTCGGAACTGGGGTGGCAGAGTGGGCTAAAGAACGATGATGGATTAAACCCAGATCTGTTGACTGGGTGTGAGTGTCTGATTGGTTCAGATGCTCGGTCCATCACCACCCCCTTTTGTACCACTTTGTTCGCCATAAGTTGGCAGGGTATGCTCAGACGTGAGTCCCTTGCTCACTTTGCCACTGGATTCAAGCAAGCCGGGCTGAAGACGGCTGAAATGCCAGAAACCGGTCCTCGGAAGCTTGTTTCCGGTCAAGGGAAGTCATGGCTTGGCAGTTCGGGCTGGACTGTTCCCATGAGGCACAGGGTCAGACTGATTTGCATAAATCCATGTCTGAACTGGGGTGGCAGAGTGGGCTAAAGAACGGTGATGGATTAAACCCAGATCTGTTCACTGGGTGTGAGTGTCGGATTGGTTCAGATGCTTCGTCCATCACCACCCCCTTTTGTACCACTTTGTTCGCCATAAGTTGGCAGGGTATGCTCAGACGTGAGTCCCTTGCTCACTTTGCCACTGGATTCAAGCAAGTCGTGTTGAAGACGGCTGAAATGCCAGAAACCGGTCCTCGGAAGCTTGTTTCCAGTCCAGGGAAGTCATGACTTGGCAGTTCGGGCTGGACTGTTCCCATGAAGCACAGGGTCAGGCTGATTTACATATATCCATGTCTGAACTGGGGTGGCAGAGTGGGCTAAAGAACGGTGATGGATTAAACCCAGATCTGTTGACTGGGTGTGAGTGTCTGATTGGTTCAGATGCTCCGTCCATCACCACCCCCTTTTGTACCACTTTGTTCGCCATAAGTTGGCAGGGTATGCTCAGACGTGAGTCCCTTGCTCACTTTGCCACTGGATTCAAGCAAGCCGGGCTGAAGACGGCTGAAATGCCAGAAACCGGTCCTCGGAAGCTTGTTTCCGGTCCAGGGAAGTCATGGCTTGGCAGTTCGGGCTGGACTGTTCCGATGAGGCACAGGGTCACACTGATTTGCATATATCCATGTCTGAACTGGGGTGGCAGAGTGGGCTAAAGAACGGTGATGGATTAAACCCAGATCTGTTGACTGGGTGTGAGTGTCTGATTGGTTCAGATGCTCCGTCCATCACCACTCCCTTTTGTACCACTTTGTTCGCCATAAGTTGGCAGGGTATGCTCAGACGTGAGTCCCTTGCTCACTTTGCCACTGGATTCAAGCAAGCCGGGCTGAAGACGGCTAAAATGCCAGAAACCGTTCCTCGGAAGCTTGTTTCCGGTCCAGGGAAGTCATGGCTTGGCAGTTCGGGCTGGACTGTTCCCATGAAGCACAGGGTCAGGCTGATTTGCATATATCCATGTCTGAACTGGGGTGGCAGAGTGGGCTAAAGTACGGTGATGGATTAAACCCAGATCTGTTGACTGGGTGTGAGTGTCTGATTGGATCAGATGCTCTGTCCATCACCACCCCCTTTTGTACCACTTTGTTCTCCATAAGTTGGCAGGGTATGCTCAGACGTGAGTCCCTTGCTCACTTTGCCACTGGATTCAAGCAAGCCGGGCTGAAAATGGCTGAAATTCCAGAAACCGGTACTCGGAAGCTTGTTTCCGGTCCAGGGAAGTCATGGCTTGGCAGTTCGGGCTGGACTGTTCCCATGAAGCACAGGGTCAGGCTGATTTGCATATATCCATGTCTGAACTGGGGTGGCAGAGTGGGCTAAAGTACGGTGATGGATTAAACCCAGATCTGTTGACTGGGTGTGAGTGTCTGATTGGTTCAGATGCTCCGTCCATCACCACCCCCTTTTGTACCACTTTGTTCGCCATAAGTTGGCAGGGTATGCTCAGACGTGAATCCCTTGCTCACTTTGCACTGGATTCAAGCAAGCCGGGCTGAAGACGGCTGAAATGCCAGAAACCGTTCCTCTGAAGCTTGTTTCCGGTCCAGGGAAGTCATGGCTTGGCAGTTCGGGCTGGAGTGTTCCCATGAGGCACAGGGTCAGACTGATTTGCATATATCCATGTCTGAACTGGGGTGGCAGAGTGGGCTAAAGAACGGTGATTGATTAAACCCAGATCTGTTGACTGGGTGTGAGTGTCGGATTGGTTCAGATGCTTCGTCCATCACCACCCCCTTTTGTACCACTTTGTTCGCCATAAGTTGGCAGGGTATGCTCAGACGTGAGTCCCTTGCTCACTTTGCCACTGGATTCAAGCAAGCCGTGCTGAAGACGGCTGAAATGCCAGAAACCGGTCCTCGGAAGCTTGTTTCCGGTCCAGGGAAGTCATGACTTGGCAGTTCGGGCTGGACTGTTCCCATGAGGGACAGGGTCAGGCTGATTTGCATATATCCATGTCTGAACTGGGGTGGCAGAGTGGGCTAAAGTACGGTGATGGATTAAACCCAGATCTGTTGACTGGGTGTGAGTGTCTGATTGGATCAGATGCTCTGTCCATCACCACCCCCTTTTGTACCACTTTGTTCGCCATAAGTTGGCAGGGTATGCTCAGACGTGAGTCCCTTGCTCACTTTGCCACTGGATTCAAGCAAGCCGGGCTGAAGACGGCTGAAATGCCAGAAACCGGTCCTCGGAAGCTTGTTTCCGGTCAAGGGAAGTCATGGCTTGGCAGTTCGGGCTGGACTGTTCCCATGAGGCACAGGGTCAGACTGATTTGCATAAATCCATATCTGAACTGGGGTGGCAGAGTGGGCTAAAGAACGGTGATGGATTAAACCCAGATCTGTTGACTGGGTGTGAGTGTCGGATTGGTTCAGATGCTTCGTCCATCACCACCCCCTTTTGTACCACTTTGTTCGCCATAAGTTGGCAGGGTATGCTCAGACGTGAGTCCCTTGCTCACTTTGCCACTGGATTCAAGCAAGTCGTGTTGAAGACGGCTGAAATGCCAGAAACCGGTCCTCGGAAGCTTGTTTCCGGTCCAGGGAAGTCATGACTTGGCAGTTCGGGCTGGACTGTTCCCATGAGGGACAGGGTCAGACTGATTTGCATATATCCATGTCTGAACTGGGGTGGCAGAGTGGGCTAAAGAACGGTGATGGATTAAACCCAGATCTGTTGACTGGATGTGAGTGTCTGATTGGTTCAGATGCTCTGTCCATCACCACCCCCTTTTGTACCACTTTGTTCGCCATAAGTTGGCAGGGTATGCTCAGACGTGAGTCCCTTGCTCACTTTGCCACTGGATTCAAGCAAGCCGGGCTGAAGACGGCTGAAATGCCAGAAACCGTTCCTCGGAAGCTTGTTTCCGGTCCAGGGAAGTCATGGCTTGGCAGTTCGGGCTGGACTGTTCCCATGAGGCACAGGGTCACACTGATTTGCATATATCCATGTCTGAACTGGGGTGGCAGAGTGGGCTAAAGAACGGTGATGGATTAAACCCAGATCTGTTGACTGGGTGTGAGTGTCTGATTGGTTCAGATGCTCCGTCCATCACCACTCCCTTTTGTACCACTTTGTTCGCCATAAGTTGGCAGGGTATGCTCAGACGTGAGTCCCTTGCTCACTTTGCCACTGGATTCAAGCAAGCCGGGCTGAAGACGGCTAAAATGCCAGAAACCGTTCCTCGGAAGCTTGTTTCTGGTCCAGGGAAGTCATGGCTTGGCAGTTCGGGCTGGACTGTTCCCATGAGGCACAGGGTCAGGCTGATTTGCATATATCCATGTCTGAACTGGGGTGGCAGAGTGGGCTAAAGTACGGTGATGGATTAAACCCAGATCTGTTGACTGGGTGTGAGTGTCTGATTGGATCAGATGCTCTGTCCATCACCACCCCCTTTTGTACCACTTTGTTCTCCATAAGTTGGCAGGGTATGCTCAGACGTGAGTCCCTTGCTCACTTTGCCACTGGATTCAAGAAAGCCGGGCTGAAAATGGCTGAAATGCCAGAAACCGGTCCTCGGAAGCTTGTTTCCGGTCCAGGGAAGTCATGGCTTGGCAGTTCGGGCTGGACTGTTCCCATGAGGCACAGGGTCAGACTGATTTGCATATATCCATGTCTGAACTGGGGTGGCAGAGTGGGCTAAAGAAAGGTGATATATTAAACCCAGATCTGTTGACTGGGTGTGAGTGTCTGATTGGTTCAGATGCTCCGTCCATCACCACCCCCTTTTGTACCACTTTGTTCGCCATAAGTTGGCAGGGTATGCTCAGACGTGAATCCCTTGCTCACTTTGCACTGGATTCAAGCAAGCCGGGCTGAAGACGGCTGAAATGCCAGAAACCGGTCCTCGGAAGCTTGTTTCCGGTCCAGGGAAGTCATGGCTTGGCAGTTCGGGCTGGAGTGTTCCCATGAGGCACAGGGTCAGACTGATTTGCATATATCCATGTCTGAACTGGGGTGGCAGAGTGGGCTAAAGAACGGTGATGGATTAAACCCAGATCTGTTGACTGGGTGTGAGTGTCGGATTGGTTCAGATGCTTCGTCCATCACCACCCCCTTTTGTACCACTTTGTTCGCCATAAGTTGGCAGGGTATGCTCAGACGTGAGTCCCTTGCTCACTTTGCCACTGGATTCAAGCAAGCCGTGCTGAAGACGGCTGAAATGCCAGAAACCGGTCCTCGGAAGCTTGTTTCCGGTCCAGGGAAGTCATGACTTGGCAGTTCGGGCTGGACTGTTCCCATGAGGGACAGGGTCAGACTGATTTGCATATATCCATGTCTGAACTGGGGTGGCAGAGTGGGCTAAAGAACGGTGATGGATTAAACCCAGATCTGTTGACTGGGCGTGAGTGTCTGATTGGTCCAGATGCTCCGTCCATCACCACCCCCTTTTGTACCACTTTGTTCGCCATAAGTTGGCAGGGTATGCTCAGAAGTGAGTCCCTTGCTCACTTTGCCACTGGATTCAAGCAAGCCGGGCTGAAGACGGCTGAAATGCCAGAAACCGGTCCTCGGAAGCTTGTTTCCGGTCCAGGGAAGTCATGGCTTGGCAGTTCGGGCTGGACTGTTCCCATGAGGCACAGGGTCACACTGATTTGCATATATCCATGTCTGAACTGGGGTGGCAAAGTGGGCTAAAGAATGGTGATGGATTAAACCCAGATCTGTTGACTGGGTGTGAGTGTCTGTCTGATTGGTTCAGATGCTCCGTCCATCACCACTCCCTTTTGTACCACTTTGTTCGCCATAAGTTGGCAGGGTATGCTCAGACGTGAGTCCCTTGCTCACTTTGCCACTGGATTCAAGCAAGCCGGGCTGAAGACGGCTAAAATGCCAGAAACCGTTCCTCGGAAGCTTGTTTCCGGTCCAGGGAAGTCATGGCTTGGCAGTTCGGGCTGGACTGTTCCCATGAGGCACAGGGTCAGGCTGATTTGCATATATCCATGTCTGAACTGGGGTGGCAGAGTGGGCTAAAGTACGGTGATGGATTAAACCCAGATCTGTTGACTGGGTGTGAGTGTCTGATTGGATCAGATGCTCTGTCCATCACCACCCCCTTTTGTACCACTTTGTTCTCCATAAGTTGGCAGGGTATGCTCAGACGTGAGTCCCTTGCTCACTTTGCCACTGGATTCAAGCAAGCCGGGCTGAAAATGGCTGAAATGCCAGAAACCGGTCCTCGGAAGCTTGTTTCCGGTCCAGGGAAGTCATGGCTTGGCAGTTCGGGCTGGACTGTTCCCATGAGGCACAGGGTCAGACTGATTTGCATATATCCATGTCTGAACTGGGGTGGCAGAGTGGGCTAAAGAACGGTGATATATTAAACCCAGATCTGTTGACTGGGTGTGAGTGTCTGATTGGTTCAGATGCTCCGTCCATCACCACCCCCTTTTGTACCACTTTGTTCGCCATAAGTTGGCAGGGTATGCTCAGACGTGAATCCCTTGCTCACTTTGCCACTGGATTCAAGCAAGCCGGGCTGAAGACGGCTGAAATGCCAGAAACCGGTCCTCGGAAGCTTGTTTCCGGTCCAGGGAAGTCATGGCTTGGCAGTTCGGGCTGGAGTGTTCCCATGAGGCACAGGGTCAGACTGATTTGCATATATCCATGTCTGAACTGGGGTGGCAGAGTGGGCTAAAGAACGGTGATGGATTAAACCCAGATCTGTTGACTGGGTGTGAGTGTCTGATTGGTTCAGATGCTCCGTCCATCACACCCCCTTTTGTACCACTCTGTCTCTCCAGAGGAGGCATTACGAGGAGAAATATCATTATTTCTTCTTGTTGTTTGGTCTTTCATGAGTGCTGCAGTAAATCTTTCTAAGTGTGCTGCATATTGCAGCACACATAGAAAGAGGAAAGAGCCTCTGTGGTTTGTTTTTGTGTTGTAAAGTGTCCCTTCCTGCACAAAAACAATCCTGCCAACAACTCAGACACCCTTGCACCATGGTGCAAGAGTGCCTGTGTTGTGTTGGCCTGTGTTGTGCTCAGATAGAAAGGACAGCAATGCACCTTATCCTGTAAATATGGTGCATTTCAGCTCATCAAATTGGCATTGGGCAGCACAGGAAAAGACTTGTTGCACTGCCCTATGCCACTTCATTGTAAATGAGGTCCACATTGTAATTGATAAAGCAAAAACGACGTTTGGAAATTGAGTTGCAATAGATATTTATCATTTGCGCATTGTCAAGTAAAGTGTCTTGATTTGTTTTGATCCTATTAAAATCTTTGTTTTCAATACACTTCAGAATTACAAAAAAGTTCTTCATTGATGCTTTCCTAATTGCTGATATAATTTGAAATGTGTGTATAGTTCATTTCAACACTTAAATGTTGTTGTGTATTGAAAAAACTGACATGCCATTCCCTCTGACTATACCATCCATCGACAGGACAGGGACAAGGGCAGGGGAGGAGGAGTTGCCTTGGTTGTGAAAAAATCTCTTCCATGCACGGTCACGCATACTCACAACATTGCAGGGGCTGACTCTCTAGCCTTTACCATCTCCCTAACGCCGCAACAAGCGCTGAAGGGTATGATTGTTTATAGACCTCCGGGTCCAGTGGGATCCTTTCTTGATGATCTCCAGCAGGCCATGTCGGTCCTTGTCCTTAGATCGGAACGGTGCCTACTGGCGGGAGACTTCAATTTCCATATGGACGACCACAATGACCAGGACGCCATAAAATTGCTGGATATCGCCTCTACCCTAGGTCTCTCCCCCTATCTCTCTGGTCCGACTCACAACAAAGGTCACACACTTGATCAGGTTTTTTCCACCACACCGATCATGGCTGTAACACTTCTGCCAGTCGTTTGGTCTGATCACTATCTTGCCCATTTTGAAATACCATCCACCGAGGCTTCTCCGGCCAGGGCCACGAGGCAGCAGGGCAGCAGCTATAGGGCACTCCATCGGGTGACCCCAGATATGCTAATGCATGCTTGGGTTGATCACCCTGTGCCCTGTATGGGCGACCTGGAGAAAGATCTGGAGAGCCTGCAATCCTGGCTTCTTGCCAGACTAAATGAGCTCGCTCCCTTACAGCCACCCAGATCCGCTGCCCCACGGGTCTCTGCCCCCTGGTTCACGGAGGAATTAGCCCACGCCCGTAGGCAATGCAAAGTTGCTGAGCGGGCTTGGAGAGCCCAGTATGAGCCTGAGGCTAAACAACGTTATAGAATCATGATGAAGTCATACCATGATCTAGTTCTTCAGGGCAAGAAATGTTATTACGCCAAGAGGATTGAAGGCGCAGCTAGCTCCTGTAAGGAGATTTTTTCAATCGTGCGTGAATTCACCAGCCCCCGGTCAATCTCTACTCAGGATGCCCCGGTGGAGACCTGGGCTTATACTATTGCCAACTTCTTCACCACCAAAATCAAGCAAATTCAGGACTCTTTTTCGTCGAGATCTCCAGATGACTTGTCTGCGGTGCCGACTGAGACAGTCTCTTTATCTCCCCCAGGCCTAGCTTTGCTAGACTTCCCTTCCCTTCCGGTTGCTACTTCCTTAGCCTTGATGAGGAACCTTAAATCGGGCTCACCGTTAGATCCGTGCCCAGCAAAATTCCTAGCGAAAATGGCAGACGTCATCAACCCCATAGTTAATCCTATTCTTAATCTATCCCTGAGTCAGGGTTGCCTGCCCCAGGCCTGGAAGCAAGCCATGGTCATCCCCCTGATCAAGAAGCCCAATCTTGACCCAGAGGCGCCTTCCAATTATAGGCCAATCTCGCTCCTTCCAGCACTGACTAAGATCCTGGAGAAGCACGTGCACTGCGTGCTCTCCAACTTCCTGGAGTCTAATGAATTACTTCATGAATCCCAATCGGGCTTTCGCTCCAACCTAAGCACCGAGACGGCGCTCCTGGAAGTCTCGGAGATCGTTAAGGAGGTGCTGGACACGGGAGGCAGGGTGATGTTAGTCATGTTAGACCTGTCGGCGGCGTTTGACACCGTCCCCCATGAGGATCTCCTCACTAGACTTCATGACATCGGACTAGGGGGGACGGTGCTCAACTGGTTCTGTTCCTTTCTGGCCAACCGCCGGCAGACGGTCTGGGTCCCACCTGGGTCCGCCGAGATGCCGCCATTAGGAGTCGGAGTGCCTCAGGGCTCTGTATTGAGCCCTACTCTATTTAACATCTTTATGACCCCTCTGGCGACATTGGCGGAGTCCTACGGGGCCCGGATCGTCTCTTATGCTGACGACACCCAGCTCCTTTTCACCTGTTGTAAGAGCGAAGAGTTCGATGGAGAAAGGATCCGTGAGTGCCTTGGGGCTGTTTTTAGCTGGTTTTCACACAACAGCCTTAAGTGCAACTCGGACAAATCCGAAATACTATTCTTCGGATGCCCATCGGAACCAGATTGGCAGGGATGGTGGCCTGTTGACATGTTCCCTCCCGCTCAGTCCTCTAAGTGGGCTAAGAACCTGGGAGTTAAAATTGACAACGAGCTTTCGCTCAAATCCCAGGTTTCTACTCTTACGGGAACATGCTTTGGGATCCTTAAAATGCTACGCAAGTTCTTTCCCCTTCTCTCGGTGGAACATCGGAGGATCACTGTCCAGGCACTCATAGGGTCCAGATTGGACTATGCAAATGTCCTATATCTGGGTCTGCCTGAATACCTCCTCCAGCGCTTGCAGGTCACCCAGAACGCTGCTGCGCGTGCAATTTTTGGCCTACACCGTCGCACCAGTGCCTCTAATCTCCTTGTATCCCTTCACTGGCTTCCGGTGCGGAAGAGGATACTGTTCAAGGCCATGACGCTTGCCCATTAGGCCTTGCATGGCAATGGTGCCAAATATCTTCAGAGGAGGCTGGACTTCTATCGACCTGCACGATCCCTCAGGTCAGAAGCCTTGGCTCTTGCTCGGGTGCCACGCGTCAAAAGGGCTCGGCTAGGCGGCCGGTCCTTCAGATTCCTTGCCCCTCAGCTATGGAATACTCTACCGGTGTCCTTGCGAAACACCGCAAACCTGCTTGCCTTCAGGAAAGACTTAAAAACTTGGCTATTCGCTGGATAATCTGTCCCATCTTCTAGGCCCCTGCTCTTTCACTTTTATTGTTATGTTTTTTCAGCTCTTTTTCTTTGGTCAGGAGCTCAAAGCGCCGGGACACTCCTTTGGAGTAGCCGTTGCGCTATAAAAGTTCCATTTTAACATAACATAACATAACATAACATGCTACAGCTTTTCCTTTCATGCCCTGAACCCCAGCAGGATTGTCACCTAGATCACTTTTTCAAAATCTTCTCACTTTGCAGTTAGAGAAATCAATGCACACTCCAGTTTCCAATTATGCAGAATTTTGTCAAAAGATATAGTTTAATTTTTGACCTTTGTCTTTGAACATGCAGCAAATGTAACAAAGTAAACATAAAACTTAAAGGGATCTTTATTACACATTTACCTTCTGAACTCCAGCATGATTATTTATAGGGGGGATGCAGCACCTCCAGCACCCCTACTTCCAGCACCTAAGGAGGCACCAAGAATAAAGCAAGTTTTGGCTTAATAAATTGGCAGTCTCCTGCCTGAATTGGGTCTGTTGTTATGTATGTGTAGGTGTTCACTGAACGGCAGGAATGTTGACGATGCGGTGATCATAAGGTAAGTGGTTTTATTTATTTATTTTATTTCCTCTATCCCGTAGTATGTTGACTTCCGCAACGCCCCCCCCCTCGCTCTTACCTGTACCGGCCGTGCCTGTGGCTAAGCGGAATATGGCTCTCATATGGAAATCTGAATTAAGCCTTCGTTTAGGGGACTGAAAGAAGGGCATGGATTAGTGCATGCTGGTAGAGAGGGTGGTATATGGGGGGAAGGGGTGCCCAAATACATGGACTAAAATATGGGGTAAGTGGAATGAGTATGGGGAGGCATCTGTAAACTCCTGGATGGGGATGATGATGATGTCTACTAATGATGATGCTGTTGCTTTTACCAACACCCTGTGGAACACTGCTGTAATGGTCCAATGTCACAATGTGGCTGTCCATCACGGTCTTTGTCGATGGCTGCTGCTGTGTTTCTTTACTGAGCTGCAATGTCTAATGTCACCTCGGTTTATTTTGTTTAATTGTTCAATAAAAATAAAAATTTCAACCACAAACCTGTGAATTTTCTAAATCTGAATTGAAGTTTATTGTTTGCCATGTAATCCTCAGCTAAGGATGTGTTTGATTTTTTTCTCCAATATGCAATATGGGCAAAAACTTGAGGAGCAATTAATATCATTTGTTGGATGAACTAGCGACTGCTACCTCTAAAATATTGGTCACCATTTGGTGATTCTGTCTCCTTTCTTTTGATTTTGTCCATAATCAAGTTTTGAATATTGATTGTTTGAACATAAATGTATTATTATATATTGTTTGTATTGCACGTAGGATGTATGCATTGTATTTATTTTGTCTACTAAGTGATGTGATGCAGTTTGTATATGTGGTGTATATATTTGTGTAAATAGCTTTGAATGTGTATATGTTTCCTCTTTCATTCATAAATGAGATAAAAAGTTTATAAAAAGAATTGTGAAAATTGGAGGGGTATAAATAAAAGTACCCGGCCAAAACTGAAATTCACTTGTTTTGACCTTTAAATAATTGTTTTGAGATTGTGGTTGGTGTGGGCACTGTTGTTGTTTTTTAGATTGGAAAAATGAAAAGCACACTTGAATTTGAGCATTTAGATAAAGTTTAACAATAGTGTTTATCATCTTTAATTCATAGCCAATTATTATTTTTCCTATGACTTTTGTTTATTAGTGTTAGATTTATTGACAGGTAAAATTCAGAATAAGTTATGGATTGCTGTTCTGGGAGTAAACCATAAATCATAGGTATAGTAGTGTGATTAAGGTCAGAATGTATAGTGTATACTAAGTTGAATTGATGGGGTGTGGATTTAAAGGTAGTATCCATCATCTTCCTTCCAACTCCATTGCAGAGGCAGAGTGGGTATGCTCACCAGTTTTTTTTAACTATGTCACCAAGTGCAACAGCTCTGCTTTTGCAACAGGTTGAGAAGTAATCCACACACCTAGAATGACTCATGAGGTTAGTAGGTGTCTCCTGCCAATAAAGGTACCTATCATATTTAAGAAGTGCATTGCCCCTCTTAGAAAGAAGGCATTGTTCTTGTCATGCATTTTCCATATTGTTGATCTGAAAGACAGAGGAAAGACAATATGTTGGTAATATGTTATGAGAATATTTTACATGCTGTGTTTTAGCCAGTTAAAAGAAAAATAAACATTATTTATTATCATGTCGTCCTTTTGAAAGGAAAACAATCAATTGCTTGAATTATGTTGGAGGAAAGATTTTAAAAGTAATTATTTTCCTGTTTGAAGAAGTAAATTTATTATTGTTTTGTTGTGCAGATAATATGGAGATGTTTACCTGTTGGATTGGAGTACTGATCTTAGATGAGACTCTTGTTATGAAGTATGCTTTGGAGTTGGAGGTTGTTATTCTTCACCTTTTAAGAAGTTGCTGTTCTGAAATAAGTTGCATGTTAAATAGTTTTACAGATGTATCAATTGTGCTAGCTAATCGCGCAAAATGAAATGTTATGGTCTACATTTCAATCGCTACTTTCAAAAAAAGAAAAAAATAGAAAAAGTAACGAGCGATGGATGGAATGTTTAAATTTATCACTGCTACTGCTGAAAGTTTGGAGTCACTCTAGACAGAGATCACGCATATCAAATCAGTCTTGGTCCTCCTCCAAAAGGAACAATCCAGCCCTATCTGGCAGACCCGTTCCCATCCAGATGGGATCAGAACCGCTATGTGATATTGGATGTAGATTCACAGTGGAAGCTGTTCAAATGACTGGAATGATACAGTAAAATGTTGTGATCCCCTTCGCCAGCTTAGTCACAGAAAAAAGAAGAGAACTGTCAAAGAGGAGTGTAGGCTAAAATGATTTTCTGAACAACAATATGAAAATCATTTTGCAAAGTAAAATATTTGCCTATTTTCCAACAAGTGGCACTTTGCTGCTTGTTCCATATTTTTGAGGCGAAGGCAAAAAGACAGTTTGTGATCAAATGTGATCTCTAAGAACTTCCTGGAACTCACCAGGTATTCGGTGTCCCTAGCAGCAGCTTTCTCTTCCATCTATTCAGAAATGTTTATTTTTTTTAAAAAACAGTCTTGGAGGTATTAAGCCTCAAAATGCATCCCAGACAGGCTTCAAATATTTGAAGGCAACAGCCTTGGATGGGCAAGGCAAGAAATCGGCCATCGGCTGATGGTCCTGTGGCTAGGGCCAGTTGGTGGGCCAGTTCTTCAGCAATCCAACCTGCTTGAGCCATCTCAGACACCACCATAAGTGCACATGTGAAAGGCTGTTGTTACAGCCTTTGCATATATATACTGAGCCAGACTCGATGCATATGATGTCAGGCCAGCAGCTAAATTATCTGAGGCAGAATGACAAGTGACCAGTGACATAACAAAAGCCCCCGCAGTCCCCACAGTGCGGGGGCCACTGGTACTGGCAGGTGCCTGGCCTGAGAGCTCCGGACTAGGTCCAGAGTGTGTGAGGCCTCCGGCATGTACTTTGCAGGGGGTCCACTCAAGTTTTATTAAGCCCCAGCAATTAACTGCTTCAACTGTCACCGCATGTAGCATGCCTGGCCTCCCGCTCAATCCAGATGTAACAGAGGCCTCAAGGAGCACCTAAATGGGAGTCTGTTAGCACTCACTTGCTTTACAGAAGCCTGGGGCAGGGGAGAGGGCTGGAAAGTTAGGGTGGTGGGGCGTTGGTGAAAGACAGTGAGGGAACTCCTCAGCGTATTTTTGTCTCCCTCCCCTCCATGCAATTTGGGGGATTAATTAGTCTCTCCTGTTCTCCTTTGCCTGCCAGACATCAATCCCTGCACTCAACAGGGAGAGGTTGTGGCCTTAAACAGCTCTGGAACTGGAAAACCAGATTCAAGTCCCACTGTCAGCTCAAAATCCTGTGATTCTGGGTAAATCACTTAATCAACCTGAACCTAAAAAGCAATGAATCTGAAACTAGTGCAAGCTAAAGTACCCACAGTTAAGAATGGTAGATATCTTCCAAAACCTGTGGAAACACAAAACAGAAAGTATTAGTCTATATTTACCTTTTTGAAAAACTGCCCTTAGTGAAAAGAGTTAAACAGTTTGGTACACTTTATTTTTACTCAATTACTTAATCTATCTGAGCCTAAAAAGTAAGGAATCTGAAACCAGGCCACAGCCAATCTCCCACAGTGCAGGAATGGTAGATGTCTTTCTAAAACCTGTGGAAACACAAAACAGAAAGTATTAATGTATTTTCACCTTCTTGAAAAACTGCACTGAGTGAAAGGATGCTACACTTTATTTTTGATACTGCCTACTAGTTAAAAGATGTGTTGCAAAGCTTGTGAAACTGCATTGGTAAGGAATTAGAGGAGAATGAGTGGTCCAGAGAATATAAATATATCAGAGATTGAAAAAGTCTTTATAACAATTCCTTCAAAAATGCTGCTAGACAGTTATTGAGTCCAATAGTTTTAGGGGGACAGTAATTGCTGCTTTCTAATGCTGATGAAAATATGCACTTGTGGTCAAAACACATGAAAATTGCTTGTCTGGCTGTTATGGGAGTTTGCATCCTGAAATCTGTATCATTTTTACTCCAATACAATGCAGTATCCTTTGGTCACTTGGTGATTCAATAAATCATATTTAAACTGAGGCTTAGTGAAGGACTCTTGAGTTTGTCAATCAAATACAAATGTGTAAACCATCTTGATGCTGAAATCACATATTTCACCAAGGGCTACTTCCTTTTAATGTTAAGACTAATATGGGTTCCTGTTGAACACAATCGACAAGCTTGAGGGCCTTTCTCATCGCAACGATGGCGGGCGGACTCAGGTCCACCTACCATCGTAATGAGCCCCTAAGTTCTGAATCCCAGCTTTGGTGCTTGACTCAACATCATGTGATTCTGGTAAAATCACTAAATCTCTGTGTTCCTAAATGTTTCTAAACTCTGTTAGAGAAATACCCACTTGATGAACATGATCGTCTTCCAAACCTTTGCACAATATACAGTACTCTGTTGTGTCACAACTAGGTTTGTGCTATATTATTACACACACATATTGGTTAAATACAGACTCCAAAGTTTTGGTAGTAACTAATTTGCAATGGGGAACTTGTTTCCTTTGGATGTCTTTCCCTTTGGGGAATGGGGTGGCAGCTTTAGGGGGACTGCATCCTCCACTCACTTTGCTTTACCAAAACGGAAAGCTTTTTTTGAAAAAAACATTCCAAGCTCGTTAAAGGAACATTTAGAGAGGTCATGTCTGATTGGTATGGCCTTATAAGCTTTAAAATATATTATTACCTCAAATGTTTACCAGAATTAGCTCAATTTTGATGACATTAGCATAGAGGGCTGTCTCGCCTCGCCCTCAAACATAATATTACCACTCCCTCACGATGGCCCAAGCACGACGAAGCAGGAGACATAAAACACAACAACACCTAGAAAGGGGTTTCACTTTATAAAATTAACACATCAAAGAATCTCTTTTTAGAATAAGGCATGGGGTTTTATTTATGTAATGATCTCTAACAAAGAGTCTTTCCCAGATGTCAAATGAATAGCATTCAAATGTATACAGAGATATATATGAGCTATATATTTATATGCAAGCAATATTAACACACTTGGCAAAAGTAACAGTTAAATGCATGAATAATAATAATGAATGAACAAGCATTAAATAATACTGGACGTCCTGCAAGAAATCAGAAAGATGTATACACTAAATACATCAAATGATTACTTTGGATGTGCACTCTGACTCACTCACACATCACAAAGAAAACACCTCAACTGATTATAGCCACTGGCCATGCATCACAATGGCACAAATCAAAAACAAATCACTTCACCTGGTGCAAACACAACATCTAAGCCCACGCCAGACTGGGGATTTACAGACGGGGTTAAAAGCCTCAGCAACCAGGGTTCCGCTGTACCGAAGTAGACGAGTCCATCCCCATTTGGATTCCAAAATCCCGGTTTCTAAGTCAACAACTCTCAGTTTTATAGCCTCAAAACACACTAGGCGGTTCGAGAGTCTTTCCTTCCGCGCCAAAGGAAACTTACTGGAATTTGCCACCTTCCATGCAAGCATTCCAGGGCAAAGGGAGTTCACACATTCCCTCTGCATTCTCACATGTCTCAGCCTTTATCTTAACGAACCTTACGAAAGCCTTTGGTGCATTAAACAATCTCTCCAAAAACATAACAACCTTGAACGTAATTAACCCAAACAACTTTCAAACACACTGGGGGCCTGTCTGTGCACACAAAAGAGCTCAAGCAAGGCAGAGTCAGAATTCAGGATGACATGAGGCCATGTCAAAGCCAATAGTAAGAATGTCATAATACTTCCCAATGTACAACACAAGGCACATTTGTGAACCACTGCCTATAGCATCACATAATTAATCTCTCAATGTACAACACAATGCACATGTGTGCACCACTGCTCATAACACTGCACTTTGAGACTAAAAAGTACATTTCACATCTCTCTCTCATGCTTTCAAATGCAAATCCCACACATTCTGTTCTTGGCAATCTGTACTACTCTGTCAGTTCCCACTTTAAGACTGCACGATTACATGAAAGAAACCATCAAGGAAAAAAAAGGCATATGCAGGATGTCGTACATGCATGCTAGGGTAAAGTAAAACACCAAAATACAATTAAAATGATGGTAGTCAAAGGTCATCACGTGGTGTCATACCATAAGGGTGCCACTAGCACTACAAGGGCGCTGAATGGTTATTCATGTAGTGGGTTAATGCTTAGGAGTTAAGGTAACATGGTGCCGCCCATAGAGACTCAGAATATTTTCATATTTTTATATATTCTGTATAACTCTGCATTTCAGAGCCATCATGGCATTGACTCTGTACCCCTTAGTTTTTAAACTCTGAAGTAAACCCCTTTAACTTTTTGTTGATCTAGAACTCAATTATTGAATGGGTCTAATTAATTAATTAACTGTATTTTTTTGATGTTGATGTTTTGGAACATGCCTTTATACTGGGACACGTTGCCTCATGAAATTGAGGTTTCATACCATTTTTGATCCTGTAATTTGTGGAGATTCCCATTAAGGTAAGTTTTGGGTGTCTAAATGTTGGAGAACCTTTCGCTCCCACAAATGTTGGTAGCAGAGGACGGTTGCTAGTTAAAGAGCACCTCCTTTTGCTGTAGGGGCCACCTCTTCTTGCCTAGTCTATAGAGATAATGGATTTTCCAGTGTAGAGGATTATGTCAAGAAACCTGTCTTGCAGTGCAGTTCCTGAGTGGCTTGGATTGTAAGTGTTAATAGGGTGGAATTATGCTGGTGATTTGTGGGTGAGTTTGATGTGTTTCTGGTTCACAGCTGAGATTTTGAGTTTTGTGCTAAAAATGGATTGATCTGCTCTTGTGAAGGGTTTGGTTAAGCGATGTTGATTTTTGGTACAATTGATAACTTGATCACTATTGTTTTAAAGTGTTATTCTTATTTGTGATTCATATTGAAGTGTTTTTGTTTCATTACCGGTTAGTTTTGATTATTGGATTCATCTAAATTCATGATCTTGAGATGTTGTGGTTTGTCCTGTTTGCATAAGGTAATGTGTTTTGCAAGGCACATCTTGTGCACAGATAGGATTTTCTGAATTAAGAAGCTTTTCTTTCCAGAAGATGACATGTCTAATTTGGGCTGGTGTATTTATTCCTAAGTGCACAGGAGTAGGTTCATCAATCAAGGTAGATTGCCAATGTCAGTCAGTCAGTCAAAAGAATGTTTATTTAGACCATAGGTCCTTAAACATGTATAGATATATAAACATAACATCTCGATTTAAAAAAAAATCTTAGGCTAAGAGCTTTACAATACCTCTATAAAACACCTAATCAAATATAAGCATTTTCTTAATCATAAAAATATATTCTACATAACAATTATTTACATTTCAGATAACATTTATAAAACTGGAGTACAATTCATTAACACAATACCAGTAATAAAACATCCATTCTACACGTTTTTAAAAACTTGTTAACTTCAAGTATGAACTTCCCTACTACACATGCTACATCTAATGAGTGCATTTCAGTTAACATGTCTATTGCCTGCGCACAATTCTTAACCTCATATTTTAGGAAGAATGATCATAACCTCAGTTTCTGTGCATCAAGAACATTTAGACAATCTAATAAGTTGTGCAGACTATCGCATTTTGTGCCAGTTTACAGGTACATTTCCCTTTGTAGTCAATCATGGCCCTTTTAATCCTATCATTCTCATAACATGGATGTATCCCATTCCCTATTTTTAGTAGTTCTCTCCTTCACCAACGATTGGGAAGTATATCCATGTATGGGAACTGTTGACCATCTTGCCAGGATTTTATCATAAAACATACGGACCTTTTCCCGTTCAAGTATTGCCTGTCCTGGTCCTGTGATATTTATTTTCCTAATGTCCTAAGTTCCTTCTTACCTATGGTAGCATGAAGGTTCTGCTGGCCTGCATCAGCCCTCAAATCCCTACACACCATAGCAACCATTTCTTTGACCTCTTTTGCCCACTTCATTTCAATCTGAAGGATCTTAAGTTTACACCAAGAAGACACGTTTTGCTCCTCTTCACCGTCCAGGCATTGCCAAAATCTTAATAGTACCATGCTAGCCATTTTCTCCCAAGAAATTATTCTGGTTTCTAGTCTTATTGCCAGGAACATTTGGGATCTTGGGAAGGACAATAACTTTTTTTACACGTTTCCCTTCTTCCCCATCCCACTTCCACTTACCACTTAGGAATTGAAATTTAGCCCCATATATTAACTGAGGTGGTACCATGGCCGTGTAAGCCTACAGAACTGGTTTATCCATCATTTCTCTATAGGTATTATTGAATTTCCTCAGGCCACTAACCGAGGATAGGGCCTGAGGTTATAATGCATCCAAATATACTTTCCACCTCATAGATTTGTCAAACCAAATTATTTTATGGAGCCAAGGACCCAGTTGAAAATCTTCCTTTTTTACCAAAGCACAAGATCTTAGTTTTTTCCAGGTTTACTATTAATCTCTTCCGACTACAGGACTCACCAAACACTTTAAGCTTTCTTTGCAGACCTATCTCAGTTTGATTAACAAAGACCAAATTGTCTACATAAAGTAAGCATGCGCATGTTTACCATCTATTTTTGGACTGGCACCCCGCACCATTCTCAGAGTTGCTGGCAGATCCGCTATAAATAAGGAATAAGTAACGGGGCCAAGACACACCCTTGCCTTAGCCCATTTTCAATCAGTTTCTTCTGTGAAAGTGTTCCCTCTGCATCCAAATCAATCTGGGCCCAATTCTGAGTATGTAACCTTTGGATTATAGACAGAAGACCCTGCGGAATATCCAAGTCACCTAACAGTTCCCATAGTCTTTCTTGGTCTACCAGGTGAAATGCTGGCCAGAAGTCTACAAACAGCAGAACAGATTACTCACCTGTTCCATCAACTTCCAAGCCATTGCCCATAACACAAAGCAGTGATCAATTGTAGAGGACTGCCACTGGATAGAAGAGTGCCTTGGCTGAATTGTGGTTTACACAATGTGGGGAAAGTACTACTATTGTTTTTATTGTTTATGAGCTTTGTCTGATTCTAACTTGCTGATTTCTACCCATTTAGTTGAGAAGACATGTTTTACTTTGTTTTATTTAGTGTAAGTTAATTGAGGAAGGATTTCCAATTGCTTTTGTCATTCACGAAGAGATCATGCTGTGATTGGTTAGTCAGACGAGGAACCACACTGGGAGCAGTAAGACATCACCATAAAGCTGCCCTGTCATTGGATGGTTGCTGATAGGGGTGGACGGAATTTGCGTAATCGCGTTATGCAAATCTCCGCAAAACGGTAAAAAATCTCCGCAAACAAGCAGAAATTCCGCAAACACGCGGAATTGCTTGTTCGTGATGCTTTTTTTCTGTTTGCAATCGCTGTTTGCGTGCTCAAGGGGAAATATCTCGCAAACACGCATTTTGAGAAAGTGAACAAGCAAAAATTTCGCAAAGTGGCGGAATGCAGAATTTTGGGCAATTTTGCGTTCTCCGCGGAACGCGAAATTATGCAAATTCCACAAATTCCGCCAACGTAATGGAATTTACCGCCCAGGCCTAGTTGCTGATAGAGCCGTGCTGTGCAGGTTGACCTTTGACAGAGCTGTGCTGGGATTGGTTGTTGTCCGCTTGTCTGTTCAGTGGGATTCTTAGGTGATTTTTTAGCAAAAATAATGGGTGTTTTGTTGAAAAAGCCTAAACTTTCTGCCGAGGTAACATTTGCATACCAAATAATGATGGGCATTGGGTTTTATACGTGTACCGGAATTTCTGAATGGCATGAATTTAATGCTTCTGATAAAGACTTGTAGGAAGCTAGACTTTACTCCCTCTCTAGACCCACTCCTGTCTCCCTAGGTGTCCCATAAGGATCCATCCTCTCTCCTGCCCTCTTCAACCTCTTTATGGAACCCCTTACCCTTATACTTAAACAAGCTAAAATCAACTATCATTTGTCGCTGACAACACCCAACTGTACTATAAAATAAAATCCCATGTCATATCCTACACCTTAATACTTAACTAACCGAGATCCAAAACTGGTTCCAAAACAATAATCTTAAACTTAACCCTAACAAAACTGAGATCATCCTCTTCTCTCCCAAAAACAACTCTCTCCCCATTTAAACAGGGATCGATGACCTTAATGCCCTAAACTGCTCTCTTTCCCTCGCCGAATCTGTCAAGTCTCTTGGCATCACCATCAACAATAAACTCACACTCAACTCCCATGTAAAAAACTCAGCAAAAAGTGCACTTTTCACACTCCGGCGTCTCAAAAAAATCAAACCTTTTATCCCAGCTGAAGATTTCAAAATAATTATCCCATCGCTGGTCCTTTCCAAAATCGACTACGGAAATGCCCTTCTCTCTGGTATTTCCAAAATCCACCTTGCCCCCATCAAATCCGTCCTCAACCTCGCAGCTAGGCTAACAACAAACTGTAAATGTTTTGACCGTATCTCCCCTGCCCTCAAGACCCTCAAATGGCTCTCCATCGAAGGCAGATCCTCCTATAAAATTGCATGTATTACGCACAAAGCCCTCTATCAGAACACGCCAAACTACCTCACAACTAAACTCAAAAAAGCGGGCTGTGCTCGAACGCTGAGAAGCACCAACACTCTTCTTCTCATACCCCCCTTCTACTAAAAAAATGCCTCGAAATCCCGCTCCTTCCCTGGCAAGGCCCCAACCATCTGGAACGCCCTCCCCAAAGACCTTCGATGCAACCCCTCCTATGACAGCTTAAAAAAAAACCTTAAAATTCACCTTCTCTCTACATTCTGGGGCAATTAAACCCCTATTCTCCTCTCTGAATACACTCCCCTCTTCTTTAGACAGCCCTGCCTACCCCTATCACCCTCTCACCCCCTCCCAACACCCTTCACACCCCCCTCCCCCTCACCATACCCTCCCTCTCACTACTATGTCCACAAAGGCCTCCGTGGCATACTGTAAACATTTTATGTACAACTTTTTTGGTTCTTTCAGTTGGTTTCCTGTTTATCTTATATGTACTCTGTTCAATATGTTATGTTAATTATTCCTTTTATTTATGTATGAACATTTGTTTAACTTGTTTCTTCAACTGCTATTGTGGTTTTTCTTGTTCATTGCCGCTGTTGATGTAAAGCGCTCTGATACCCACGGGTGGAGCTAGCGCTATATAAAACGCTTCAACTAAATAAATAAATAAATAAAAAAATAAAAAAGCTAGACCTATACAGTTTGAGGCATTGAACAAATGGGATTGCATGGCCACAGACAGGTGAAGAAAGACAATGTTGGAGCAGGTGAAGGGTTAATTTAAACAATGCTTTGAGAGCAAGTGAGATCGACTGGAAAGATGGTGGAGAGAGGATTTGATGGCGGGAGTCAGAGTTTTTCCCGCAATAGTCCAAGAAATGACAGATAAAAAGTAAACTGATGAGGAAAAGAGAGAAAAACAAAATCAAGATTCAGGTGATGAGGATACTTTCTTAAATGATATTTTGAATTCCAGACCTCCTCCATATATTGATGAGGTACAGAGAGAGGGACACTGTTCTGTAATAGATCCGGATATAGGTGCAGCAGGAGATACTACAGGTGTACAAGTATAGGGATCAACTGCATCTGTCGTTCTGAGCACAATAGCAAGTGTCCCATCTGAGATTGTAATGACAAGATTGCTAGCCACTAGTAGAGATACAGCAGCTGTTTCTCAAATGTAAATTGATCCACCTACCACTACAGTTTTTGTTGAAGAGATTCTTACGGAGAGAATTATTATTGTTGGTCTTCTAGAAATTGAATTTAGTGAAATTTTGCAGGGGATAATTGATCTGAATAGACTGTTGTCAAACAATGTTGATAAAATGCAATTTTTGATCAAGGAAGCTGTTAGATGTAGAAAAAAGGCACACAACAAACTAGAGAAATTAGATGATGAGTGAGAAGAATTTGCAAAATGGAATTGACTAATGATGAAGTAAAGGAATTAAGTTCAATGAATTTAACAGTTTATTTCTAAGATTTAGTTGAAAAGATAAGAGAATGAAGTGGCCTAAAGAAATACAGAGAAAGATGGAAGAGAGGAACAACAAGTATTAAGAAAGCAACAGAGGTGAAAGGGTCCAGCATTGATTCAGAAAAGACAGTTACAGAATTCCCATTAATTTAGGTATATGGAGAGAATTATGTGCATATTCCCTGGTCGACAACTGATCTTTATGCTTTATGACAAATATTCCAAATTTGCAAGAGTAACATGAATAGTGGTACAAAGAAGTTCACAGTTTGGTCATCATTTAAAAAATGCTTTGGACTGATTTGAATGTGTTATTTGAGAGTGTAATTCTTAGGGCCAGATGTAGGTTGCCAAATACCGGTCGGTAACGGCCGAATTCGGCCGTTACCGACCGGTATTTGGTGATTGAGATGTAGAGGCCATAATTACACAGATTCGGTAAATTTACCGAATCGGTAAAATTACTGATTCTGTAAAATACCGAATCGGTAATTTTACCGATTCAGTAAATCCCAGATGTAGGTAGCACTGTTCACAGTGCTACAGGCCTTCAGAATTCGGTATTTTACCACCCAATCCTATTGGGTGGTAAAATACCAAATTCAGGTGTGCATGCACATCTGTGCATGCACACCTGTGCCATGTGACACACAGACATGCCCTTAGGGCATGTCTGTGTGCCACATGGCACACATGCCTGTACTTGGGGTGCTAGAGGGTGTCAAAGGGACACCCCCTGCACCCTTGCAGGATTCGGTATTTACCGAATCTGTAAATACCGAATCGGTATTTCACATTGATTCCTATGGGCTTCAAGGCCCATAGGAATCAATGTGAAATACCGATTCGGTATTTACAGATTCGGTAAATACCGACTCCTACAGAATCGGTAATTTTTCACCTACATCTGCCTCCTTCCTATTTACCGACTCTTAAATACCGATTCGGTATGAGTCTGTATTTTGGATTTACCTACATCTGGCCCTTAGTGATCTATGGTCTGAGTGCAAAGTTGCTGTTGCTTGGCCAACTGAAAAAAACAACTAAGGTTGCTTCTCATAATACTCCTTCTGATAAAAAAAGCCAACAAAAACAAGCAGATAATAGAGCATTTGAAAAAGAGGGGGCAAGAGAGAGATATTATTTGGGAAAAGATTGTGAGGACTTCACAAGAGCCGAAAGAATCAGTGCATGCTTATTATGAGAGACTCATGCAGATTTTCAAAAAGCACGATAGAGTTGAAGAAAGATGGTGTTAGTTGTTTCATCTATGCTTTTGCCATATGAGCTTAGTAATCACATACAGCAAATTGATGGGTTAACAAACAAAGAGTCTAGATGACATTTTGAAACTTGCCAAATATAGAAGTGATTGATTTGATGTAAAGCAGATGAACATCAAAGAGAGGCTGGTGGTTGCCATACAAAGCAATTTGAGAGGAGAGCTAGAATGGTTCCGCTTTATGTTATGCTCAATATGCAAATACTGGAGATAATGGGATGCCCTCATTGAAGACGTGAGACTGGAAAATGGAACAATTCAAATGCAAGGTCATGGAAGAGGGATGGTGAATAATTATGGAATGAATACAAATATAGACGTGTTGTAGAAGAACACTGCTTGTCATTTTTGTGGTAAAATTGGTTACTGGAAATGGGAATGTCAATTAAATCCACATCGAATCCAGAATTAATATGTTCCCCAGATGCAGAGTAACATGCAGTCAATGGCCCCACTTCAACCAATTTCTGTGCAGGGTATGCATGATCAAAAACTGTTTCTCAGCATGAATATGCCAACAGCTCCAGTGTTGCAGCAAACATTAAAAACAAGATGTCATATAATCCAGGGTATCAACAGAATCCATTGATTATGAGTAATGATTTGCCTCAGTTTTCTCTAGGAAACAATTCCCCATGACGGTGATTGGGAGGAGAGGAATATTGCCTTCTTGAAGCAGCCCTAAAGGTACATCAAAGCGGCCCATACATTGACAATGAAGTCAATGGCCAGCCCATTTCTTTCTTAATAGATATGGGAGATGCCAGTTCTACAGTTTGTTCTGTGTAAGTCCCAAACCTAACCCATTTAGCAAGAGCAGTCTAAGTTGAAGGAATCAGAAACAAACAAATTGTTAATCAGGGCACAGCTGATGTCCCAGTTAAAATAGGAAGCACAATAAGATGATTGACAGGGTGTATTTTCAGATGCTCACCTCCAGTCACAATTCTGGGTTGAATCCATCATTGCTCTTCTGCTTACTAACCCACTCCAGTTAGGACCCAGCCATATGCAAATCCGTCTTGTTGAATCCATCATCGTTCTTCTGCTCACTAAGCCACCCCAGTCTAGATCCAGCCATATGCCAATCAATCGTGGCCCTGCTCCTCATGGGAACAGTCCATCCTTAACTGCCAGGCCAGGTCCTTCCTCCCAGTTAAAATAAGTCCAATGGAGAATAATCATCAGTTCATTTTATGTGATTCGGTCCTGTAAATGTATTGGGCAGAAACTTGCTGTGCAGGATTAACTGTGTGATTTATTGCACCCCAAATGGTTTGCAATTAAACCCCAAGATGAAGCCTCAGTATTTAAAATTAAATCACAGGACTAAAGAGTTCAATTTTTCTGAGTCCTAACTAAAGATAATTTACCTCTGGATTAAGGGCATGCTGTCATTGAAGTGGTGTAAGATTTCTCTGGCAACTTGTAAATATTAATTTAAACTCAAATGCTGTCTTTACCAGAACTAAACAATCGAGAATTTCAAGAGAAGCAGAAGAAGGAATGAAACCTGTAATTGAAAAAATTACTGAGCATGGTATTTTTCAGGAAGTGCTTGATAGTACTCGAGCATGATGTGAATTAAGATACTGAGTGGTAAATGGAAAATAGTGCAGGATTTAAGAAAAATAAATAAAATATTGATCCCATGCTGACTAGTGGTACTTAATCCAGCAGTAATGTTGTTCCAAATTCCATCATATGCAGAATGGTATAGAGGCATTGACTTATGCCAAGTGTTCTTCTCCATACATATCTCTCAATGAGGTGAGTCTATTTTTACTTCAATTTCAATTTCAAGATAAAGCTCTCATTTGGTGTACCACCTGGCTATACTGAAAGTCTTTTCATTTGTAGGCACATCCTGGAAAGATTGAGATTGCCCTGAAACTCAGTCTTGGTGCAGTAATTGATAACCTACTGGTTGCACCCAAGACCAAAGAATGTTGTAAACTAGCCACAAAGAACGCATCTCTGCAATTCTGAAAAATAATCTCCCTACCACCCAGAGGGAGGTGAGGATATTCTTAGGATATGATGGTTACTGTCATCAGCAGATTCCAAACTTTTCTTGATTGCAAAACCTTTAGTTAGGTTGACACATAGTGACATAAAAGATCCAGTACTGTTTGATTTGAGTGCGGCGTTTGATACCATCTCGCATTCCAAATTACTGACCACTTTAGACAACAACGGCATTAGAGGTGCAGCTCTTGACTGGATCAGATCTTTTCTGTTACATAGGACCTTCCAAATTACCTCGTCCATTGCTTGCTCGGACACCTTCAGTGCACCACACGGTGTCCCACAGGGTTCTATCCTGAGCCCCCTGTTCTTCAACATTTATCTTCGACCTCTGGCTGATCTAGCAGAAAGTTCTGGTCTCACCCTAATGACATATGCTGATGATTCCCAAATCATCTTTTCCCTGACAAAACCAAAATCCCCAGATCCCTCTCTCCTTAGACAGGGACTTCTGAACATTTTCAGTTGGATGTCTATCAACCAACTGAAACTAAATGGCGATAAAACGGAGGTCATACTCTTAGGTAAAGACAAACATCTGTGGAACCCCTCTCATTGGCCATCTGAACTAGGGACCATTCTAACGCCTGTTGACCATGCAAGAAATCTGGGCATCTGCCTCGATGACACTCTATCCATGAGGCCTCAGGCAAACAAAGTGGTAAGTCTTTGTTTCACCATAATGAAATGGCTGAGAAAGATCCTCTGGATGTTGCCCCTTGCAACTCAAAAGACCGTAGTCAATGCATTGATAACATCACGTCTTGACTACGGGAATATCCTGTACTTAGGAACAAATCAAGCAGTGATCAAAAGGCTGCAGCTCGCCCAGAATTCAGCAGCAAGATTGCTCTGTAACATCCCCAAATTCACCAGTGTATCGAAACATTTGAGGGACTTACACTGGCTCAGGATTGATCAACGCATCAAGTTCAAAGCCCTCACCTACATGTTCAGAATTAAAAATTCAACAGCCCCCAAATACCTGCAAACACTGGTCACCCCTTACATCCCTAGGAGGATGCTGCGCTCTCATTCTGGAGCATTCTTTGTGATTCCCAGATATAAACTGGCAAGAATTGGTGGTAAATCTTTCTCTGTCCTGGGACCCACTCTTTGGAACTCCCTCCCAGTTAACATTAGGACTGAGGTAAACTATGCCAGTTTCAGAAAGAGCATCAAGACCTGGATCTTTAACAAATAACTCTCTGTAACCCTCAAGGGAAATTTTTTGTGATCAGCAAACTTTGTTGTCGGCGCCGGGAAACCCTTTTTGGGTAGCTGTGTGCCATACAAATGGAAAAAATAAATAAATAAATAAAATAAATTTGATGAAGAATATTAGAGAGGCCTTCTTGAGTGAAAGTGTATGTAATGCACCCACCCTTGCAATGTCAGATTACAATTTAAACATTTGCATTTATTATCATTAGAAAGGTGTGTGTGGGCTTCCAAAACTGAAACAAAAACATGGAGGGATAATGAGACTTGTAGCCTATCTTTCAGCTGTATTGGATCAACTAGCTGTAAGTCTTCTTTGTTGTTTAAAATTGGTTGCAGCTGTGTGCAATCAAATTGAAAAAAGTGAAGGGATTGTGATGGGGCATATTTTAATTGTGCTTGTTCCACATTCTGTTGAGATTTTGATAACACGTACATGAAATCATCAAATGACAAACAGTCCCCTGACCAGTTATGAACAACTCATACTGGTTGATGAAAACATCTCAATCAGAAGGTGTAATTCATTATATCCAGCAACATTGCTTCCTATTTCAAACGAATGTTGTGAAGACGAAGACAGAGATAATAATGATCATGAAAATGAATCTAAGCATGACTGCATCAGTGTTACAGAAGTATGTACCAATCCAAGGCCACAAATTAAAGAATTTCTTCTTGAAATGGCTGATCTGATTTTGTTTGTTGATGGCTCCTGTTTAAAAAACTAATATGTGAAATTGAAGGCTGCCTATGCTGTATCCTCGTATCTGAAATTGTTGAAGCACACATCGGCAGAATGTAACTTCAGCACAAGTGGTAGAGTTGTTTGCATTAACAAGAGCTTGTTGCTTGTCAGAAAATGTAAATGTGACAGCTGTACAGACAGCCGGTATGGTTTTGGAGTGCTCCAGGATTTTGAACACCTGTGATCACATGAAGGATTTATGACACCCTCTGGACATCACATCAGGAGAGGTCTCTATATACATGTCCCTCTGGAAGCAATACAGCAACCAAAATAAATTGCTGTAGTCAACTGAGCTTCTCAAAAGGATGGAAAATATATGGTCACCCTTGGAAATAGATATGCTGATCAGGTGGCCAGATACTCTGAATATGAGAGTGAAACAGTAATTAAATAATAAACAAAATGAGTTACAAATTAATTACATGCAAAATACAGAAAATATCAATTGTTTCTTGTTAAGTTCATTTCAAACTTATTTGAGTTGATTGAGAGATCTTCAAGAAAAAGCTACAGGAGATCAGAAAAGAAAACGGGGAAGATTGGGTTACAAAAGGAATCATAAGGATTTGTTTTGTTAAACAGGAACATAAATATATTCTACCCAACTATGTGCTGTCTCCAATCATTCGGTATATGCCGAACCTGTTGCCCCCAGGGACGGATAAAATTATCAGAATTTTTTGAAAATATAGGGAGAACACAAGTTTTAAAAATGTTGCAGAAGAATAGTGTACATGTTGTCTAGTATGCCAAAAGATAAGTCAGGGAAAGAGAACCAATAGTGTGGTGAGTCACATTGGCAAATCAGAGAGCCCATTTACAAGATTCCAGGCAGATTTTATTGAAATCTCTGTTTACAATAGCCTGAAGCTTATCCCACTCGGAGATCAGACAGTCTGAAAGTTGCCACATTTTGTTGAGGGAATTAATACTTAGAATTGTCCTCCTAACATCTATTGATATAGATCATACTTTTCATCACAAAATGAAACTTTACAATTGATTTGTATTGCCCTCCAAATTGATGAAAGGATCCATTGTAGCTATTGCCCTCAGTCTTTGGGAGTGGTTGAAAGAATGAATGGAACCCTCAAGTACAAAATAGTGGCAAGGTGTGAGCTTTTACTGGTATGAAATGGCCAGGGGATCCTCCCCTTATTTTGATGAGCATTGGATGTACTGCAGGCAAAGAAAACTGATATTTCACCCAATGAGGAGCTGAAGGGTACAGGAATGAGAGTGCCTTATACTCATTCAGCAACACTTATTTCAATTACCGATGACATGGTTCTAGATTACTGCAAACATATGGCTGATATAGTAAAATATGTTTCTCATTAGGTGAATTTGGTAACAGTAGAAACAAAAAAGTACAGTGCCACAACCTAAACCTTGATGACTAGGTAGTTGTCAGACGACACACCAACAGTATTTGTCTTGAGGAGAGGTGGAAAGGCCCTCACAGAGAAATATTATCAACAAACACTGCTGTAAAATATGCCAGAATTCCTAAGTGGTGAAAGGCAGTGGATGAAGAAGTGGTGAAAATGGGCACTGATTCACAGTCAAGTTCATGTTCGCAGCATGGCTGAAGGGAGGAGTAAAAGTTTTCTTAGTGAAGCTGGTAAAGACAACTAAGTTATAGAGGTTCACATCGATGAAAGGAAAGAACCTGGTGAAGGTACCAGTAGTGCTCTCCAGTTTCAAGGTAAAGATTAGAGTGAAGAGCTGTTGCAATGTCAAAGTCAAAGGCGTGAGTGACAACAGGAAGAAGTAGTCTCTGATCCAAATAACAAAAGAATCCAGATGGAAATTTAAGTTACAAGAACTCCCAGAGGAAGAAAGAAGTTCACAGTAAATCATGCTGCTGAAGCCGATCAGAGATCAAGTCCATCAGTGGGTCAAGAATATTCAACAGTAGTTACTGATGCAGAAGAAAGGGCTGAAGAAAATAAGTCATTTACAAAGAACCTGTAAATAGAAGCACTGGAAACAAAAAGAAAAAACAATGACATAGGGAAAGTACTTGAATTGGATTCAGAAAACAGTGAGAGTGAATCACCAGTAGCTAAAAGACTAGCAAGAAAAAAAACTCCCAGGAGAAAGTATACATCACCTGAAAGGGTATATCTAGCAAAAGTAACTGAGGAAGAACCAGAGATCTACAGTCCAGTAAACCATTGCCAATACACCTTTGAAAGTAAATCTGAAGAAGTATGAGAGGAAAAGAAAAAACTCCTTAAATGTTTTGAAAAGATTGTTAACAACAAAACTAAATTGTGAAAATAGTCTACCAAAATGTCAAGAAACAGAATTTTTTGAGAGAATGAACTGAAGAAATAAAGAAGACTTTTGGAGTTTTCTTTTACTGATTGTTTTCTAAGAAAGAACAAGCAAAGGAAGAAGAGTCTATTATTGTTTTAAAGAATTGTTTGTTAATATTTAGAGTTTCATGATCATTTTTGTTTTTATTCTCAATAGAAAATGGCATACAATAAATGCTGTGGAATTATTAGTTTGATTATCTTATTATTGATTCTAATAACTTTTAATTGATCTGCTATTGTGCCTAAATTCTCTGGTGGGATATGTCTCCACAAAGATGACATTAACCAGAGTACATAATGAATTGGAACACAACACTCTGACATGTAAGGAAACTTTAATTAGAGTATTTCATGATAATATTTATGCTAAAATATTGAATGAATATATTGAGGTAATGATTATTAAAACCTGCTATGTGTGCACTTTTCTTCCCTCTTCTGCAGCTGAAGGTGCTACCTATTTACAGCTTCTGCTCTGATACTGTTTATCCTGTAATGTGTTTTTAGTATATTTAACTAGAATAAGTTCTTGTCTCATCTCTCAGATTTTAACATCTTGATGGAAGAGCTACCTAATTCTGAAGATGTTAATAATGGTCCTAAACATGGTAAGTTTCTGATAATGATTGCACAAATTGATTATTACATTAAATTTACTAACCGGAGTATATGTGTAGCTTGAGTAAACCAGAACATGAATTTGTTAAAGAATACAATGAAAGGAGAGTGAAGATTGTACGTGGTTGGAGGGATGAAAGAAAGAAAAGATAGCATATTAAAGCTGAAGAATAATTTAGATTGTCAAATCTACATCCAAGATTGAGAATGGAACTTGACAAGAAGGGTAAGATGTTTATGATTCGTTATGAACCTATGAAAATTGAAAAAGTTTAATATGTGGGGAAAAGTGAGTATGAGAGAAGTTAGGTTATAAATGGTGAGTTTCTGATTGGTGAAGAACCAATTCTGAGAAGAACTTATTTTGTGTGGTAAGACGCTTATTTCAATTTGCTGCAGAAATGGGTTGGATCAGCTTATCTTGCTTTGGTGTTTCCTAGGTTCTGCCATAGTAATGGAATGGATGCTGCAGTTAGAAAGTGCAATGCGGATTTGGGCAGGTAGTATTAGATATATTATGAGCTATTATTCCTCCTACTGGTGTGACTATAAATGATGTGAAAATTAGACATTTATCTACGCTTGTGGATAGGCTTGCTGCTAATACTGCTGGAGTTGTAGCTCAAATGTATTCTGAGTTAATCTCAATGCAGGCAATAGTTATGCAAAACCACTTAGCTACTGAAATAAATCTTGCAAAGGAAGTCAGTGTTTTTAATATTTAGTTATTTATTTAGTTAACGTATTTATAAAGTGTACCAACATCCTCTAGGGCATAACACAGCACTGGACAAAAAACACCAACTATGCATACTCAATACCACTAAAAAAAAATAGTCAGTGCTTCAAATGTTTCCAAAACATGAGGAGGCCCACTGTGAGATGAATTTTCAGGGGTAAAAAATTCCAGTGGAGTATTTCTAGATGATTAAAGGAGCGCCATCCAGTCTGGTATTCCTAATTCATTTGCTGCAACCAAGGCTTGACTTCAAGATCGAAGCACTCTTGTTGGTTTGTAAAAAGCCACTCTGCCACATATTATGACTGGCCCTGAATCATGGAGTAATTTATGGACATAGAAAATTAACTGAAACTTGGCTCTTTTCCACACTGGGAGGCAGTGCAACAAACTGAGGCAGGCCGAGCTTCTTCTGGAACTAATACAGATCAGTCTAGTTGACTTGTTCTGTTTGAGTTGCAGGCGATTAAACAAATAGTCAGCCATTCTTAAATACAAGGCATTGCCGTAATCTAGTCTGCTCATAATCAATGACTGGAAGAGATTCCTAAGCTATGCTGGCAGGATCCAGTGATACAGCTTTCTCAGCATTCATAGGAGTCCATCATATCTCCCACATACCAAATTCACCTGGTCCCACATTGAGAGAGAGGAATCAAGCAGAAAGCCCAAGGGGCAGATTTACTACTTCTGGCGCATCTCTGCTAATCAACAGGGATGCGCCAGAAGAGTTGTGATGCATCTGCCCACCAGTGCGCCAACACTGATGCGCCGCATTTACAATGCGGCGCACCATGGCGCACGGATGGGCAGATGCGTGTCGCATCCCCCGGCGAAAAGGTGGCGCATTGCTGGAGTTGCATCACAAGCGCAACACAGCTCCAGCAAGGCTCGGGGTGCCCCTATCCCTGACTTGCAGCATGGCCGTAAAAGTGACTGATTTCACTCAGCCACTTTTAGGAGGTGTTCCTGCACTGGAATCCCCCCCCATGCAGGAATGCCCACATGTGGCACAGGGCTTTACAACATGACGCATCTCCCTAGATGCGGCACGTTGTAAATAGCCGGTGGCATGGCGCTGGCTTTGCACCGCCGCTGTGTCACAAAAGTGACGCAACGGCAGCACAAATCTGGCGTAAGGGGCTTGTAAATTTACCCCCAAATTTTTTGTCACTCTTTTTGGCGTGAGAGCAGTACCTAAGGAGGCTGGCCACCATGTGCCATCCCACACTTTATTATCAGCTCCAACCCACATTTTTCAGTTATATCTGCATTCAATTTCAACCAGCGCGTCTGTGTCCAACTAGCCACATCTGCTAGACAGCCCAGCAGGTTAAGAAATGAAAAAATGGATGTCTTCAGCATACAAGAGAATCTCGAAGCCCCAGGACATAACATGTTTGCCAGAGGGGCGACATAGATGTTAACCGCATGCGTGCGGGCGGAATTCCGCTCGCACGCTGAGATTTTGTAAAGCGCATGTTACGTGACGAGCTGGGCTCGTCATGAGCGTGCGAGGAGGCTACCTCATGACGAGCCCAGCTCGTCATGAGCGTGGAAGGGGTTAAACAGTGAAGGCATAAGAGGCGACTCTTGAGGAACCCCATAGTTGAACAAGCGGGTAGTGGATTTGAAAGGAGCCAGTTGAACAAAATGGGAACCATTAGACAAAAAGCTGCAAACTACTGCAGAGTGGTGGTATGCAGACCAACTTCATGCAAACTGTGTATTAATTGAGAATGAGAAACTATATTGGAAGTCTCAGACAGATGAAATAGGATTACGGAGACCGCCTTACCTTGATCTGCCTCTGATCTGATTCTATCCACTGCCACCAGCAGGGTACATTCTGTGCAATTGTTAAATCTAAATCCTGTTTGGGTCACATCCAAAGCATTATTATTCAACAGCAACTGAGAGAGTTGATCATTAACTAACCTTTCCAGTACTTTAGCCATGAATGACAAAAGAGAAAAGGGGTGATATTTAGAAAGGACATCAACATCCATTCTGGGTTTCTTCATCAAAGGCAGCACCAGGTCATATTTCCAAATAGATGGGTAATCTGCGTTTTCCAACAACAGGTTGAACAGCCAGGTGAATAAAAATGAGGCCAGCCATAAGAAAATAAAATGAGGGCAAGGGCCCAGTGGTAAGCCAGATTTTACCTCTTTCATAGGTCTTTCGACCATTTATGGTGTAAGATATTGAAGGTAAAAGAGTGCTACAACTTCATACTTGATAACAGCAGGGTCATTAGTGCACATATTAAACATGTTATTAATATCTCTTGTGAAATTTAAGCTTTAGAAGAACATGGCATTGTAGTTTTCTGGGTTAATGAGACAGGTAAGGGTTTGAACAGGGTTGGTGAATGGATTGATAGCTTCGGAGGGGGAACTGTAAGATTAATCCTAGCATCTGTAATAATTATAGTGATATGTTCAATTGCCTTGTTTCTTTTAAAAATCATTAAAACAAAAGAAAGAAAAAGAAAGGGAAATGGAAAATGTCAAAGATCGTGTTTATAACCAACTAAAGATGATGGCGGAGAAAATTAGAAAGAAGCCTAGAGTGATTCAGACTGTGTTTTAATTCGGTAATTGATAAATTCTTATTCATTGTATTTTTTAGTGATTAACAAACCAGAGTGGGCCTGTGTACCAAAGGCATATGAGAAATGCTACTAGTGGGCTTAGGCACTTATTGTGCTACCCACTAAAGTAGCACTGTGAAACATGTCTAAGGCCTGGCACTGCAGCCTATAGTGCACTTTTAAACTGCCAATTCGACCTGGGAAAAACACTTTTTGTCAGGCCTAAACCTTCCTTTTTAATGCTGATAAGTCCTCCCTAAAGCAGGTCCTGAAGGCTCATAGGGCTGGGTGCATAGTATTTAAAAATGAGTATGTGTATCCTTAAATTATATTGGTGCTGACAGTGAAAATCTCTGTAAGTCGTTTTTCACTGTAGAAAGGCTACCTCTCCCATGCACTGACACTGGGCTACCTTATCACACTTAATAAGTGATATTTTTAGTTTAGTAGCGGATTAAGAAATATTTCTTGCACTCATTTGAATTGTAATTTAATATCCTCTTTGATTGTAAAGTTGGATTTTAAGTTACTATTCTGAAAACACCACTTTTAGAAAATTGGCATTTTTGCTGCCTGAACCAAATGTTCCTTTCTGTCAATGTCCCGGGTCACATGACTCTAATAGCTCTCCTGTAGTGTGATGTGTTTCCTTCCAGACAGGAAACTAAAAAAAGAAGGGAAAGGTTGTTCCTTTGCTATGCAGAATGGCCTGGAAGGGTTGTACTCTCCATTTTATTAGCTTCAAAGTGCAGCCTGAAGGCTGTGCCCATCCCCTTTCTAACTTATGAAGCTGCCTTTCCTGTCACTAGCAAATGCAGCAGACACCTGGGCCGGCCTGCCTGCCCTTTCTAACCCTAAACAGTTTACAGCAAGGCCCTTGGGAAGGGGCAGAACTGACCAGAACCGCTTTAGGGGTAGAAAAAGAGAGGGATCCCCCACACACAGACTGGCACTGGAGATAATAATGACAAGCTCAGAACCTCTTATTAGAACACTCTGGACCTGTCGAAGAATCAGAAGAATGACTGCCCATGCTGTTTGAAGAAGGACTGGACCTGCTTGCCTTGAACCAAGGAAATCAGAAATGACTCCAAGGTTCTGCTGGATGATCTGTTTGGGCTACAAGAACACAACAAGCTTCTACATGCTTTCCCAGCAAATGCTCAGCTGACCAGCACCAACTAAAGCTGCCTGAGCCATGCAGCTGGCCTCTGCTGGAGCACGTTCTGGCCCTCAAGAGGTGCCTCCCCAGGCCTTAGAACATTGGCTCGTGTCAAAGTGTACTCTTCCTACTTCAAAACTGCACAAACTGGACTCCAGGTGAAAATCCAGAAGATTGGAGCTCCTCGCAATTGCGAAAGAGCATCCGTGTCTCCTGCATAATGCGACGATCTGACAGTGGCCTACTTTTTTGCATCAGCAACAACCACCTGCATTTCCTGCCAAAAAGGAGCTAAAACGGTGGCCTGCTCTTTGCGCTGACAACGATTTTCTCATGGTCCCTGTCAATGCGAAGCTCTGGTTGGGGCTCCTCACCTGGATCTGAACTTTGTAATATGGTAAATTCTCCCCTGACAAGAACCTGGCCGCTGTATCTGACCTGTGCGCCATTGCAGTCAGCCTGAACTTGTGACTTTGACCCGGTCCAGTATGACTATAACTGTAAGTGACGCTTTTGTGCTTCTTGATGCTATTATTAACTCAAACTTTAAAAATTAAAACCTTCAGTTCTGTTTATTGGAATTTTTGGGTTTTGGGGCAATTTTAGTTAATAAAATGTGCTTTATTTTTTCTAAATTCATTTGGGATTGCTCTTGTGTTGTGTTTTCACTTTATTACTGTTTGAATGCTGGATAAAAACTTTACACATTGCCTCTATGATAAGCCTAAAACACACAATTGATGGACGGAATGCAGAACAAATCAAAACATTCACCCCCAGTCAGGAGATCTGGGTTAAATCCATCATTCTTTTGCTCACCATGCCACCCCAGTTTCGACCTGGCCATACGCAAATCAGTCTTGACCCTGTGCCTCATGGGAAAAGTCCAGCCCGAACTGCCAAGCCAGTTCCTCCCTGGACTGGAAACAAGCATCCTAGGACCGGTTTCGGTGTTTCACCCCTCTTCAGCCAGGATAGCTTAATTCCATTGGCACAGTGAGCCCAGCACCCACGTCTGGGCATACCTGGCGCACTTAGGGAGAGAAAGCAAAAGACACACAATTGATGGACAGAATGCAGAACAAATCAAAACATTCACCCCCAGTCAAGAGATCTGGGTTAAATCCATCATTCTTTTACTCACCATGCCACCCCACTTCAGACCTGGCCATATATAAATCAGTCTTGACCCTGTGCCTCATGGGAACACTCCAGCCCGAACTGCCAAGCAACTCCTCCCTGGATCAAAAACAAGCATTCTAGGACTGGTTTCGGGGTTTCACCCCTTTTCAGCCAGGATAGCTTGATTCCAGTGGCACAGTGAGCCCAGCACCCACGTCTGGGCATACTTGGCGCACTTAGGGCGAGAAAGCAAAAGACACACGCATTTGATGGACGGAATGCAGAACAAATCAAAACATTCACCCCCAGTCAAGAGATCTGAGTTAAATCCATAATTCTTTTGCTCACCATGCCACCCCATTTTAGACCTGGCCATATGCAAATCTGTCTTGACCCTGTGCCTCATGGGAACACTCCAGCCGGAACTGCCAAGCAACGTCCTCCCTGGAACGAAAACAAGCATCATAGGACCGGTTTCGGGATTTCACCCCATTTCAGCCAGGATAGCTTGATTCCAGTGGCACAGTGCGCCCAGGACCCAGGTCTGGGCATACCTGGCGCACTTAGGGCGAGAAAGCAAAAGACACACACTTGATGGACGGAATGCAGAAGAAATCAAAACAATCACCCCCAGTCAAGAGATCTGGGTTAAATCCATTATTCTTTTGCTCGCCTTGCCAACCCATTTTAGACCTGGCCATATGCATATCAGTCTTAACTCTGTGCCTCATGGGAACAGTCCAGCCCGAACTGCCAAGCAAGGTCCTCCCTGGACTGGAAAAAAGCATCCTAGGACCGGTTTCGAGGCTTCACCCCTCTTCAGCCTGGATAGCTTGATTCCAGTGGAACAGTGAGCCCAGGACCCACGTATGGGCATACATGGAGCACTTGAGCAAAAGAATGATGTATTTAACCCAGATCTCTTGACTAGGGGTGAATGTTTTGATTTGTTCTGCATTCCGTCCATCAATTGTGTGTCTTTCGCTTTCTTGCCCTAAGTGCGCCAGCTATGCCCAGACGTGGGTCCTGGGCTCATTGTGCCACTGGTAACAAGCTATCCTGGCTGAAGAGGGGTGAAACCCCGAATCCGGACATAGGATGCTTGTTTCTGGTCCAGGGAGGACCTGGCTTGGCAGTTGGGGCTGGACTGTTCCAATGCGGCACAGGGTCGAGACTGATTTGCATATGGCCAGGTCTAAACTGGGGCGGCATGGTGAGCAAAAGAATGATGGATTTAACCCAGATCTCTTGATTGGGGGTGAATATTTTGATTTGTTCGGCATTCCGTCCATCAATTGTGTGTCTTTTGATTTTTCGCCCTAAGTGCGCCAGGTATGCCCAGACTTGGGTCCTGGGCTCACTGTGCCACTGGAATCAATTTCTCCTGGTTGAAGAGGGGTGAAACCCCGAAACTGGTCCTAGGATGCTTGTTTGCGGTCCAGGGAGGACCTAGTTTGGCAGTTCGGGCTGTACTGTTACAATGCGGCACAGGCTCAAGACTGATTTGCATATGGCCAGGTCTAAACTGGGGCAGCATGGCGAGCAAAAGAATGATGGATTTAACCCAGATCTCTTGATTGGGGGTGAATATTTTGATTTGTTCTGCATTCCATCCATCAATTGTGTGTCTTTTGCTTTTTCGCTCTAAGTGCGCCAGGTATGCCCAGACGTAGGTCTTCGGCTCACTGTGCCACTCGAATCAAGCTATCCTGGCTGAAGAGGGGTGAAATCCCGAAACCGGTCCTAGGATACTTGTTTCCGGTCCAGGGAGGACCTGGCTTGGCAGTTAGAGCTGGACTGTTCCCACGAGGCACAGGGTCAAGCCTGATTTGCATATGGCCAGGTCCAAACTGGGGTGGCATGGTGAGCAAAAGAATGATGGACTTAACCCATATCTCTTGACTGGGAGTGAATGTTTTGATTTGTTCTGCAGTCCATCCATCAATTTGTGTCTTTTGCGCTAGGATAAGAATGACTGCTTTTGTGCCGAGCTACCAGAGGGATAAGTTCAGGTTAATTCAGTTACTTTTGTGGTTCACCTTGACAAAGATTGTGTTTTTTATTTGAGTGGGACTCTCACCCCTCTCAAGTAAGAACAATTTGTTTCAATCTTCATTTTACGTGCCACAACACAAATCACTTCTCTTTTTGATCTGCAATCAGCGGATAGTGGCATTTAGTCCAGTTTTCATTTTTTACCCCGATTAGCACTCAATTTTTCTAGGGGTTTCTACAAATACCTTAGTTGCCTGTGGTGTTGTCTTGTGTATAGGAATGACTAGTGGATACTTTTTTTTTAATGCTCCTTCACAAATGGATTACTTCATTAAGGAATTGAATTTAAGCCCTGGTAATTTAGGTACAATGGACACTTACTAAGCTTGGATGTTACCAACATATTCTCTGTGCTACATAAGTTTACAATTGTTGCTGATGTAGTGCATGTTGATTCCCCAAAAATGTTGTGTTATGATGCTGGTCTGTAACATTAGTGGGTTTCGGACTGAAAAGTCGACATTTTTGTTGGTTTCAAGTTTTGATTAGATATATAAAACCGTGAAATCCATCATATTGTTACTTTAATTCGTAGCTTTTATGACTAATAACTGGTATTCGTATTCCTTTACAAACACACCATTATAGGAATTACTTCCGTGAACAATCTTGCTTCGAAATCTTTTGGGCTTTTTCTTGTTTTTCACATAATGTATGTGCTATCAACTGTATTGAAATTATTTTTAAAGTAATTGCTTTTTTGCTGAATTGTTTATTCTGCGTAATTAATAAAGTCAGTGTAATTGTATTCAAACAAAAAAGTTAGGCTAGGGTAATCCCCTTGTGTATTTAAAAGAGCAGCTATAAACCTTCCATGCTCTAAGGTACGTTTTTTTTTAGATAAGATAATGTTAAACAGTGATGGGTGGTCAAAAGATGTTACTGCCTTAAAAACAATGAGGGAACTGACCAATTTGAGTTAATCTAAAAAGTCATCTTTTCCTAATGTGGCATGCCACAGGTGCACACCGGTCATATTTTGGAGTGGCTGACTCCGAGCGTGGGGTTCACGGTTCGATCCCCGGCAGCAGCTCAACTCCGCATCATGTGATTCTGGGGAATAGCTCACTAGGGGCCTTATGTATCAAAGGGTTTTACCCATTCTGTTTCTATGGGAAAATGTGTTCATGCATATGGCCCTTAATCTCCCCAACCCCCTCGCCCCCAATCTACCCATACGCCCCCTCAGCGCTTGGATACTCTTAGGGGTGATAAGTTCACGCTTTACAAATGCGAAATTATTATAATTATATATTGGCGGGCCAAAAAAAAAAACACACAAACATCACCATTATGCATGGTTGACTTCTTGGAATTTTCTAAGGTGGATAAATGGTTGGTGTTAATTGAAGTAAACTCTAAACAAGATGTCTTGATTATGACAGAGAAGTACCTGGAGACTACGGCACTGATCTGGGATATGCTCCTATCCCTCTGTATATGTGTATTGGAGAAAGAGTGTGTAGTAAGTGTGATTGTGTGTATGTTAAAAAGCTCTCCTGACTTTGACAATGTGCATTGTGTTTAGAGTATGTGGTGGAAGGGAATCAATATGTGTATGTGGTGAGTGTGTGTGTGAGAGAGAGTGAACGTGTGATCAAAAAATGTGCCTGTGAGCAAGGGCATAAAAAGAATTTGTGTGTTTGGTAGTGTGTGCCTGTCTAAAAGAGAGTTTCTGTTCATGAATGTGAGGGACTCCACATGTGGTTGTCTGTGGGGCTATGTATGTCTATTTTTAACCCCTTCGGCGCTCATGACGAGCCCAGCTCGTCATGAGCGTAACGTGCCCTACGCGGATGACGAGCTGGGCTCGTCATCTAACGCGGGGTTTTTAAAATCGCAGCGCGCAGCGGGAAAACCGCTAGCGCGCATGCGGTTAATTTGAGTTGTGTGTTTGGGGATGTATGGTGAATGTGTGGTGTATTAATGCAAGGTGAGGGAATATTTTGCCGGTATGTGTGTGCATGTAAAAGGCCATAATAAAAGTGGCTGTATCGTTTACAAGCATGTGTGTGTGTTGAGAGAGTGCTTGGCCCTGAGTGGTGTGCATGAGAGGAGAGAGTATGGCTCAGGTTCATCCGCAGCCGGCAGTGGGAGTACCTGCAGGGCGGTGACGTGGGGAGGGGGAGGAGCAGGGTGGGGGGTAGTAATGTATGGATTATGGAGTTTTACAGGTAAGTAAACATTTAAATAAATAAAACACATTTCGTTGCGCACACTGCATCGCATTTGGGGATGCAGTGCACTCAACGAAATTCATTTTATTTATTTAAATGTTTACTTACCTGGGAAGCTCTGTAATCCATACATTACTACCCCCACCCTACCCCTCCCCCTCCCCACATCACCGCCCTGCAGGTACTCCCACTGCCGGCCGCGGCTGCTCAGGTTTGTTGAAGTCAGGCAGCACAGCTCACTTTGTAAATCAGCAGTGTTGCTTTTTGAGAACAGTAAAAAAAAATGTAAAACCTTATTTACAAAGTGTCACACACACTGATTTTTCGGGAGTTTTCTATAACGCAAACTCTACCCGAAGGTATCAGAGCGCTTTACATGAGCACCGGTTGCGTTACAGAAGGACACATTCATTTTCGGTAGGCACGGGGAGATTAAGTGATCTACTCAGAATCACAGGATGTTGAGCGTCCCTGCTGAGATTCCAACCGGTTCCCCATCTTCGCAGTGGACCTTTCTAGCCATTAGGCCACATGATCTCATTAACCATTCTTGCACAAGTAATGCCATTTTAGTTTGAAACTAAGCATCATGTCAGGGATCAAATGTTGCTCAATGGGCTTTTGCATGACATATGTACCTGAGGTACACCATCCTCTACAAATGTCTATACATGAGACCCGCTAAACAGGGTAAGGCCAGGGCTTTAAGTGGGCCAGGTCTCACTAATACTGAGCACCCGCAGTTTTTTAAAGGGGGCCTCGAAACGTGCTCTGTTTTGTGCCCTGGCACAGTTGGTCCGTTTTTTTCCGGACTGCAGTGACAGCAGGCACATCGATGTGCGCGTGCTCACACTGCTCACTTCTCAATAGTGGAGATGTTACGGTTAAGGCATGACGTCATGCCAGGTAAGCTTTGTAGGAGAAGGGAAATCCTTTAAAGATAGTCATTTTATCTCTGGATTTCCCTTCTCTTTTGAAACTCAGGAGCAGCAACATTGTCGTTGTGTCACCAGGGCTTTAACCCGTTTACCGTGGCACGAATTTCGCTGCGGTGCGGGTGAAATAAAGGGTGGGAGTGGTTCGGACTGCCCCCGGCCGTCTTCCACACACGCCCACTGTGATGTCGGACGCCCAGGGACAGTCCAACCGAAAGGGTTAAGTGGAAGCGTTTTCAACATTATAAACAAGCCATAGTTGCTGCTTATTTATCTTATGAAACTAACAGCCATTGACAAAGCCAATAGTCCTGACTTGTTGTAGGTATGATGTTACTTGTTGTATCATATATCTGGGTGCACTGACAGAAACAGCAAAATACAAGTCGGGCTGCACACTATGCTAAGAACAGATTTGTAGCTTATGTGTTTTAAGCCACGTCCTTGTTTACATTAGCCACGCCCCCTTGAGAGACCCACCCCCCAGTTTTTTCATCCCACTTAAAGCCCAAGGTAAGGCTCATAAAATATGTAATTCAAGAAATTCCTGATGTTACGCCTACGAATATCTTGTGATATCCTGCCTGCCAGTTGTTTGCCTGCGGTTTCATTTGTGGCTAGGATTTAATGTATACACAGCGCAGGCTACTTAGTGCATTTGTGTTCGGGTGAAATCATAAGGCTGTTGGCCCCATTCCCAGTCCGTTGTACCGCCCTCGCATTCATTATTGGGGAGCTGGTGCTGTGCTGCACAAAGCCACCGACTCCTCCGCCCGTGTCCATTTTTCAAAAATGTATTTTGCACAGGAAGGTTGATAGACGCTTCGGTTTGCTCTGCCTAACGTCACGTAAACCCGCTTTGTGTCACAGGTGCCCTCAAAAACGTAAAGAAAATCTGGGCCTTAATGTTTACATGTTGGAGAGAATATAGTATGAATATGTGTGCATGTGTGTTCGTAAGAAGGAGCCATCATAGTGGCACTGATTTTGTGTGTGTGCGGGTGTGGCCGCGCGTGAGTTTTAATCGTGTGAACTTTTTTCATTTTCTATAGGGTCGGCTTGCCAAGGCTGGGATTGCCAAACTGGCCCAGGCAAACCTATAGAGACGTGAGGATATACTCACCCTTGTAACGGTACGTTGTAATGTGGTTTAAGAATATCATATTGTGTGGTACACACGTTTAAGTGCTGAAACATTTTCTTTAGTCCAAGGTGTGCTTTTGTGGTGATGCAAGTCGACATAGGGTCTAGAATACTAAATAATACACGTTTTATGGAAGTTAAATGTAAGCCCCCTGGTGGCAGATGACCTCCATATTCAATGTATACGTCAGCAGACTCTTCATTTTTTTATGTAATGTACTTACCATTCCACTATTTCTGGGTATGTATAACAGACCCTGTCAAAGAATGGTAGTAACAACGAATAGCTAGGCAAAGTTCACATCAGCTCCCACTTCCGGGACACTGTTGTGTTCCAGTCATGTTGTTTCTGGTTGCTGAATGACCCTGTAATCGTTTTAAATTCTGTATTTCTCAAACTCTGGCAGTTTATTCGTCGCTCGAGCACGGCCTGACAGGCAGTGCTCCATATACCTGCGCTGAGCTGTCAGGTTTACATTGCTTCTAGGATACCGGTGCCGACAGGCGCACCCGCCGACTGGACGTGTGCCCGTGGGCACGTCTGCTCCTGGTTTAGAGAGCGTCCCGTCCATGGTGTCCCCACCTGGACCAAACAGTGTCCGCATGTGTGAAGGTATTCCCTGAGAGCTCTCTGGCCGTGATTTATACTAGAAAGGTTTAATCTCAGGGGATACAGGGCACACACCGACAGCAGTCCCAGAAGGCACACCCGAAGGCTCTCATGAAACAGCCGATCAACCGCGAAAACAATGCACCTCCAGTGTTACACCACAACATCACTTTGTCTTGTCCGGTTGGTGTTGCTAAACTCCCGGACATTGTGTAGTAAACGGTGAGTACACTAAATATATTTTTAGTTGAGGGTATATTAAAGCCATCTTACAATTTTTATTGTACATTCGTAATGTTGTTTGGGAAAAGAACGAAAATATGCAACACGTATAAAACTGTGTTATGTCTAAGTTTAGTTTATTAAAAACAGATGCTTATTTCTTTTAAGCTCCGGTTAAATTCAGTTTAGGTTTAATTTAAGAACTTTGTTTCGATGCACTTCTTTAATTAATGAACACAAGCCAGATTGTTTATTAATTTCAAAGAACTTTTACACAATTCTGTTTATAAAAACAATAGAAATGAATGTTCATTTCCATTTTCTCCCTTTATTCTGCTAATATAATCTCGTAACGTATCATGCATAATTGGGGATTGGGTGAAAAAGCCTCGTATACCACCCTGCGACCGTGAAAGCTGCGGCACAAGCGCATCACCGGAAATAACTCCCTGGAATCTAAAAAGGTGCATAAGACGTACCCTTTCGATTCGTAAATTCTGGCGTTGGAAGAAACAGCACAACTGTGAGAGAACAGCAACCCTCACCACAGGCAGCGACTGCAAACTTTCAAACCGCAGAGCTTCTTTGGTGTCAGTTTGTGGAATTACCGTGACACCGGTTTCGCTTTTCTTTATCCTCCTGAGTTTTCCAGGTTTCCGTGAGCAGCCACCTCCTCTGCTGCTGAGCGCCAGCGAACAGGCCCCGTGGGGCAAACACTAGGCCACAGTAATGCCCCCAGCGGCAGCGCCTAGCTCAAGGGAGACGAGCAGAAAGGGACCTGCCCAGGGCCGAGGAAGGCTGGGCCTGTGCGTGAACCCTGACACTGCTCACAGCCACATCGATGGAGAGAGAGAGAAATGTACACAAAAAGAGACAAAACGAAAGGAAGAAAACGAGAGAATTACATATAGATCACCAGGTCCGATAGGCAGGCTAGATAGATAGGCAGACATGTAGGTGCGGACGGATAGATAGATAGATAGATAGATAGATAGATAGATAGATAGATAGATAGATAGATAGATAGATAGATAGATAGATAGATAGATAGATAGATAGATAGATAGATAGATAGATAGATAGATAGCCCTGAACGACAGATAGATAGATAGATAGATAGATAGATAGATAGATAGATAGATAGATAGATAGATAGATAGATAGATAGATAGATAGATAGATAGATAGATAGATAGATAGATAGCCCTGAACGATAGATAGATAGATAGCCCTGAACGATAGATAGATAGATAGATAGATAGATAGATAGATAGATAGATACATACATAGATAGATAGATAGATAGATAGATAGATATATAGATAGATAGATAGATAGCCCTGAACGATAGATAGATAGATAGATAGATAGATAGATAGATAGATAGATAGAGAGAGAGAGAGAGAGAGAGAGAGAGAGAGAGAGAGAGATATAGATAGATAGCCCTGAACGATAGATAGATAGATAGATATCTAGATAGATAGATAGATAGATAGATAGATAGATAGATAGATAGATAGATATCTAGATAGATAGATAGATAGATAGATAGATAGATAGATAGATAGACAGACAGCTAGCCCAGAACCAAGCTCTTCGGCAACAGGGAAGCGCCTCCCAGCTGCAGGTGGCTCTATAGTAACCACAACAAACAAACAAACACGCCCTTAAAATATATATGCAAATACATTCGGTTTGACCTCATCATCTTTCACCTGAGATATAATTCGACGGATTTAATTAACTGGAGATTCGGCATGGGTGACGCGATCAGCTAAACCCAGCTGCCCCTGAACCCCGGCTGCTGGAGGGTCTGCGTGGGGACTTCTGTCCGGTTCTCCTCGAGCTGCTCTCCATACACGAGCTTCACACGGGCTCTGGAGAGGCCTCCGCCCATCAATTGGCCTAAATGTCTCCACCGTCTTGTGTGGAATGTTCTAGAAAGGAGTCAGGCGGAATCACACGGCCCAAGGCCCCAGTGGAATCTAACACGCTGAAAACACAGCCATTTGTGGTCAGTAGACGTCGGTCTTTGCTGGAGATTGACGTTTTAATGTGATGGAGAAAACCGTACACCAATCCTCTCCTCTTTAATAGGACATGTTAGCTCGGGTGCCGCTGTGGAAATAGACAACAGTAGCCGTTGGTTGCGCAAGAGCTAACAAAGAGGCTTTCTACCTCACCTCAGCCTCGCACCCACCTGTGGCTGCAGCACGCTTCCGGAAGACGGAAGCCACACAGGGGGGGGGCGGTCACCACTGCGAAGGGCTATAAGGACGCTGGGTACTGTTTGCACTGAAAGGCATAGCACTGCGAAGCCACAGTACAGCACAGGAAGCGCTCAGGGCCTAGCAAGGGCAGAAAGGTGCTTTATAAATACTTATCCCAAACAGTACAATGGCTATGTGCGGTGTGAGATACCTCTGAGTCCGGATTTTTTTGTAACCCTTAGTATTTTGCATTCTGGGTCTTGTAGCTTTTTGTGCACGATTGTAAAACTGAGCTCACAAAATCCCAAAGTGGAAAGTGCAATTGATTAAATGCAGGACTGCTGAATGCGCCCTTCGTTAGAAGGAGCTACCTGGCAGCTAAACTAATAGCTGAGTGGACGTTGAACAAACTACTTCTAAAATGACAACCACATTAATAGGGCACTATTTTATTTATCCACATTTGGTTGGATTTTAGACTTTAAGTACAATTCAGGCCAGTTTTACCCCTGCAACTTATTTCAACATGGAGATGACTGCATTTAAAAACATAATTCTTGCGATCTTTACTGCTGAAATGAGTCATAGGGTACTTGTAATCAGTTTACACCCCCTTTCCAATCTGTATCTTCTACTTATCCCTGTTACTTCATGTCCGGGTGGGAGCACTGTGCTGAGCAGCCTCTGCTACTGGTTACTGATAGCAGAACAGATAATCAGAGGAAGAGTTTTCACAGGGTTTACAGCAGGAAACACAGTCACAAAGCTCTGGGGTGAATTTATATATCCCCATAACTTACGATCGGGGGTATCGTGGTTCTTATTATACAGGAACAAGTCGTCACCCTTCCTCTGCCCACTTTAAAATCTTTGCTTTCTTGCTTTTTATGATGAAAGAAATACCGTGATCGCACATATGAGGTTTAACTACCGGGTCAAAGGGGATTGCAATCTCTGACCTACTCTGAGGCCCACATGCGTTGGATTGGTGGTACCAAGCACCTTTAATTGCAGACATTTCACCATATCACGTGAAGAATATCACCGCAACGTCCAGATAAGAGCAACACAACTAGTGTGACTCCAGGCAGAGTCGGGCTGGGAGAGAAAATAACCCTGACACTGAAATAAAAGTGGCTACCATTAGTGAATCAAATGCTTAAAAAGTGCAGTGCTAAAAAAGGGCAGTTTTAAACTCGTAAAGACAGGCTGGACAGTGTTTTGCAATGTATGGTAGAATTAATGCATTTGTGATTGCTGAAGGAAATGCTTGCGGTGACATAAGAGAAATACACAGTAAAAACAGCCGACCTGACCATAAAACAGGCCCACATACTGGCAAAAAACAGACAACACACTGGCCTGTCAGACCAGCCCTTTGGGCAGAGCCAGGTCGCCGGAAAGGCCAGTCTGACTCTGACTTCAGGCAGCCCAGTAGCAGCGGTGAAAGCATTGTCGATTAATAAAATACACCCACTACATGTTGATTATCTCTCAGAGCTACCTTCCTTTTATTCACCAATAAATGTCAAACAAGACATGTTTCCTCCAAACTTTGAAAGGGCTTTTTCAAGGTTACTAGAAACAGTGTGCACACATAAACTGTATCAGAAAGGGTAAAGAAGATAAGATGCCCTGCTCAAAATGGTCCCGGGTAAATAAAGTATAAGGAGACACTACATCCTAAAGATGTGTGTTTGTGAGGAAAGAGTAGCCAGTTCATGAATGGAGTAGCCAACTGTTTGTTTGCCACTAGCACTGTTACGCCTACAGTACTGTGGGGTCTCTCGTAATAGGTTTAAGCAAGTCAGAAAGGGACATTGCTTCTGCTTTTTGTATTGAGCTGAGAAAAGTAAAGTTTCAGACACCCTAACTAAAGGCGGAGAAAGTGAACTACATAAAATGACTCCCATGTGTTAGAAAGACAGTCTCCAGTTACTTATTGTGCATTAGAAGTGGGTCTCGAGCTTTAGGAGCAGGTTAAGAGGGCCCTTCCCTTTTGGTGAAGGCCTCTGCTAATGGAGGTGACCTGGCTAATGGAAGGTGTTCTCCCCAACTTGTCTGGTCTTCTCAGGTGGAGGTGGTTTTCCTACTGGACAAGGTTGTTTGATTGTAAGCAGCGTCTCTTGGTGGTCGTGATCTCTTAATCTCTCCAGTTAAGCTGGTCTTCTTCACATTTCAGATTGTTGCTCCCTCTTTAGCTGATATTTTCACTGGAGATGACACCTCCTTCTGCAAGAGGACTTTTCTACAAAAGATTGAGCAGGAAAGTGGAAACCATGGGAGGTTTGCTGCATGTAGTATAGCTCAAGCGTGGATGAGTAGTTCAGAAATGGTCATTCCCACAGTAACAATACTGAAAGCACATTCAAACATTAGTCGACCTAATCCTGCTGCCTAAATCAAAGCCTGTTAAAATAATACACAAGATAAAGTACCCCTTACTGGACAGTTATAAAAAAATATAATAAGGCACCATAAGTTGTGAACTTATAGAGAAGAAAGGGTAACGCTCAATATCATTCATAAACTCATGCTACTCCAAGGTGGCTTGTAACATTCAAATATCTTAGAGTAGGGGTTCTTTTATTTCTTATAATCAGGAGTACTAGAAGTATGCAGCAGTGGAGTGCCTAATTAATGGCATAGTTGGTTGAATTATGTGGAAATGCAATGCAAACTGTGTGGCATAAAGTGGTGCGGTTTTTGCCATTATTATCTTGCTATTTGTAACATGCTAAAGGTTGATAAAAATAGATACCAATGATGTCACAAATGCAAAGGTTTTTTAAGAGAGTAAACTACATATTCAACAGATCCTCTTTGAAATGTTCTTCACCGACACATGCTGCTTTTGTTTGGCAGGGGCGAATAGAAGTAACACTGTATATGCCTTTTATAACTCCCAGAGTAAAATAGTTTGAGTGAAACATCCATTGTTGCACTCTGCACAAAACCAGACTACATGTATGAACTTCCTTTAAGAAAAGGTTCTCCTCTTTTATTCTGTGCAACCAAATATGTTATAAGACTAGTCTTCAGTTTTGGTATATTCTGTGTCCATATATCAAGATATAGCCTACTGAACTAAAGCAATCAGGGAACGTGGCATTAATGATTGCTTATTTAAAATATGTTTTTTGTTTTGTTAAAAGGACTCTCACTCACATCAGCATTGTAGTATGTTTTATCATCAAATCATCATCCATAAGCCAATACATTCAGGCGGTCTCAACCTTAATTTAGGCATCTTTTTTGTTGTTATTATGCCCAGGATCCTTATTATGAAAAGGGTGCACTTTCCCTGTTGGGCCCGGCACACCTTAAAATAGGTGCGAAAGGCCAGAACAGGGAAAGTGTGCCCTATTACCTGGAATGTGCTGCCCCGTGGCACCCGCAAACTTGGGCAGTTCACTCCTGTGAAAAATGAAGTGGCTGCTTTGAAGCCACTCCGTGTTTTCACAGTGCAGGCAACAACCCTCCTGCACTTTTACAGGGGATTAGAGATCCCATTGCAGGCCTGCATGCAAGGGGATTCTGGGGGGTCCATGGGACTCTCTTGCCCTCTCCAGAGGACTGCCATCAGGGGGCACACTGACAGTGCACCACCTTCAGCTTCTTTGCCTCTGCGCATAGGCAAATGGATTCCCTCATTTGCATGGGGAACGCTCCCATCCAAATGAGGGAACAGACCCTGAAGATAGCACTGGCACTATATGTGCTCCAGTGCTATCTGCTGCCCCTTCTGTAAAACCAAAGTGCCCTGGAGGTGTGCCACGAGGGCGCATGTGCCCATTGCGCCCTTGTGACACCCATGTAATACGGCCCCAGGAAATCTACAGAGAAACTTTGTTAAGATTACCTACAGGATGACCCCGTCTCATATTTATTTAATCTTGTAGGCTCATTGAGAGATTAAAAACAAAGATAACGCCTACATCAATGGGTCTGTATCTTACTGCTGACTTTCCTTGCCCATCTGGGTCATCCTTGGGACCACAGATACCTTGCCAATGCTTCAGTCAGTGAAACCCTGCCTGTTGCTCTAGAAGAGGTCAGCTCCATCATACATGCATGCATACACTCATGTATAGACTCATATATGCATATGTACACTCATACATGCATGCATACACTCATACAGGCATACTTAGACTCATACATGCGTACATACATACACTTAAATACGCATGCATACACTCCGCCATGCATACGTACACTTATACATGCATGTGTACACTCAGACATGCATGTGTACACTCAGACATGCATACGTACACTCATACAGGCATACATACACTCATACAGGCATGCATACACTCATACAGGCCTACATACACTCATACATGCACTCATACACGCATGCATAGACTCATACATGCATACATAAATAAATAAATAATAAACATACACTCATACATGCATGCATACACTCAGACATGCTTACGTACACTCATACATGCATGCATACACTCATACAGGCATACATACACTCATACAAGCATACATAGACTCATACATGCATGCATACACTCATACATGCATACGTACACTCATACATGCATGCATACCCTCATACAGGCATATATATACTCATACATGCATACATACATACACTTATATACGCATGCATACACTCAGCCACGCATGCATACACTCAGCCACGCATACATACACTCATACATGCATGCGTACACTCATACAGGCATACATACACTCATACATGCATGCATACACTAATACAGGCCTACATACACTCATACATGCATACATACACTCATACAGGCATACTTACACTCATACAGGCATACATACACTCATACATGCCTACATACACTCATACATGCATGCATACACTCAGACATGCTTACGTACACTCGTACATGCATGCATACACTCATACAGGCATACATACACTCATACAAGCATACATACACTCATACAAGCATACATACACTCATACATGCATGCATACACTCATACATGCACACGTACACTTATACATGCATGCCTACACTCAGACATGCATACGTACACTCATACATGCATGCATACACTCATGCGTACACTCATACAGGCATGCATACACTCAGACATGCATACGTACACTTATACATGCATGCGTACACTCAGACATGCATACGTACACTCATACATGCATGCATACACTCATGCGTACACTCATACAGGCATGCATACACTGAGACATGCATACGTACGCTCATACATGCATGCATTCACTCATACACGCAAACATACACTCACACATGCATACATACACTCAAAAGGGAGAATGCCAGGCCGATATGCTTGGGAAGGCTATTCCAAACCAATACAGAATAAAGTAGCTAAGACTACTTTTCGAGGCAGGTGATTGCATGAACGGTCGTTGGGTGGTGGACTAAAGCATCCCCTCCAGAAACAGTATTAGCACCTGGACTAACAAGCCTTAAACTGCTTGGATGTGCCTTGAAGACCACATCAACGAGGCGCTTTGTGCGGCCATGGCACGTCTGTCATTGCTTCGAAATGATGAGACTGAAACGCTCCGGGTGGCGTATACGACCGTGCAGCATTTAACTATGGCTGCAGTCCTTTTCACAGACACACACGAGGCACGCGTGGCTTGCTGTTTGCTTCCAAGAGTACCGGGCTCCCCAGACATGCTGCGTTTCGCGCTAATGTGGTGCTTTGGTGTTGTGCATAATGTGGGAGTTTCTGTCTGGAAGTAACAACAATAAAATTGGTTAGAGTGACTGCGTGATAGATGTGTCTCTGGAACGGGAGAGGCTGCTGTTGTGCGGTGGACTCGTGCGTGTGCACATGTGATGGTTGAAGATGAACTGTTTGCACTGCCACAGACTTGCATGCTGCTCGTCCACGGGGCTGCGCTCTTGAAATGTGTGGTACTCACACGTGTGTGCCTTGGTGGGTTTGTGTCTAGCAGAGGAGTGTGCGTTGACGGGCGTGTGTCTGCGCCACACGTGCCGCTATTGGCCGGCTGCACGACGTTTCAAACACCACGGCATACATTACCCTACGTGAGGAAGCCCTTTACCCAAGGTGAGTGCGGCATCAGAGTGAATGGGACAACGCGTCAGCAGCCTTCTCAGTGGACGGGATGGCCTTGCTCATAAACACCGTTAGTAGTTTTCAGTTGGGATGAATCTCCGTGTTAAGGACTGACTGGCTCTGAGCGAAAGATGCCAGGAGAGGGGAAAGGGGAAATTAAGAACACAAAGGGAAACTGGCTTATAACGGTGCAGAAGTAGCATTGCTGCACTCGTGAGGGTAGTGAGTCTGAAGAGATAACCGAGAGACACTCCCCCACCCCCACTCCGTGCCACACCAGCTCCCTCACAACGCTCCCAAATACGGCAAGGTCGGGTGCGGCCCTGGGACGTATGAGCATAAAAAGTACATTTTGGGGGGCGGAGTGCAGTCCTCCTAATAACTATATTTTACTTCAGCCGCCACATCTCCCAGACCATTGCTATTCTGAAAGCCTCTAGCCGTATAGTCAGTCATCTGTCTTTCTTTTCACAAGATACCATGATTACTAAGCCTTCCCCTTGCCCTATTTTGCAATTTCCCTCACCCTTAAAACACAGAAATAAATAAGGACAGGCCGCCCGTTTTCAGGGATGGCAGGGTGATGGGCGGTGTTCTCGTGTCATGGCTGTGCGTCTATACGGGGTTCGTGGTGCGCTCTCAAAACTCCCCTGAGCCGTGTGGTCGGTGGTAGACCCTCAGCGGCCAGGGGGCGGTGGGGCTGTGAGGACCTGCAGTGCGGCCCCCACCCCTCCCACGGGGGAGGAGGCCGGGTTGTAGGCAGATGAGTAATGTGTCTGTGGTGAGGTATGTAATAATGAGCCCCCGTTCCATACACCGCATGATTACCAATAATGGCACGTGTCATTGCCCTAAACACTCATTTACAAATGCGGGGTCCTGTGACCTGCATCATAGGGTTCAACCCCCGCGTCACCCTGCATCGAATTCCATTCTTTCTCGTACGTTTAAGCGACCCTCGCCCCATCTCCTCGATCCCCACAACCTGCCGCATGTACTTAACCAGCCGCAACGTAATATCATCCAAGAGGCCTTTACAGGTCGCTTTCTTTTTTTCTTTTTTTTACAGCTGATGACAGTTGAACCTCGCACTGTTATTGTTCATCTCGTATTTCATGTCTGTCTATAAAAGCCAAGAATTGCAAACATGTTAAAGACTTCCTGGGCCGCGAGGAACAGTTCAGCTGTGGGAACAGAAGCATCCTCTTCGCGTTAGCACTAAAGCTGCGCTAAACAGGCCTCCGTAGCTTGTGACCCCGTCCCTTTAAGACCGGGAACTCCTGTAAAATGGGCGCGGGGTTCCTCTACACCAGATCTGCTCTACACAGTGCAGACCTGGGTTGGTGTGTGCACCAAAGTATCTCTGTGTCCTCAGCTGCGGACAGCAATACATGCCCCTTTGGGGGGTTGCGTGAAGGGCTGCATGATTGTTCATCTTTTGCAAACCTACCCCACACGCAGGCAGAGCAGGCCGCACATGGGCACACGCATTCACACACCATCAAACAGAAAGGCTCCAGCAGATGCGCACATACACGCACACGGGGCAGAGCACATGCGCGCACACACACACGCAACGCAGCAGCCACAGACAGTGGTGGTCAGGCGTTATCGGCTTGCATGTTCCTGAAAATCCAAATACAGCGAAAACCTGCAGCGCAACTCTCACTTGAAGCATATTTGGGTGTGCTTGTAAAGCAACATATTTACATAGTGATGACTCCTGCATTTCGTTTTCACTAGGCCAAACCACTCCACCCCTCTCATGTGAGATGAAAATTCTTCTCAGAACAGCACCAATGGGGTGATCGTACAAAAGCGGATTCTCTGTCAGCTACTGGGGCAGCTCATGGAGAGGTGCGCATAGAAGACCCTGTGGAAGCACTACGCGCTGTTACACTGCGATCATCTGTCGTACGCGTTTCTCCCCCTCCCTCCTTCTCTCTTTCTCGTTGCGCTTCTCCCTTTTCTTTCTATGTCTGTCTTTTACGTTTTTACCCCGTTAACCATTTCATCGTTCCTTCTTCTCCATCTCTTTGTCTCCCTTAGCGCCCCCGCCTCTCTCCAACAACTCACAAATACACAGCACACCCACTCATAGAAAGACAACAGAACAGATGAGGACACAGGTACAGCCCAAACACAGATACGACACAAGACAGGGAGAAAATGAAGGTTTGAGTCACTCGTACAGAAGCAAGTATTGTTCTGAAGCCTCTTGTGACGCCTAAGAATTTCTGAAACCAGTTCCTCCCACCCTCCCCGACCCCAGACAGAGTCAGGAAATGGTTATTGAAAAATAAACTGTATTTGTACATGCGGTACACTTGTCAATCTTTAAATATATATAAAACCAATAACTTACAATTAGCCCAAATCCTGAACATTGCCTACACTTTATTTTGGACTACAGATTTCTGAACATAATAAAATCTTTGGCTTGGATCGACGGTTCAGTATTGCAGTCTGGTGAAGATTCGAACACGTTGGCGTCGGAGGGGCAAATCCACACAAAAGAGCTTCGGTCGGGCCAGACGGATACTAAAACATGAGAAACGACATCCAAAAAAGATAACATTCCCAGCAGCTAGAGGCGGCCGGGCATCGGTCTTACCTGGAATTAAATATATACAAGGTCATATGAGGTTTGGCTACATGGGCGTGTCTGAGTCTGTGTCCACTGCCCCGCCCCGGGTCAGTCGCTGTCCTCCTTGTCCTGCACCGTGGTGGTGGAATGGTTGTACAGGCCCTGCGCCATGAGGTGCAGGGCCAGCCCGTTCTTCAGGCCCGTGGCCTTCTTGATCTTGGCCCGCTTGTTCTGGAACCAGATCTTGATCTGGGACTCGTTCAGGTTGAGTTCTTGGGCCAGGGTTTGCCGCCTCTGCTCTGTGATGTAGCGGTTGGCCTGAAACTCCCCCTTTAGTCTCTGCAGCTGCTCGGCTGTGAAGGCGGTCCGGGGTCTCTTGTCCTCTTTCTCGTTCTTCTTCTTTTTGAGTTTCCTGGTGCGTGGACCTTCGGCGAGAAAAGAATGGCAAATGTCAACCCTTTGAACTGACAGTGTGGAGACTTTCACACAAATACACTTCCGGTCTACAACCATCCATTGCATTCATTTAAAGTCTCAGAGGCGTAGATGTTCAGACACATCCTTTGAAAAATATTTCCTTAAATTTCCATTAAGGTAACAGATCACAAACAAACATGGAAAACTTTACCATAGCTCGCTCAGTTAAACAATTAAAAATAAACCGGACTATCAAAATGGAACATAGTATAATTTAAAGCGTATTATTTTGTTGGTGTGTTTACACTCAATACTTATTCTTTGAAAAAAGCAAAAAACACACTATGTTCCCAGGTTCGTTACATATCTGTTATTGACCTATTTCACTAAAATTATACAAGGAGCCCCGAGAAAAATACATTAACGTTGAAAAGCAAAAAAATAAATAAAACAGAGACGGAAGAATATGGCTGGAGCCCGGATACACAGCCTTGGTGCACTTAAAAAAGCATGTGTACCCGTAGGATAGACCTAGACCTGGCGTAAAAACGTTAAAAGTAAATATTTACAAATATAAAAATGGAACTGATAAAATATCTGATTCGAAATGTATTGAGCATTTCAGAGCGAGTGTCAGCAGAACACGTCATATGCCCGGTGTCGGACTGTTTCAGACGATATTATTATTTTCGACAATTATCTCCAATTATGCTTTTTTTTTTAGTACATGCTAAATAGATACAAGGAGGGGGTGAGCCGCGCTGATATTCTGGTCAGTGGCTGCATTTAAAAGGTGTTGTGACTGGAAGAGCTGTGCATTAGAGCATTGTACTATTAATGTGCACGGTGTACATCCAGCCCTCGAAGCTCTAATGCCACAGACCAGTCTTCTGACAACACGAGGCCTGTCATTAAACACAGAGCCCATCATTAACAGAAGAGGCGCATTTCGGAGGTTCAATTTGTCAAAGTAACCTAAACATTACCGAAACTCGACCATTTCAGGCGCCCTCGACTACATTTGAAAGAAAAACTCCCGTTTGCAGCAGTAAAAGGAAAACACTCGTTTTCTTTATCATTTTAGCGGGCGCGTTTTACAGCGTGGTCAATGGAGAGGCTGACAGATCGATAGATAGATAGATAGATAGATAGATAGATAGATAGATAGATAGATAGATAGATAGATAGATAGATAGATAGATAGATAGATCACAATCGTAGTTTTTGTTGTCATGCTTTCTAATCTCATAAATGAAACACTTCCAAGCTTGACAGAGGGCTGACGAGTTTCTTACATACACATTGTGCCGTGTGTGCAGTTCACTAACCACAAGGCAGCAGCGCAGGCTGTGAAGAATAGGAGAGAGGCGATCGAGTCGAGAGCGAAAGTGAAACTAAAGGCCGCGTTGCATATTCAGACACGGGTCTGGAGCAGGACTTCCACAAGCACAACTCGTTCCAATGGAAGGAAGAGGCTCCCGCTGCCGAGCCCAGGCCGAGAGTTTCTACATTTCTACAGTGGCGGTATTGAAACAAACTATCTGCAGCCCGCGCTGGGTGTGCACACACACCTTCTGCTATTATACATTTCACATTGGCCGGCCTCCGAGTTTGGCATAAGGCGCCGAGTGCTTCGTTTGAAGCCTACAAAGCGCACGATGGGAAGACATTTTGGAAGCTGGGGCCTTCCTGCATCCGATCGCGGTCTGTGTGTTTGGCTGGCCCGCACAAAGCTACCCTGCATCTGCTTCTAGGCAGGAAAGGCTACCGAGTGGGGCTATGAGAATGCTAATAAAATCATTTTGCTGCTCTTCAGAAGGCTCGAAAGTGACTTTTGTGGAGCGCGAGATTGACAGCTCAATCAGACAATCAATCAGTGTAGTCAATCAAAGGAGCTTTTCTTGACTTCGAGTAGCTGTAAGTGTCAATAACGGAGGTATCTGTGCGTCGTGGTCGGAGTGCAGGACGTGTATCACTTCCACTGAGGGGATAACAGAGCCCTTCACGGCGAGAGGGAAGGGGACAGGAGGGCGAGACCCTTCAGGACTAGCTTCTCACTGACACTTAGGACGAAATCAACTCATCTGAACAGGAACAATGAAACAAAAGGCAAAACAGAGCAGTCGATCACAGGTCTGAAGCAATTTGTCTAGAGCCAACCTTTTTTTTCTCCAATGAAGACAAGCTTACTTTCGCTGAAATGTGTCATTAAACTATATTTGTATATCCAAGTGAAAGGACAACGATTTTAACGACTCCAAGAATTCACTTCATGTACGATGTTGATATTCCACCCCACGTCTTTTCGGGTAACTTATTTCATCTCTCCATAAGGGCACGCATGTACCTGCTGTATAATGAAAAAGAGGTTTAAACCATCTACACTGTCAACTGTTTACTCTAGGACCGTCCAGCAAGACGTGTTTAATGCCTTCGCTTGTTTGGCCCATGTCTATTAATATAGTGCCTAGTAAACGGAACCAAGGTACACATATTGTGCAACTATCAACCTGGTCCAATTTAACGGTTCACCCGTTCACGGATAATCACATAATTTATGAATTGTATATTGTGCAGCCGTCAGAAAGAAGGCCTCGTTTTCGAAACCACGACAAACTCTCTTTTTATCAGGTATTTTGAGAATAATGCACAGATCTTACAACTCTTCATTAACGTAGACTTGCAAACTACACAGAGACGGCTTTTTATTGGACCGAGCAAAACCTTCATGGCTCTATTATAGGAAATGTAAACGTGCATTATTCATTAGTGTGGCTTCCTGTACATCTCCAAACCCTGGTGGCGCTGCCCATCGAGCTGGGGAACCTCTGGGGAAAGGGAGCAGTTGCCCCACGACCAAACATTACCCCAGGCTAATTAATATTCATCTTGTTTTGAATAAATCGTGTCCATTCCAGAAAAAGTCATAGCGCGAAAGGCAGTTACACACGGATAAACGTCCTTAAAAAAATAGATAAACAAGCTATGCTGTTCAGAGTGAAGTGTACCACAGCTACGTTTTAGTTTTTTATGCTTTTCTTTCAAAAGTATACACAAAAGGTTGAGTTGTGTGGCTCCATATATTCTCAGGCTTGGCATGCTAGGCCGTGGTATTACTTTTTTTCCTTCCAGGGAACACATGTCCATCCACCAACCTTCAGACCGAAATAGTAAAGGTGCCAAAGGTGTCTATAGTGTCTTCGAGAGCGGGGCGTTTTTCCCCAGTATGAGTCGAAAACAATGTTTTCTCTTTTTGTGTAAACGATTACATTTTAGTCACTTCTCCGACGAAGTTTATATTCCACTGAGTGTAATGTCATCTACCTTATTTCATCCCCCAGAAGAGATTCCTGTGCATAAGTGCAATGAAAAAGAGGATTAAAGCCATCTACACTGTCATTTCTTTGTCTTCCGAGGACAGTCCAACAATCTATAGTTACTAGAGGCACAGAGAGCTGCAGTGCTTAATGCACTGAGGCCGTGACTATTGATATAGTGCCTAGAAAACGGGAGCAAAGTACATTTATTGTACAGCTATCAACCTGGTCCAATTTTATATTTCACCCGTTCACGGATAATCACATAATTTGTGAATTGAATATTGCGCAGTCATCAGAAAGAAGGCCTCGTTTTCGAAAACTAGACACACTCTTTTTATCAGGAATTTTGAGAATAAGGCACAAATCTTACAACTCTTCTTTGACGTAGACTTGCAAACTACACAGAGAAGGCCTTTTAAAGCAATGCGCAAAAGATTCGGGATTCAGTTATAGGAAATTAAACGTGCACCATTTATTAGTGTGATGTAACGTACATCTCCGGGAATGTGATGCTGCCGCCAAGCCACCTTTACAAAGAAACCCGGGGAAACAAGTAATGGTAGAGGTAAACTCTAGAGAAAGGCAAGGGATTGTCCCACGGTCAAATACTGCGCTATTCTAGTTCAGTTGTTTTGAATAAAAGTTTTTAATTGCAGAACACGTCATAAAGCAGAAGGCAGAGCCAGTTATACACAATTAAACTTGTATTCATATTTTTGCCAGTTATACACAATTAAACTTGTATTAATATTTTTATAGACAAACTATGCTGTTTAGAGTTAAGCAACAGTTTTTTTTCTCGTTTCTTGCGAAACATAAGCACAAAAGGTCTTCTATTGTGTTTCATGGATCTGAATTTTCTGGTTTGGAATATTAGGCCCTCGTTCAATTTTTTTGTCTTCGGCGGAGGAAATTTCCATCCAACTTGAGACAGGAACGGAAAAAGAGGCAAAGGCGCTCGCAATAATACGTTTCTGCAGTGTCTTGCGAAGAGGGGCTGTGTTTTTTTCCTGAGAGTGAGTTTATTTATTCGGGACAATTGGAACACCCAACAGTGAGATATAAATGCATTTAAGCGAGAGTTTTAACAGACATTTTACTTGGATCGGAGCAAGTATTACTGTGTGGGACATTAATTAAAAAAAATAAGGAATGAAGATTTTGTTTTCTCTTGAAGGAACCTAGATCTCTATTGTGGCAATTTCCTAAGTGTGTCGAGTTCGGAAAAGATGTATATATAATTTTATGGGCTGACGCAGTGATTGCTCTTGTACATTTCCTAAACGTACATGCAGCATGAAATTATGAATTATATCTTACCGAGGACTTGTCCTTAACAATTTAGAAAATAAACTCAACGCAATGTTAATCACCATGATGACTGCAAAGTAAAAATGGGTGTTATGTATGGAGTGCAAGCACAACTCGTAAATATTGCAAGGAATAAAAAGGTACAAGAAGCTGAAAGAAAAATAAGTTGTTTAATAGACAGTGCCCCTCGCAGCTGAGGGGGCCATGAACGGAGCAGGTGAGCGTCACTTACCCGAGGACGGCCTGTCCGAGTAGCGGGTGCAGTAGACCCAGGCCGGCCAGACCAGGGGGTCGGACTTGGCCGCCCCCGCCCCGCCGCCACCGCCGCCCCCGGAGCCCATGAGCAGGATGGCGGAGCCGGGCGGGGGGCTGTCGCGGGCCTCCGACGGCTGCTTGGCCTGGCTGCCGGCGGGGGAGGCGGCCGACGAGGAGGACGAGCAGCAGCTGCTGCCGCCGCTGTCGCTGGCACAGTTCGAGAGCTCGAGGGCGGGCGGCGGCCGCGGGGTGCCGGGGCCCCGCGCGGGGGGCGGCTGCTGCAGCAGCTGGAGGCTACGGTGGCCGGGAGGCGGCTCCTTCTTGCAGCCGAAGTCCGGGCGCAGGATGTTGTCGATGAAGAAGTTGGTGGTGCGGTGCGGCTGCGCCGGCGCGTGGTGCTGCGCGGTGCCCGGATGGGGCGGCTGCTGCGCGGACACCACTACGACCAGCCCCGCGCGGGGCGAGGGCGCGCGCCGGACGCTGGACGGCGGCGGCGGCGGCGGCGACGTGACCCTCTCGCCGTCACTGGCGTCGCGCGGACGCTGCTGCGCTCGAGCCTCGTCCATGGTCAAAGGCTGTGGGCGCGCGGCGGGCGCCTCTGAGCGCGAGCGGCCGCTTCACATCCAAAACGGGTCACTGCCGGGCGCTCCTCATAATGAAAAGAGTCACAAGTAGCGGGAGAGTCCTGAACACGGGCCAGCAGGAGGCTCGCGCGCCCGCTATTTATTTCCTCTATCTGGGGCTTCCCCGGCGTCCTGCCACCATCCTCGGGATACCCCTGCCAGGGCTGAGTGCGCGGGGAGCGCTGCCGGCCTTTTTGTAATCTCTCTGACAACTCGGTGTCTCCGGATAGCTCGCTCCCTGTCCTCGCCTCGCTCAGCCCCCTTCCCCTCCCCTGTCACGCACTTTCTTTTCCTCTCCTCCTCGCCCCCTAAAAACACACACATACATCCCCGGACCGGATGCACGCGGGTGTGGGCGCGCGTGCTGTGGGCCAATGGGAGCGCCGGACGAGGCCGGGCACCTGTGACGCCGGCCAATGGGAAGGCGAGGACGGTGCGCCAGGAAGAGGAGACGCGTGGATGAAAAGTCAGCGACGAGGAGGACCTGGCTGCGCGCCTCGAGTGGGATGGACGGCGGCAGAGCTGCTCAGTAAACAGACTGCTGCTGACGGGCGAGGTCTGCTCCTCCAACAGGCCCGAGGACCCTATTGCTGCACGGTGCGGGGACCCTCGCCCATTTCTAAACCTCTTGCCACCTTTCTGAAAAATACAGCAACACTTAAATCCTGTGTTAGTCTTATTTGTGCTCTGTGCACAGAAACATGTGCATAAACAAGTGCAGGGAATTGAAATACGGTAACCTGACATCAAACAAGGGGTCTAAATAAATATTGGAAAGAAATATTTTTAGAACCTAGGAAAAGGAGAAATATGAATTATCAAAATGATTTCGATGAAACGGATGCAGTTTTTCAAGCTTTACCGATTGCACTGCAGGTGTATTATCGCCTAGGCCAGTGCAAGTTTGTCTAAAATGCAAAAGAGAGCAAACATGGGCAGCGGAAGGGTGTGCACTCGAACAAGAGCGCGCAATCACACACTCTTTCTCAGCCGTCTCCATACACTCTAATATGTATATATCTATTCACAGACATATGCACAAATCAACAGTCTCTCGCCTCCACACCAAGGTATTTATCAAATCCCCCACTCGTGACTGGGTAGATGCATAATAGTGTTAACTGTTCCTGCCCTGTATTTGGACTGACCAGTTAGACAATGTGGTGTTTCGTACAGATGTAAAAATACACATACTTAAAAACATAATCTGAACTGTGCGTTGGTCATTTTTATCCATGTCCTAGACAAGAAGACTTTCCTTCTCAAAAATCTTGTGCTGCACCAATGACCGACCAATTGTCATTTGAAAGGGCATACCTCATTGCAAATAATCTGTATTTCGAATATCTGGTATTGACCCTCAGTTGCAAACCATTTACCGCCTGCTATTTTTTATTGTGAGCAATAATCGAGTAACCCCATATTTTAAAAGGTTACATACATATATGTACTAACTTCCTGACTGATAGCATGTTCTGTGTTCCCTGAGGTCGCATTTATAACTTGATACAGATTCTTTCACCGAAATAAGTTCTATTTCTGTCTCCGGAACTCAGAAGACTTGCATTACGCTACCCTTTATTGTGGTAACATTTGAAACTACAATAATTGCTGTTGATATCTGAATTCTTTGTATTTCTGAGTTTTTCTTTTTTTGTGCTGATCTCTAATGAAACACTTGTTTGGTGAGCGATGTGTGTTTAAAAGATGGCGCAGTTTGCAGCATCTAAGTGTAATTTTTCTTTCTGACTTCACAACCTCACACAAAGGCTTACTGTTCATTTCATGTTAAATTATGCTGGTTGCACACTTCCTTCATCTTTGTGCGCGCCTGGTTGTATATTTGTTTGTTTGTGTGGGTGCGCAAATGGACTCAGAAAACATTTTAGAACAGAACAATTCTAGTGAGCAATGGTTGAGAAGTCCACGCCTACTCTAAATGCTCCGTTAATGTAGCAAAGCTCACAATATAAATATGTGAATGGTTGCTATGTATACATTGAGGTCGCTATAGGCGCCACTATGGCCAAGCTATAAACGCACCTTCTTATGACGTCGAAAGATAACACAAGACTGCAAGCAGTAAAGCAATTCAAGTCTGTATTTTGTTTTTCTAAGAAACAGGCACTGGACGAACTTCAGCCTTGCCTTTTTCTTTTTTATATTTATGCACCGTTTTTCAGTAATGCATCACCTGACCATTTACTGTACAGAGTTGGAAGAAGTCACACAGGTAGGGAGAGAGCTGAGACCGTTCTTTTAATACAAGCATTGTTGCCAGAGAATTAAGCCTCCGATATGTGAGTCAATGCCTATATTTTTCCAGGTGTCTGGTGTCTAGCAAGCTAACTCAATTTAGCAAATGAGGTCTGATTGACAAGGTTTTGGAATATTTACTTTTTCCTCTTCAGCAAAACACATCTGTCTCCATTTTGTGAGTATATGGTACCCCCCTCAACCCCCCCCCCCCACCCCGAATGCGCGAAAAGCATCATCATATATTATAACAACACAAGTTGATCAAAGGCAATGCGGTTATTTTATCCCAGGCGCTATAAACAATGGGACAGTGTATTGTGTTTCAAGGCGCTAATTTACTATTCATTCTACGGGAATGCGCGCGCGCACGATACATAAATAGTATGCAGAATGTGACTGCGCGTCTTTACTGGGTCATATATTAGGCTTACACACTTGCGTGCGCAGGGCCATCCGCATGCATGCATTTTTTTTTTTTTTACTAGAAATAATTATTGGCATGATTAGCCAAATAAAATATAAAGCCTTTCTCCTCAAAGAATTCACGGCGCATTCATAACATCACATCATTTGCCCGCAGCGAGATTAAAGGGTTTTTATTTATATTTAAGTTCGCAAAATTGAAATCTTTATCCCAAAAGCGAGTTGTGGGTACTTAATTAAATTCTAATTAGGACACTATCGATCTCCCATTTAGCCACGTCGCCTTTGTGCGCCCGGGTCCCTTTCAGGCGCCTAAATGGGGGCCGGCCGCCTTATCTCGCCGGCAGGAGAAGGCCCGCGCGAGATAATTTATAGGTTTTAATTACTCTTCATTCCGCCTGATCAGCTTGGCGTTCATCACAGGACGGCGAATAAAACCCGGTCAAAAGCACTGTCACTACTCGCTGGCAGGCCGCTTAATCACGGGCGAGCCGGGCCCTATTACACGCCGAGAGCGCCCGCTCGCAATTTCCAGGCTGCTGATAAAGCCGGCTGAATAATGCCGCAGCCTTTGGAGACACCATTTACAGAAATGGCTTTATTGACGGCTTAACGTCGGTAATTCATTTTAGCTCTCATGTACTGCGCCCGGGTCTCTTACAGTAATGGGATGATGAATGCGCTGGCCCTATAGCTTGTATTATTGAATGCAACGCACACGCCCATCCCCCTAAATGATCCGCAATGGATAGGAAGGTGCGTGCGTGCGTGTGGAGGGGGAAGGGGGGGGATACAACTCTGCAACCATCTGATTTGCTCATGGAACATTAATTAATTATTTGCATTGGGGGTTTGTGGAGTGTGTTTTCTGAAGTGCATTCGGTTGCAAAATCCCCACGAGGGGAGGGAATACTTTAAAGGAGGGGGGGGGGGGGTTATGGGGTGGGAGATGGCACACAGACGTGATGGGAGGGGAGTGATAGGAGAGATCAGGTGTAGTGAAAAGCACAGGTGTGCTCGGTGAAGGTGGGATGGAACCCCCTACTGACCTGTGGGGAGCCAGAGAGCGCAACACGGAAAAATAACGGGAGGTGGTTGAAGGAACATTAAAAGTGGGGGTTGGAGGGGGTCAATTGAGAAAAGAGGCGACCAGCTGTGTTCAAGAAAATAAGTTAGATTCAGACAAAGAAGAGAAGGAAGCAAGCAAGAAGCAGGCGAAGGATGGCAGTGTGACGCCGAAGAGAATATTGTGATGACATTTCATCTGCATCCAAGGATGTGCTTGCTGGGCTCTGCTAAACTGCATAAGGGAGACAGGAGAGGTGACTCAAATGAGTGTGGAGAGAAGAGAGGCTGTGGGAGGGAACGGAGGTAGTGTCTGACTGCACTGTGAATGTACCACAGCAGAGATCGTAGAAGAATCGGCGGAGATCGGAAGAATAAGGTCAAGGAGGCAAGCAAATGTCGTGACCAGGAACAAGAGATTGCTTGAAAATGAAAACATCCAGCACCGGAGAAGAAGTAGCGCAAATGTACTGAAAAGCTGCTGGTGGCCGACATCAAGTGGAAACACCTACACACGCTTTCCTACGAGACTGGATATTTTGTCGTTTGTCGACCACAAAGTGCTGGCGACATTCTATGCACCGGTGGGCTAATGCCCTGCAGAATATACGACCGTTTACCCAGGAGTCCCCGACAGCGCTTCGTCTGGCGGCTGCGCGCTTGGCGCTGCGGCAGATGGGCTGCTGTGATAGTGCAGCGCGCAGGAGCGCGTTCAGATGAACGCTTCTTTCGCAGTCAGCGCTGCTGCGTGGCTGACTGATAATAGGAGGCCCGGTGAGACCGAGGCCAGCTCAGTGCCAGAGAGCGGATTCGTGCAACTTTCAACGCGTCACTTCCGCTCTTCGTTTATATTGACACAATAATGTGGCCTCCATCATATATTCTGCCCTTGTACAAACAAAACAATGCTTTGTCCGCGGTGGGGGTGCACACTCTGAATTCCAGTGCTATTCAGCTCCTCTGTTCAGTATCACCATACACGTTTCAAGTTAGATGCAAATATTTAGCACAGCCTTTGTCAGTTTCAGATCAGAAGTAAGGCAAATTCAAATCTATATTCTCCCTTCCTGTATTGCAGCTACACGACAGAAAACAGACTGCAGGCCACGATCTAACACGTGAACGCGTGTCTACTTAAAGTTCCTCCTGATATTTAAAGGTAGCGCCTTGACACCTTTGATTTCGGCGCCTCATCAGAGCATTAGACATTGGCAAGTTAGCTCATGCTGTATGTCCCGAGGGCAGGATATTAACATTCTGAAAAAATGCATATGTGTGTGTCTCTGTGTGCAATCCTTACCCACCCGCCCATCCATGGATAAACAGAGATGCACACAAGACGTGTTTACATACCATCGTTCTCTCAGCGCACATTGATCACCCCAGGGCCCCCCCAGCGCGCGCCCCTTCCGTGGGGGCCCTCCTCGCACGCGCAGGCGGTATATGCATATGCTTAATGCACGCGGCGGTAATCCCATTTTTAGGTGGCCCCCTTTCCTCGGCGGACATAAATGAGCTGTCCCCATACAATAGCTCGCCCCTTCCTACAGGGACCGGCGGGCCGGCCGTTTTGTCAGCAGAGAATGGGGCCAGATTCCTGCGACAAGGCAGGCAGCATGATTATGAGCTGCAAGGTCAGGCTATACATCGCGGCTCCCCAAAGCCTATAGACCGCGGAGATGCGCTCACGTCACTCCACCTGACAGTCCCTCCAGCCGCTAATTCAATTACCGGCCGGGGACCCCGCCGGAGTCTCCCGGCTGGGATAGCGCTGTGAGGGCGCGTAATGGATCTGGGAGGCGCACGCACTGCGAGCACCGCCGCGGCCCGGGCTCCTCACCGGCCGGCGCCCCGCACCGGCAGGACCCCGCCGCCCAGGGATCGGCATCTGTACTATATAGTACAGGCAAAGGCACGCGACTGTGTCAGTTTCATCACGTCTTCACGGCCATTGTGTTTCCATAAGGGATTCCCAGGTAGTTGTGCAGACAGAGGTAAGCAAATGCCGGGTAAACGCGTGCACCTGAACAGATGTGTATTTATGGCGGTTTAGAAAGTTTGTCAGGAAGAGTCAGACGTCACCGTTCCATATTTATATTTTGATAACATTGTGCGACGTGATCTACCAGGAGATCGGGATAACCCGTTACATGTCTTTGTCTCTGTCTTTCTCTCGCTCTCTCTAGTGTGTGTGCACACACACATATATATGTGTATTGAGAACGGGACATATATATGTCTGTATTGAAGTGCGAATACATTAATTGTTCTGTAATGTTTTTATTATAGCAACTTAACTAACTCCAACAGTGGGGGTGAGGAACGCAAATGTGATATATATATATATATATATATATATATATATATATATATATATATATATATATATATATATATATATATATATATATATATATATTACACACACGCACACACACATACACGCCACGCACGCACTCACACATATACGCACACACACAAACACACACGCACCCCAGGATTAGTTAAGAATGTATTGGGACCAGTTCTATACATAAGTACGTCCATTTTCTTGTTATACTTATCTGTGCATTGCATTTTGCGTTTCTCCAACATATAGAACGTAAGCGCGTATGTGCATTCCTTTTTAACCATTTTTTTTTCTACAAAAAGACACCAATTTCTAAAGTTGGGGTTATTTCCTTTTCTGTCCCGGTTGCTCCCTTCTGAGCGGGCAGGGCCGGCACGATGCACCTGGCGAGGCCGGTTTCACGAGAAGGAGCCGTCCGAGGGGAGCTTCCTGCCCACCCCACACTCCCCAGGAAGGAACCCGTCCGAGGGGGCTTGGTGAGCACGACAGCCTGTCTGGAGGAGGCCGAACCTCGCCCCCACCCAACCACCGGACGCGCCGCTACTTATCCGCCACGAACAAGTCCCCACAAGTGCAACTGTATTTATGCATTTTTAAACCCAGGCTTCCACCGGTCGGGGGTGGGACTACGAAATTGTTGAAATACAGTTCCATTTAGGGACATTTTAACGATTATCCTGTCGTGTAAACACTTGTTTTAGAAATGGTAGTTCACTGCGTGGATGTTATAATTGTTGCCTTCCTTTCTCTGCTGTTTTCGACATTAATTTCCGTTTGCAGGTTTTCACCGGATGGGACTTGTGAGACGAGGTAAAGTCCAGAAGTCTGTTGTGTGCATAGCGTACACTGTACAATGCCAAACGTACACAGTATGCGAGGGTTTCCCCCTGCGAGATTCTCAAAAGATGCAAAGTCTTCCGCGACTTCATTGATCACAGAAAATGGGGACACACCACACCTGGGGGTGGGGGGGGGGACACACAAGGCATCTATTCACTGCTAACCTTACATGAGACGCATCTCCCACCCCTGTCCCTAACACCCTCTTAACTGCAAACTCCGCAAACATATTTCAGTAACGACACAAATGCTGAAATAGAAGTTTCACGCGCGACAAATTCAACCAACGTATTTTGTTTGTGTTTTGTTAACGCCCTTGGTGACTTAATGTGACAAATTCCGTTTTAATGAATGCCAAGAGATTTTGGGTCCAATACGTGCATTACATACATTCGTTTTCAATCCAAACTTGGAAAAATGTAAATATAATTTTTAAGTCGAAAATGCATTAATTAGTCTCAGAGTTTAATTGTATATTTTGCCACATGCGTGAAAGAGCGAGGTACGTATACATAGCAAAGCATTTGCGACACAAAGAAAACGCACTTTTAGCTTTTTTTTAATTCAATATCTATGGTATGTATGTTTCCCACTTGCAGGTTGCATGTAAAATACAAATCCTACTATTACAGGCAGAAAAATATCACAAGAAGATGGAGCGATTTTTTTCCCGTCATCTACGCAAGACGAAACTGCGATTTAATGTTTCACCATTCGGAAAAAATCACACTATTACAAAAATAAGGACAGACATATATTTGAGTTTAGTTTGTTATCAAGGTTATAAAAAAGGCGTTTCTTTATAAACTATTGATAATGCTGTCCGGGTAAATAGTTAGCTTCTATTAAATCGAATTTTGGTCTTAGATGATAAATAATTAACTCAGCAAACCTGTATTTGTGGAATGAAGTGAACACGAGGCATATACAGACTGGAGACAATATTCCGTGTGTTGAAAATCACAAATGACAATTCTGGAAAAGAAAGACACAATGACACACTCCACACAGTTTTAACCTCTTACACATTTAGAGTTTCGCAATATTAAAAAAGGTGGGTTTATTTAGTCGAATATTTTTTCAAATATATTTTTTGTGTCACTGATCTGGTGAGCACACGCATAACTCGCTTTTAGTTATGCTTAGAACTGTGACAGATGAAAATGGGATTTTGCACTGCTCTTAATTGGATGAAGTAATCATGTACTGCCACCTCGTGGCCGAGCTAGGAATTGAGCCTCTTTAGAGACGAAGCTAAAGTTATTCAAAGCCACTTTCCGTAAAAATATGTCGACAGCCAAAAAACGTATTCTCGACAATTATCTCAGCGATTTTCAAAAAATATCATCTTCATCTTCCTCATTTTCTAAAAAGTATACTAAGAGAACGTCCTCTGCATTTAATAGCCTAACGTCAACTTAAGTTAACTAGCAGACATCCTGATGCAATTGCCATTGCCAATATAAAAATCTAAATATACTCAAGCAACAACATACACCAACGCACCCAGCATTAGACAGTCACATCATAAGTGCACACAACCACTCTTACATACCCACCACCGTTATATACTGTCACACAACCAACAACTTATGTGTGTCAGTGCGGCTGCGCCCATTTATGACATTTATCATATCATGAGTGATGCAATATGTGATGTCATAAGCAATTCATCTTGTGGACGCAAGTTGTAGTTAGCTATAGTTTAGTTAGTTCACTAAACTTAACTGACGTATTTCAATGGTTTTACTTTTTTAAAACGTTGGCTTGTGCCTCTTTCTAACTCGAAACTATAGACCTATAGCGTTACTATACATATATATATATATATATATATATATATATATATATATATATATATATATATATATATGTATATATATATATATATATCAGCTGCGGCCTGTGGTGGGAGTACCTGCCCGGCTGTGACGTGGGGAGGGGGAGGGGCATGGTGGGGGGTAGCAATGTATGGATTACGGAGTTTAACAGGTAAGTAAACATATAAATAAATAAAACAAATTTTGTTGCGTGAACAGCATCGCATTTGGTGATGCAGTGCATGCAATGAAATTCATTTTATTTATTTATATGTTTACTTACCTGTTAAACTCCATAATCCATACATTACTACCCCCCACCATGCCCCTCCCCCTCCCCACGTCACCGCCCGGAAGGTACTCCCACCACCGGCCGCGGCTCATATATATATATTTATATAGTCACTAAAAAAAGGTTAAAGTAACATGTGTTTATATATAAATATATATATATATATATATATATATATATATATATATATATATATATATATATATATATATATATATATATATATTCATTCCACACAAGTGCCCTGAAGCATCAGGATAGCACACTGCCGCTCTCTGCCCTCCGGCATATAAAATGCAGCCCTCCAATTTTCTTCGTTGTTTGTTAATGTTGCCGACGCGTTTCAGGGCCCATGGCCCCTTCTTCCTGGTCTGACAAACCACAAATGGAGCCTGCATGCTTCATTAACCAACTTTAATTAAGACAGCATCCCACCTCCTGAGGGGCGTGTTTGCATCCACTTCCCACTGGTGCATTATGGGGGATGAGGTTCTGCATGCAGGAACTCTATCTCCTTATAGTAAGTCCATTTGTCTTTGTCTTGATTTTCTTTCCAATTCTTGCTCTAAGTGAGCCACGGATAAGAAGAGGGGGGCTCAATTCGCATATAGAGAGCGGCGCCGCATTACCAAGCGCAGTCCTGACAGCGGCCCCTCTCAGCTGTTGATTTCTGTATTCAGCAACTGACGGTGGTGCCTATCCCCACGGCCGGGCTGCCGTGCAAGTAAGATTCCACACAAGTGCCCTGAAGCATTAGGATAGCACACTGCCGCTCTCTGCCCCCCGGCATATAAAATGCAGCCCTCCAATTTTCTCCGTTGTTTGTTAATGTTGCCGACGCGTTTCAGGGCTCATGGCCCCTTCTTCCTGGGTTGGCCAACCACAAATGGAGCCTGCATGCTTCATTAACCAACTTTAATTAAGACAGCATCCCACCTCCTGAGGGGCGTGTTTGCATCCACTTCCCACTGGTGCATTCTGGGGGATGAAGTTCTGCATGCAGGAACTCGATCGCCTTATAGTAAGTCCATTTGTCTTTGTCTTCGTCAGTACCCCAGACGCTTAATGAGCCATCCTTCACGCTCTGCTACCCACGAGAGGCTTTAATTGAATTTGAAAACAGCAAAACCACGCATGAACTTACTGAAAGGGAATTATTGCCTGCATTAAGGACTCCATGTCCCACAAAGCACCGAGGGACATTGAATCTAACATAAGCCCACGGGAGGTTGGGTCTTGGTACAAATAAAACCGGAAATGCTAATGCAGGTTCTCACGTGTGGTGTTTTGCGCCCAGGAAGAAGGGGCTCCGGCCCTGAAACGCGTTGGCAAATTATGATGAAAGGCGGAGTTAGGAGGAAGGCTGCATGATACTGCTGGAGGGCAGAGTATTGTTTGTGTGCTCTCTCAATGCTACAGGGCATCTTTGTGTTTACTATTTCGATACGCGGCAGCCTGGCTGCGGAGAGAGGCACTGTCACCAGCTGGAGAATACAGCAATCACTGGCTAGGAGAGGTTGGGGCTCTGAACGAGTCAGGGCTGAAATCGGCACAGTACTCCAGACGCTTAATGAGCCATCCTTCACGCTCTGTTACCCACTAGAGGCTTTAATTGAATTTGAAAACAGCAAAACCACGCATGAACATACTGAAAGGGAATTATTGCCTGCATTAAGGACTCCATGTCCCGCAAAGCACCGAGGGACATTGAATCTAACAAACGCCCACAGGAGGTTGGGTCTTGGTACAAATAAAACCGGAAATGCTAATGCAGGTTCTCACGTGTGGTGTTTTGCGCTCAGGAAGTAGGGGCTCCGGCCCTGAAACGCGTTAGCAAATTATGATGAAAGGCGGAGTTGGGAGGAAGGCTGCGTGATACTGCTGGAGGGCAGAGTACAGTTTGTGTGCTCTCTCAATGCTACAGGGCATCTTTGTGTTTACTATTTCGATACGCGGCAGCCTGGCCGCGGAGAGAGGCACCGTCACCAGCTGGAGAATACAGCAATCACTGGCTGGGAGAGGTCGGGGCTCTGAACGAGTCAGGGCTGAAATCGGCACAGTACTCCAGACGCTTAATGAGCCATCCTTCACGCTCTGCTACCCACTAAAGGCTTTAATTGAATTCGAAAACAGCAAAACCACGCATGAACTTACTGAAAGGGAATTATTGCCTGCATTAAGGACTCCATGTCCCACAAAGCACAGAGGGACATTGAATCTAACATACGCCCACGGGAGGTTGGGTCTTGGTACAAATATTCCGGAAATGCTAATGCAGGTTCTCACGTGTGGTGTTTTGCGCCCAGGAAGAAGGGGCTCCGGCCCTGAAACGAGTTGGCAAATTATGATGAAAGGCGGAGTTGGGAGGAAGGCTGCGTGATACTGCTGAAGGGCAGAGTATTGTTTGTGTGCTCTCTCAATGCTACAGGGCATCTTTGTGTTTAATATATATATATATATATATATATATATATATATATATATATATATATATATATATATATATATATATATATATATATATATATATATATATATATATATATATATATATATATATACATATATATATTACCTACTGGCGGTCGCCAGTAGGTATATATAGTTAGGATTTTTTCTCTATGGGATTTTTGAAAATTCTATGTCTAATAACTTTGGCGTTTGTGGACGGAATTGGCTGAAATTTTCAGGAAAATGGCACATTTTGTTTCTGAGCAGCCCTTGAAAATTTGGGGGGGGGGTTCGTCAAGGGGGGGCCGAGAAAAAAGGGGGGTCCCAAAACGTGTTTTTAACATTGAGTTTTCCATAGGGCGGTTGGCCTCACTTTTAGCCCGAACGGCTGAATGGATTTGCACGAAACTTGGCAAAATTGTAGGGACTGGTAGCCCGATGTGCCTTTTGTAGGTCTCAATATATGTGCTCCAGTGGATTTTGAGAAATTAACGTTTAAAAAAAGATATATATCTGTAACAGCGGACCGGGCAGCGTCCCAGGACGCGTACTTTGCGCGCAACGGAGCTTTGTGAAGCAAAGCTGATTGGTTCTCTGGCGTCTGTCAACATTCCAAAAAGTCCGTAGCGGCCGCCATCTTGTCTCTCGGTAGGATCGAGAGACAAGAGGAGGCCAAAACGAAGGGGGAAATGACCATAAGGGGGCATAGTAGATCCTCGCTGACCCCCTAGGTTTGATGTGGAGGTTTTAAAAGGGCCCCGCGGGGCAAAAAAAATAATAATAATAATAATCGAACGGCTGAATGGATTTGCACGAAACTTGGCAAAATATTAGGGACTGGTAGCCCGATGTGCCTTTGCTAGGTCTCAATATATGTGCTCCAGTGGATTTTGAGAAATTAACGTTCAAAAAAAGATATATATCTGTAACAGCGCTCCGCTTCGCGTAACGGAGGTTTGCGAAGCTGATTGGTCATTCTGTCACTGGGCTATAGTTGGGCTACATCTGGCTGATATTTGGGCTACATTTGTTTTTTTGTGTGTCTGGCGGCCATCTTTGGGCTACATTGGGCTACATTGGGCTTCATTGGGCTACATTGGGCTACATTTGGGCTCCAACATATATATAGGCCAATGTAGCCCAATATATATTTTTCAAAGTTAATTTTCGTAAAAACCACTGGAGCATATATCTTGAGACATAGCAGAGGCACATCGGGCTACCAGTCCCTACAATTTTGCCAAGTTTCGTGGAAATCCATTCAGCCGTTCGAGCTAAAAGTGAGTCCAACCGCCCTATGGAAATGAAGGAAATGAATGGGTAATTTGTAATTAGCAAATAGCTAATCGCAAACTAGGAATGGTAAAGAATCGCTATTTATTCCTTAAAGTTCGCTATTTAGGAAATGCAAAAAACTTTGATGATACATATGGCGGTTCATCTCTAACAAGATAAGAAGCATAGGGATACATTTATGATGACTGGCGCATCACCAGGGATGTGTTAGTCATTCTGTGCCGCTGTTCCGTCATCTATGGTGTGCTGCATTTACAATGCGGCGCATCATGGGGCAAAAACAGCACAGATGCGTGATGTATCTGTGCCGTAAAGGTGGCGCATTGCTGGAGTTGTATCGCAAGTGTGATGAAGCTCCAGCAAGGGTCGGGGGTGCCCCTGTCGCAGGGTTTCTGTTCTCACACAGAACTGTGGACAGAGGATTGGAACCTCGGCGAATTAGGGTGTCCCAAAACTCACGTTAGTAATCAAAAACCCCTTAGCAAGCTAGGTACAGTGTCACATTGGATATAACAAACTCTCAATGTTTAGACAATCCAGAATATGAACTTATAGTACCTCAGGATACGTGGAACTCATGAACAGTCGGTCGTTATATATTTCTTAGAAACCAGAACATGGAGTTAAGAAGAACACATGTGTATTTGAAATGTTTATTTACTAATGCCGTCTTCTCAGGCGTAGTATCTTAGATAATACAAGTACACATATTATCAGTAGCAAAATTACCAGCATAGTTACTAGTACATAAAAAGCGAATGGTGATAGTATGTTAACATGCTGTAAATGAATAAGAGTTAGCAACACTTATAAGCAGCCGCGGGCCGTGGAGGGAGTTACGGTGAGGCAGGGAGGCGGGGAGGGGGAGAAGCAGGGTGGAGAATACAAGTACACATATTATCAGTAGCAAAATTACCAGCATAGTTACTAGTACATAAAAAGCGAATGGTGACAGTATGTTAACATGCTGTAAATGAATAAGAGTTAGCAACACTTATAAGCAGCCGCGGGCCGTGGAGGGAGTTACGGTGGGGCAGGGAGGCGGGGAGGGGGAGGGGCAGGGTAGAGAGGGCTCCACCCTGCTTCTCCCCCTCCCCGCCTCCCTGCCTCACCGTAACTCCCTCCACGGCCCGCGGCTGCTTATATCTCACCCTCCCTAATACACATATTATATTATTTGCTAAGAAGGTCTCTTTGTGTTGGTTTAGGGCGTGCCCATACTTTAGTGTCTTAGATTTGAAGGAATCACATCAGCATACACCAGCTCTCTCTTCATGTGAACCGCATCAACTGTTGTGTATGTGTGTTCGGCAAAGCAATATAAAACCCGCCTCATGCCCAGAATTGGCAGAAGTTGCACTTATGTTATGAGTATGAAGTCGTGGAGATCAGACCTCATAACAATTCTGTATCGTGTTGTTCTTGAAACTTTAGCACTCGCTGTACAGATATAGTTTAACAAGCAAAGCAGATAGTAGAGCAATAACATATTATTCTCATGTAAACCACGATGAACTACTAGGTGGAAAGCTAAAGCAACAACTAAGTGTCGTGTGCAGAAGTTGCAAAAAAGGAAAAATGGCGTTTAAACCGGTAATGAGCCCATGCTAACTTAACACGGTGTAAAGATATCCAGGACCTAGATGACACCTCCCCATGATCCGGAAACGAACTGAATAAGATAATAGAAGTGCCATCTCATGAGAGCAGATTGCAAGTTTATATGTGGACGGTCCGCAAGGTAAAGCATTAAAAACTAGGAAAATTTAATGCTAAAGAAAAATAAAACAGCCAAGTACTTTATCGAGTCTTAAGCCAATAGGCAAGGTAAATAATAAAAACTTGACAAATAAGTCAATGAATTGTCAATGAAATGCTAGTACTCAGCATATCAAACATGAAAAAGGTCTATGACATAACTGTGTATGCAAAATAAGCTGCAACAGCCTCCAATAGGAAGTCACCGTCTTCATCCGAAAACAGTTCAGCCATCCAATTTAAAAGCGGAAAAGAACATACGTGCTCTCCCAGCACCGGATCCTCTATCACCATCAGAGGACAGCTCGGTGGGTTTTCAAGAAAGCTCTGTTCCAAGAAAGACTGTGCTGCCGCCAGTAAATTCCAGGGACCAAGTAGTCCATGCATCAATGCCACAGCCATAATCCTTTCGCCAGGACAAACCAACTCGTGAGTAATGATAGGAGTCATCAGCTGATTAAAGTCGACGTCAGGAGAAACCGGTCCGCAGAGACACAAATCAATGGCCCAATCGAAATCACAGGTCAGGCAGTGAAATACAGGCTGGACACAGGTGAAGTAGGAGAATCGAAAAGATAATCCATATGCCGTGCTTAATATCGCCAACGGCATTGTGCCATAATATTCTAGCATGCGATTGCGGAACAGTGTCAGCAGCTGCAGGGTGGGAGGTTGCATAGGAGGGACATCCATATTTAAAAATGTAAAAAAGCACAAGAGCGTCCGCTGGTAATGCAAGTAAAAATGCCAATCCACGAAGCAGAGTGGAGAAAATAGAATGAAAGAAAGCAGGGATGACTCCAAAGATTTTCTCAAATGAAGTCACGAGACCACTGGTAACAACTTTAAAAAAGTGTGCCAAGGCCTTTGTGGAGGATGCGTTAAAGATAGTCCGAACCATCTTGCTGAAATTGAAAGGCAAATCTGAATTGAGAAGGGTCTGCACCTCTGTACGGGTGTTCGCTATGTGAAGCACGAAAGTTTCACGGGCCGAACTCAAGGCCACCTCTCTCTGAGACAAAAGAGCTCTTATTCTTGCCATGCCGTTGAAATCTCTCCCAAGGTTGGTATTTGTGGCCAGATTGAAAACTCCCTATGTTCATGTGTGGGAGGAAATAGAACATTTCTGCAGCAAATAACCCGTTCACTTACTGTTACCATAAAAGGAATACTTTTAATTAACTCAGAACAATCTTCATTATTGAGCATCAAATAACTACCATTTTCCAACAACTTGAACGTGGGGATGATAGCAGGAACTGGCGTGCCTTGCAACACGCAAGCCATATTTGGTCGGTGTTTGTTGCATGAACCGTGTAACTGTATGTGCCTACACATTAGTGAATGATCTGGCGTCTCAGTGCATTCCTCTCCATTCAGATAAACTTCTTGATCATCTTTGAAACATCTGTATGTGTATGGAAGCGACCAGACCTCATGAAGAAAAGCACTACCTAAAGGTTCATAACGACCTATTGGTATATATTTCATACAATTTGAAAACTTATATAAAGCAAAAGGCAGCGTTATTAAACCGTGGATAAGGCACGTTGTCAAAAAACCCGCAATCCTCTGCTGATGATGTCACTGAGCATGTCATGAATGATGTAATATGTGACATCATCAGCAGTGGATTACGGGTAATAGTATCTCTAGTTTACTCCCCTATAGCTGTCTTTCTTTTAACATAAGTCTCTGTTTCCTTCCCTTATACTTACTGTTTTTGGTTCGCTTCCGGTTCGCGTACCGGCGAGCGAACTGGGAAGCGAACTAAGAGAAATAGAGGTTGGCACAGTTCCAAATATTGTACCAATTTTTTAATAACGGGGAGGTAGTTCTGAAAATAACTTTTTTTTTTATTGTTTTTGTTGTTTTATATTTTTTTTATTATTTTTCAGAACATTTTTTTTACTTTTTTTGAATTTTTCTGAACAGTTTTATATTTTTTGGGGTTTTTCTTGGAGGGGGCAATGAAAACGATTCATTGTAAAGGGCTCAACAGGAGCAACAAAACAAAAAAAAAGTATTTATTATTTTGGGCGTTTCGTACAAACTTGCATATGATAGTCAATAGCTCTGTTGATCAGAGTGATGCTTCTTTCTCCGTAGCAAATGAATCCATCGCAAAATACGCAGATGTGTTTTACTTCACCAAATCTCATTTGTATATTTGGCATCTCCCTGCCCTCTGGTCCCGTTACTTCCGGTACAACAGATCTTCTGGCCATAATAGGGAGATTATCTAGGTCGTTCCGAAACTGTGCAGCACTGTAGTTGTTAGGATGCCACCTAGTCATATGGCGATGCATTGTGTAGTTTCCGAAACTGTATTTTTTCTCGGTTCCTCTGGACAGTCTATCTTGACATATAAGGCAAGTTACGTATCTTGCATTTACTTTTTTCTGACCTTTGGGAATTTTAAAAAATTGCCAAATGAAGTTTTCTTTCCGGTGAGACGTCTTGGGTTCCTCAGGCAAAAACTGCCTCTCTTCGTGCTCTTCCTCCTGTTCCTCTTCTTCCTCTTCTTGCTGAATTATAACTTGAGCAGGTGGTCCACTCTTCCTTGGATGTGGTGGAGGTGGTGGGGAAGCACCAGCTGAAGCTACTAAAGAAGCCATTGCTCAGTGATCACAAAGGGTCTTTCTCTCACAATGATGAAAGTCAGAGTGAGGAAAGAAGGAGGGATTTTCATCATTTGGGAAAAACAAGAGTTCTCAACCAATCAAAAGTGTTCATTTTAGATTATATGACCTAGTCTTACATCATTAGGAAACCAAAAGTGAAATGAACCAATGAAAAGTGTTATTACCAAGTCACATGACTTGCTGTGTTTACGTTAAGCGCTTTGCAGGGCCTCCCGGTTTGCTTCCAGAAACCTGCGCTTTGCGACTCGCTTCGCGTACCAGTTCGCTAACGTAGCACGTCATATGACGTATCACGCGACAACGTGAAACGTCATGCGGACGGGAGGCGTCACGATGTTGTTTTCTAACGTGGCACTTGCGGTAAAGAAACGTTTACCGGCTCGCGGTCTATTTCGCGGCATCAAGGTCAGCTAACGGGAAGCTTCCCGATTCGCGAAGCGGGAACGAAGAAAAAAAAATATTTAAAAAAAAAATTATTCATAAACATATAAAATATATTTTTGGATTTAAAGAAGAATACATTTTACAGCTACAGATATTAGCTGTTAAAAAACCAATGAAATTCACTGAAAAAACCATAGGTTATAGACCATATATAGTTAGGAATTAGCATTTACAAAACCTTGAAAATTCACTGAAAAAACCATAGGTTATAGACCATATATAGTTAGGAATTAGCATTTACAAAACCTTATTTTACTCACACAAAACCATTGAAATTCCATATATAGTTAGTTGCACTAACTATATATCGCGCACCCGCAATCCACTGCCGATGATGTCACATATTACATCATTCATGACATGGTCAGTGACATCACTGATGACATCACTGATGACATCTCAAATGACATCACTGATGACATCACTGATGACATCTCAAATGACATCACTGATGACATCATGACACACCAATACCAGTTACTACATACGCACTCACTGATTCCTACGTCTACACACACATTCACTCATTCACCCATACAATGACTCATACATACAGTCACTTATTATTACAACACTATCATATGCACTCATGCACCTATGCAGACAGTCACACACTGCCACTCATCCATGGAGTTACTCACACACCAAGTCAGTCCTGTAAAGAATCAATCACACTTCCATTTCTTCATCTATACAGTTAAACACAGAACACCATACTTCAGTGACATCACTGATGACATCACTAATGACATCTGAAATGACATCACTGATGACATCTCAAATGACATCACTGATGACATCATGACACACCAATACCAGTTACTACATACGCACTCACTGATTCGTACGTCTACACACACATTCACTCATTCACCCATACAATTACTCATACATACAGTCAGTTATTATTCGAACACTATCATATGCACTCATACACCTAGTCAGTCCTGTGAAGAATCAATCACACTTCGATTTCCTCATCTATAGTTAAACACAGAACACCATACTTTTCACACATATACTAACACATAGTTACTCTCTTATACAATCACTGATACAAGTACACATTGATATGCACAGAGTCACACACCTCCCAGCCAGCCACACACACACTCAGTCTTCCATACATCCAGTCATTCTTCAATATGTAAAACGTATTTAAACTTTACAAAAACACACAGACACTAGATGATGTCATCAGTGATGTCATTTGAGATGTCATCAGTGATGTCATTTGAGATGTCATCAGTGATGTCATCAGTGATGTCACTGACCATGTCATGAATGATGTAATATGTGACATCATCAGCAGTGGATTGCGGGTGCGCGATATATAGTTAGTGCAACTAACTATATATGGAATTTCAATGGTTTTGCGTGAGTAAAATAAGGTTTTGTAAATGCTAATTCCTAACTATATATGGTCTATAACCTATGGTTTTTTCAGTGAATATATATATATCCAAGCTCCAAAACATCCAAGGGTTTTAACCCATAAAGAAAGTAGCACTCTCAGGGGTAGTTCCACCAAAGATTTTATTTAGGGAACATTACAGCAACGACGCGTTTCGCCATAGGGCTTCTTCAAATTGTGCAAGGAGCCGCGGCGCCTGTCTGCCTATAACAACGTCACCATTTTATCAAACAGCGAGGAAGGACTATAGTACATATTTACAAAAGGCCGCCATCTTAACATGTAGTAGCTCATATAGCCACAATGCAGGTTAACGTTTCCCTGATGGTTGGCCCGGTATTAAACACTATATATATATGTGCATGGAAAAATAATACCAAAATCCATAAAACCCTGGATGGGCTAGGTTAGTCCTCACTTCACATGCTGCAATTACGCCCAAGATGGGATGGTTTTAGGCAGAGTCTTTGTATCAAAAATCGTTATATCTTGCCCTGTATGGGCCGAATCAAATCACAAATCTAAAAACATTATCACAAGAATATTCATCTGTACATTACTAAAATATCATGCAAAATGGATGTATCAAAAAGGCAATTAAGAAATTACAGGTACATCAAATGAATCTCGAAAGTATCAGGTCCCTATACATCAGCCTAAATGTACCGCTAGCTCTTCATGCATGTTAAGACCTTTGGGATTTTTGCTCTGCATATCTATAATATATCTGGATTCCAGACGTCTGAGTTTTAATAGTCTGTCACCCCCTCTGATGTTAGCAGGCACACTGTCAAGGCAAACATAGGACAACAGGTCCCTGTTGCTACTATGCTTCCTTTCGAAATGCCTTGCTACGGGGTAAGATTCATCCTTCTTGGCGATCGCCCGCATATGCTCCAGAATGCGCAGCTTTAGAGCATTAGTCGTGCTGCCTATATAATTTAGGCCGCACGGACAAGTAAGACAATAAATTGCATAAGGCGTCGAGCATGTTAAAAATGTCATTATCCGTTTAGGATTCGCCAAACCAGGTATTTTATAGGTGAGAGTACGCTTGCTAAATTTGCAAGCCTTGCAGCGGCCACATGGGTAAAAACCATTAAGAGCAGGTAGTTTAGGGGTATCTCCAGGTTGGAGAAAATGACTTGAGACCAGATGGTCTCTCAGGGATCTCGCTTTCCTGAAGGTGATTAAGGGGTTGGTGGGTAGATCAGCTTTTATGATGTTATCAGACAAAAGAATATTCCAATTCTTTTTGATGATTTTCTTAATAAGCCCTGCATTTTGAGAGAAAGTGGTGATTAACCGGAACGTCCCATTCCTAGTTTTTGCACTCACTTTGGGTTTCAACAGCTCAGATCTTTTCATTCTCTTAACTCTCTCATAGGCTCGTGCGAGTACAACATCATTATACCCCCTTATTTTAAATCTGGTCAGGCTGGCATCCGCCGCCTTCTCAAAGTCTTCATCCTTAGAATTATTCCTTCTTAGCCTTAATAGTTCCCCATAAGGAATACTGTCAATTAATTGACGGGGATGACCACTAGCAGCACAGAGCGTGGAATTCCCCGCGGTTTCTTTTCTGTACAATTTAGTCTGCATTTTCCCATCTTTGTCAATGTAAACTGTAAGATCTAAATAGTTTACTGAAGTGTTACTGATCTGACCAGAAAACCTTAGATTTACATTGTTATTGTTTAGAACATCAACATATGTGCCGGCTAATTCTATGGTGGAATCTAGGATGATGAACAAGTCGTCGATATAACGATGCCATCCTATGATTCGATTATTCCATTCTTGATTAGCACTGCTCCAGGCCACCTGCTCCTCCCACCAACCTACGAAAAGGTTCGCAAAGCTAGGAGCGGGCAGGCGCCCATCGCTACTCCAGACACTTGCCTATTTTTGAAAAATATTAAAGTAAATAGTCAGAGCCTTATTATTATTATGATTTATTACATTAAAAAAACATGTCTATTGGGTCTTTCTTTTAACATTTTACAGTCCAACAAATGCATTAGTAATAATAACCACAATACAGCCTGCTCTCCAGTTGAAAAGCATAGAGCTCCAGCTAGAAATACTTTATAATAAAATAAGGTAAGCTCAACTGAAGTCCTGAATTCAATGACCTAAGAGACTTACAGTTTTTTAATGTGTCTTGGGGGCTGTTGGGCCTTTTTTTTCTTTGTGTCCTAGTCCCACCCGGAAAACCTACTGTTTTTTGTGCATAAGGACCAAATTGAGAACCTGTATTTTTTTTAATTTAAGGGGTGACCTTTTTTGTACTGAGCCACCCAAGAGCATTATTTTTCTTGAGACCTCGAAAGAGGGGAGCCCTCAGACACACATGGCATGTTGGCTCCCTGCAGGAGCTGGCATCATCAAGTTTTTTTTACCCATCCAAGCATCACTCAGCAGGTCCTTCATTGGGGGCTGCAGGGTGAGGATGAGGGCTCCCACATCTTCCCTGTTTGCACCCATCCTGGGTGCAGCTGGAGGGGACGTTGCTCCCACCTCACAGTAGCAGTTTTCTTTTGCTCTCACCAGAAGGGAGCAATTCACAGTATTTCCCTGCCTTAGATCGTGGGCAGGGAAAAGTTTTCTGCCAAGCCTAGCAGGGGCTGCTTTATGTTCCTGCTGTGTGGGAGCACATTACTCTTTCCCTGCCCACACTCTCGGACAGGGAAATAAATGATGTCCTGGGGGATGGGGACTCTGAGACACCATTCCGGAACTAGCTCCGGGGATGGGGTTCCCAGCAACAAAATATCTCTGAGAGGGCGGCCATGTGCTTCTCCCAATTTGCTATGTTGCAGTCCTGGAGGATTGGCTCATCGGGGTCTTTTCAGATTCAGAGAGGGCGGCCTACAGCACCACTCCCCATAATTAAAATGACGGCCCCAGGGTATGGAGTCTCTGGGGTAGTAGTGGTTGGTGGTGGGAGTAGCTGCTGGGTGGTGACATGGGTGACATGGGGAGGTGGAGGGGCAGGTTGGGGGGTAGTATTCTATGGATGTAAATGTATGTAAATGTATTGCGACTTATATAGCGCACGTATCACCCGAAGGCATCAAGGCGCTTGCTTAGGGAACCCGTCCTGGTATTCCCCTGTGAGATACCCCGGCAGGGTATCCACAAGGTGAAAGCCAGGCATCCCGCCGCGAGGGGCCGTAGTGGAGATTTAGCAAGCTATTGCCCAGAGTCGCAGAGTGTGACCCCGTGAGTCGAGTAGGCACCGGAGCGAGAATTGTCAAGTCCGTGGAATTTTTTTGAGCCCGAGACCCGCCGAGGCGGGGAATCGAACCCTGGTCCATGGCCGATCTCAGCTTCCGGGTCTGCCGCCTCTAACCACTGAGCCACGCTTCTCCACTGGATTACAAAGGATTAAAGGTAAGTAAACATATAAATAAATAAAATGACTTTTGTTGCGTGCACTGCATCCCCAAAAGCGATGCAGTACTTGCAATGAAATTTGTTTTATTTATTTATATGTATACTTAACTGTAATCCTCCGTAATCCATAGATTTCTACCCCCCACCCTGCCCCTCCCCCTAACCTCACAGCCCGGCAGCTACTCCCACGACCGACCACTACTGCTCTGGGGCCTCTAGAATATTCAGGGAAGGGACAGTGTTTTCCCTTTCCACTAAATAATAAGACAAGTGCTGCCCCCGGGGGTCTGGACTACCCTGAAGGGATTTTTCTTAATTACGTAGGAGTCTACCCTTTTTTTGGAACATTTTGTTGCAGATTCATAGATCATCCACAAATTTGCGGCAAAAAAAATATGTTTTTGTCCCCAGGCACATCACCAGCCCTAGTGATGTCATCAGTGATGTCATTTGAGATGTCATCAGTGATGTCATCAGTGATGTCATTTGAGATGTCATCAGTGATGTCATCAGTGATGTCACTGACCATGTCATGAATGATGTAATATGTGACATGATCAGCAGTGGATTGCGGGTGCGCGATATATAGTTAGTACAACTAACTATATATGGAATTTCAATGGTTTTGTGTGAGTAAAATAAGGTTTTTTAAATGCTAATTCCTAACTATATATGGTCTATAACCTATGGTTTTTTCAGTGAATTTTCAAGGTTTTGTAAATGCTAATTCCTAACTATATATGGTCTATAACCTATGGTTTTTTCAGTGAATTTCAATGGTTTTTTAATAGCATATATCATAAGCTGTCAATTGTCAAGTACGTGGTAAGAAAAAACATTTTCGTGTTTATGCACACTGATCTGCTTTCAATGCTGCCCCCCCCCCCTCATTTCTATTAGGAGTACTCTCTCTTTGCAGATAGTGAAGGGTAGTTAACGCAGGCCTTTGCCCCCGTTGTAATCCGTCGTGCCTGCTTCTCTCTCCATTTGATTGATTGTTATCCAAGCATTTACTGTTTTAGAATTGGTTCTCTTTGGTTCATTCTCTATTTACAAACAAGCACAGAGTCGCAATACTCTGTTTAGTCTTTGCAGATAGCGAAAAATCGTGTAAAAAACAAAAGGAATCGAGCAAAATCAGTAGGCCACTAATGGGATCTCTTTTTGACCTCCCTAAAATAGAAACATTAGGAACAACCTGTTGATAATACCAATGTGTATGTACATAAGCGGCGTTCATTTGTGTTCACAGTACCCCTTGTTGATTGTTTGAATGGAGCATTGAATTGTTCGAAGTTGGTTCTCTTAAGAATCTTCTCTGCCTGCAAACGAGGAAGAATAGGAATATTCTCTCTCCCTTTGCAGATAGTGACGGGTAGGTAACGCAAACCTTTAACACGTCGTGCCTATTTCGTTCCTCATTGATTGATTGTTTGCCCGAACATTGACTGTTTGGGAATTGGTTCTTTTTGGAGGTATTCCCTGTTTGCAAATAAACGTAGGAAAATCTTTGCAAGTAGTGAAAGGGTAGGTAATGCGGACCTTTGTCCCCCGTTGTAATCTGTCATGCCTATCTACTCCCCACTGATTGATGCACCTGTTTCACCCGGACCATTTACTAGAGATAGGTCATCTGGCCCGACCAGAGAGCACCCCTAGTGAAAAGGACATATGCAATAATAACGAAGTGATCACTGTATCCTGTTAACAGAAACTTTAGCATGAAACAACCTGGAAAGAAAGGAATAGGAAAACGAAAATCAGTAGGCCACTGATGAACTTTTTATTAAATAACAAACAAAGAAACGATAACAATACGTAATGATAAAACCTATTATTGCCCTAGAAACAAGAAACGTTAGAAGTAAGCCCGTAATAAGAAACCTGAAAACAGTAAGAGAAACCAAGTGTGACATTGCAACGGCCACAAGGCAACGAGGCTTCATCGCCCCTCACTGCCCCAAAACGTGTCTGTCCCACCGCCTGCCACGGCCAAATAACGGCAAACTGGGAAAGATACAAGTCAGCAGACATCCGCCCCATTCTGGAAACTTCCAAAGTGCAACAGGTTTGCAGCTACGCCCAGCCGGAAGCAACACATATAAGGCGGGTCCTGCTGCCAACCGTCGGCAGAAGATCATCACGTAGGGTGTAGCCGGAGGAAAGGCCGAGGCCAATGGGACCCGGCCAGGGGGATTGCTACGACAACCCTGGAGAGTTGCAAGGGGGGGAATGTCTGTGTCCTCGACCCTCCCCTCTCTCTCCCAGTCCGGCCACCATCAACCAGAGGCCGAGGCCGACGGGATCCGGCCGCGGTGGCGGTAACCCTGGAGAATTGCAGGTTCGACCCTCTCTCTCCCAGTCTGGGCCAGCATCCATGGAGGGCCTGGGAGTGGAGAGGCCACTGCACGAAAGGCCCAGGAGAGGCACCACACGCCAAGGCCTGCCCCACCGGATGAGCCAAGGAACCCGTTCATGGGGCCAGAGCAAAGGGCGTCCGGCCGCCATCCACCGGAGGTCCGGCCCAAAGACGGACGGGACATTTCTTCTTTCTTTTATAATGGCTGCGACAACACTGGGGGGGGATGTCTTGCACATGCCTCCGACCCCCCCCCCTCGTCCTCATCGCCTGGTCCGGCCATAACAAATGTCAAGCGAGACGCCGTGGGGTGCACTGGGAGGGAGAGACGGTGCGAACAGGCCTCTCCCGCCTCCCCAGGTGGAGGCTTCCCAGCTGCCCCTCAGCGCTCCAGGCGCCCGGAAAAGGGTTCTTCCACTGTGGCGATGCTGCAACGTCTCGCCCGGCAGGGTGGAGCCCGTCCGCTCATTTGACCCCGCGATCGCCGGTAGCTACCGAACTCTCAAAATGGCGGTCGACCTGGCAAGAGCGGGCCCAGCATAAAGAAATGGCCCGGTCACTGGTTGACTCCACCACCGTAGTCCTCCACGACCTTGAAGATTCTAGAGGAGCCGCGGGAGTCCCCGACCCCCGCAGACACCCCCGATGGGGAATGACTGCCATGATCGCCCGTGGAGTGACGAAACTGTAGCCGCGGGACGTCGGCGCTCCCATGCTGGCGCCAGCCTCAGTTTGATTGACTAGAATCCTGCAGACCACAGTTCGGATCAGTTCCGGTGAAAGCACAGTGTGACCCGGTAGGAAAAATTGTTGCACCCCCTCCCCTTTTTGACTGATGGTTCAAACCACCGATCCTTTCCTTTGCCCTTTTAACGGAACTTTGGACTACTTTGTTGGAGTGCTATATATTTTTAATGTGACACATAATTGTAAAAACTTTGATGTACAAAGAGTCATCCCTGGAATCTTCCGCTTCAGGCTCGGTCCCCTCCCCAATCACAATACAGGATGGTTTTCAGATAGTAGGAACGCGTGTGGTGTGACGGATCTCATCGGGTGTGGGCCTTGATCTACTATAACTCCTTTGAAGAGGGGTGATTCTTTACAGCTGGGGCCATAAACTACATCTGCAGGGCTAGCTGATAGCCTGGGACCGGCCTGGACAATCGGACACAGAGGAAGAGGAGTGTCAGAGGGTGCGGTAGTGAATAGGGCGAAAGGGAGGTGTCGGGCGGGCACAGAGTGTGATTCTCAGGGAAGAGCAGCGCAGATGGGGGGAGGTTTATTGCCCATGCATAAGACAGAGAGCGGGGGTGACCAGTGCCTGGGGGAGATGCTTGCGAGGGTGGGGAGCCATGCTACGGATCGACAGCGTGCAGAGAGTGGGTCTGGTCAAGGCATCTAAAATGGCTGCCGTGCACGACAAAAGTGTGGCATTTGAAAAAAGGCAAGATGGCGCAGACAATGTTTTTCAACACTTCCTGATTTCCTTCGACTCAAACGTTAACAGACGTTGGGGCATATTACCAAAGTTAAGCGATATTTATCCCTAACGATGCTTAGCAACGAATTTTTTACCGCTAAGCATCGTCAGAAATTATCGCAGATAAACCTTGGAATTACCAAGGTTTATCGCAAATGCGATAAAAAACGGCCGCAATGCATGAATATCGCTGAAAAGTCAGCGATATTCATGCATTACCGAGCTAATGCTCTTAGCCATGTTATCCACCTCCCATTGGATAACATGGCTAAGAACTGCTCAGGGCAGGTGTTACTTTTTGGAGATATTCGTGCTTAGCGCGAATATCTCCAAAAGTTGGTAATAGGAGATAGCGATGTTAGCGACTGTTTCCAGTCGCTAACATCTTGGCATGCCCACTTTGCATGTCAATAGTGATAAATATCACTGACATGCAAAGTGGGGCCCAAGATGGTCGCTATCTCCTACTAGCGGTCGCTAACTGGTGTTAGCGACAGCTAGGTAATACGGAGATAATTTTATCTCCGCTTTCTTGGCTTTTAAAGCCAAATAAGCCGAGATAAACCCCCTTGATAATATGCCCCATTATCTCTCCCACACTACCGGTCCCCCTGGGCTTAAACGCCGAGATGGTAGGGACTGCATCCCGTGGAGATAGGCCGAGACGTCACTCAGCAGAAAAAAAAGTTAAAAAAAAGTCTATAAACATACAATAAGTTAAAAGTCAATCATTCTTCTTTCCTTGTAGTACGCTCCCCAGTCCGCTTCCCGTTACGCTAACCGGGCGCACCCCACCAAAAAAACGTTGTTTTTTTTTTGCCCCGCAGAGCCCTTTTAAAGTCTCCACATCAAACCTATGGGGTCAGGGAGGATCTACTTTGCCCCCTTATGGTCATTTGCCCCTTCGCTTTGGCCTCCTCTTGTCTCTCGATCCTACCGAGAGACAAGATGGCGGCCGCTACGGACTGTTTGGAATGTTTACAGACGCCGGAGAACCAATCAGCTTCGCTTCACAAAGCTCCGTAACGCGAAAAGTACGCGAAGTGGAGCGCTGCCCGGAGCGCTGTTACAGATATATATCTTTTTTTGAACGTTAATTTCTCAAAATCCACTGGAGCACATATATTGAGACCTTGCAAAGGCACATCGGGCTACCAGTCCCTACAATTTTGCCAAGTTTCGTGCAAATCCATTCAGCCGTTCGATTATTATTATTTATTTTTTTTGCCCCGCGGGGCCCTTTTAAAACCTCCACATCAAACCTAGGGGGTCAGGGAGGATCTACTATGCCCCCTTATGGTCATTTGCCCCTTCGCTTTGCCCTCCTCTTGTCTCTCGATCCTACCGAGAGACAAGATGGCGGCCGCTATGGACTGTTTGGAATGTTTACAGACGCCGGAGAACCAATCAGCTTCGCTTCACAAAGCTCCGTAACGCGAAAAGTACGCGTAGCGGAGCGCTGCCCGGTGCGCTGTTACAGATATATATCTTTTTTTGAACGTTAATTTCTCAAAATCCACTGGAGCACATATATTGAGACCTAGCAAAGGCACATCGGGCTACCAGTCCCTACAATTTTGCCAAGTTTCGTGCAAATCCATTCAGCCGTTCGGGCTAAAAGTGAGGCCAACCGCCCTATGGAAATTAACATTGGAAAAACGCGTTTTGGGACCCCCCTTTTTTCTCGGCCCCCCCTTGACGAACCCCCCCAAATTTTCAGGGGCTGCTCAGAAACAAAATGTGCCAATTCCGTCCACAAACACCAAAGTTATTAGACATAGAATTTTCAAAAATCCCATAGAGAAAAAATCCTAACTATATATACCTACTGGCGACCGCCAGTAGGTAATATATATATATACGGCCATGGGCATTTCTCTATCTCCCAACTATGTGAACATCACAATGGGGTGGTGGGAGAAGACTGTGGAGTGGAATGAGGAGAATCAACATGATTTGGACCGAATAATATTGTGGGTGCGTTATATCGACGACCTATTTATTATCTGGCATGGCACAAATGATCAATTCCAAACTTATTTTAAGAAACTGAATCAAAATGAAATTGGTCTACAGTTTACATGTAACACCAGTACAACGGAAATAGACTTTTTGGACACCAAAATATATGTATCGAATGATAAACTGGAATCAACTCTCTTTCGTAAAAAAACTGCTACTAACAGTGTGCTCCACGGCACAAGCTTCCATCCAACATCCTTGTTACGAAGCATACCCTATGGAGAGTTTACACGCCTGAAACGAAATTGCTCTGTGCCGGCAGATGCGGAAAAAGTGATAAAGGAGAGCAAAAGCAGATTCAGAGTAAGAGGTTACAAAGAGAGAGTGCTGACACAATGCAAAAGAAAGATTGATTTGAAAACAAGAACACAAACACTAATGGAACAGCCTAAAAAATCTGAAACCCACACACCTCCCAGATTCATCACAACTTTCAGTAAGGAAAGTGGTAAAATTGCACGCATATTGAAAAAATATTGGCACCTACTGTCTGGGGATCCAGACATTGGAACAGCTCTCGGTGAAACACCGCAAATAACGTACAAAAAGAACACATCCATTAAAGATTTGTTGGTTCGAAGTTATTTTCAAGAGAAACAGAAGACGAATTGGCTACAAAATCAACGAAAAGGGTTCACACCATGCAACTCTTGCAAAGCTTGCAAAATTGGCAAAGGCATGAAAATGATTGAGGAACCAGATGGAAAACTAATGAGAATTGAACAACAGATCTCTTGCACTTCGAAAAATGTTGTATATATCATTGAGTGCAAATGTGGACTGAAGTACGTGGGGTGTACAACTTGCATGTTAAAAAAACGAATCTTGGAACACATCCGAGCAGTCAAAAATTCTAATATGCAGTATGCGACAGCAAAACACATGAGCATTTGCCAAAATGGAGACTGGAGACAAATGCATTTCTATGGTGTAAAGATGGTGGACAAAATGGAGAGAGGTGGTGATGTGGTTCGCAGACTGCGACAAATTGAATCTCGCATGATAGTCAGACTCAGAACGAAACACCCGAAAGGGATGAACTTTGGAGAAGATCTGCACGTTCATCTTGAATAGTAAATGTGTTCTCGTCAGGATAATGGGGTACTATACCAGAAATTATGAACACTGAGACAGCAATGAAGAACATGCTTTTAGGACTTGGGTACTATACCAAGAATTCGTGATAAGAATACAGCCCCAGTGAACTATTTGTCACCAATGTGCAGTTATTTAAAAAGCACAATATTGTCTTTCTTTTATTTTTATTATTTTTCACAAATGGACACTGTAACTACAAATCCCACAATGCCTCCTAAATGGCTCTAAGTGGGATAGTATATAAACAAACACTAAGGAGGGACTAACCAACCGTGAGCAAGGCCAGTGTTGGCTGAAACGCGTTGGTGGGGTGAAGTCTTGAATAAAAAGACTTAAATCAATTCCTGATGTGCCGCCTCCTTTGTTTGAAAAAATTTCCCTGGGTCAGGATCCGACCCCTGGGCTGAGCACACACTGCTGAGCGCTCTCGCATGGTTTGGGATCACATTGTGACACAACATATATATATATATATATATACAACAATCTGAGTGCAAGCTGTGCACAAAGCAGATATGGACTCTGATTTTGCTGGTGCTAATAGGTACATTTTATTACAAGCTTGTGCTGCCCATGACGCTTTTCAGCCACGCCCTGTGGCCTTGATTACATGACCATGCTTCATATATATATAACTAGTGTGCCGCTCCGGTCAGCTCCTGTCTTGAAAGTTTCACAGTGATTCGACAAGCTGGGGCTGAGAAAAATAGGGGGGTCCCAAAACATGTTATCCCCATGTAATTTTCCATTGGAAACTTTAGACACAGCTGCAGCCTGAACTGCTGAACGGAATTACACCAAATTTGGCAAAAAGGCAGGTCTTGTTTCGGAAAGATCTCTTTTTGCTAAAGGTTGTAACTCCCTTCAATAGTTCCTGAGAAATTTGAAAAAGAAAAAGTTTCGATATCTAGGGAAGCGGTGGAGTAGCGACCCCTCCCGAGCACGAGCTTCACTGTGATTGGCTGCCAACACTCCAAACCAGGAAGTGTTGGTAGCCATCTTGTGACTCGGAAGAACTCACTCATTCTTCAATACACCTTGGAATACATATAAAACATATTTAAACTTTACAGAAACACACAGTCACTGGATGATGTCATCAGTGATGTCATTTGAGATGTCATCATCAGTGATGTTATGATTGATGTCACTGACCATGTCATGAATGATATAATATATGATGTCATGAGCAGTGCATTGCGGGTGCGCGAGTTATAGTTAGCTGAACTAGCTATAACGGCCGAATTTCTATGGTTTTGTAAGAGTATAATGTCCAGCTAACTATAACCTCCCTGAAACCTATGATTGTTTCAGTGAATATATATATATATATATATAAATATATATATATATATATATATATATATATATATATATATATATATATATATACATGATATATATAATATATATATATAATATTGTGATGTATCCGTATTATTATGAGCACCCTACGCCGGCCACGCAGTGCACGCGCGCAGCGGGCACGCCGAAGGCGCGCCTAAGGCAAGCCCGTTTCCCCCCCGTCCGCGGCCGGTTGGGGCCAGGGGCCACTCCCCCTGCATCTTTTGCTGGACTAAGAAGATACTAAAGCTCCGAACTCCTTTTTACTATGAGGCCTATTGAGGAGGCCAGCTGCGCACACTCCTATTACCCTTTAGAGCTGCCTGCAGCCTGCTTTCACTGTAAACATAATTTCACCGAGAACTTCAGCAAAAGAATGTGCGAACAAGCCCGTTCGTATGACATCCTTATTGACGTATCCATGTCCATCCTTACGTCAATCTCGGCACCTTACAGGTATAAATATTACCGACATTGCCTTAAGCAAACACACGCGGTGGTGACAAGATCGGAGCAGCGAGACGTGCTGAGGAGCCCAGCAGAGAGCAAAGCCCACACGCGCTGCCCCGCCTTCCTGACGCGCTGAGAACGAGACGCTGCTTTTCTCCTACAGAGAAATCCAGCTCCGGCGCTTCCAAGCAGCCCTCGCAGGCAGCTGGAATATCAAGACCAGAGACGAGAGATACCAGCCCTCAATCATTCTAGACCTCAGGTACAGAACTGAACAACCCCTTGTAGAGAATTCTTGAGTCAGTCCCTTGGCAAAACAAACTTAACTTAAACTGCTACTTATCTACTACCGCCCGCGTATTAGGCTTAGGTCAGGTACACTGGGGTAGGCGTGGTTAGAAGCACCAGTTGAGTACGATTAGTCAAATGTATATATGTATGTATCTATTTTATCAGTTTTAAATATCATATGGCTTAGAAACCATATCAATGCTTCTGCAGTATTATTTTATACTCCTGCTTTTATTGTATGCACTTTACTTAACCATAAGTATCGCAATAATATCGATTCATTTCTCTTGTACGAGAAAAGAGACTGATCAATAAATACCATCTTTTATTGAACACGCCCGTCTCTTCCTTTTCTCTACAATCTGGTGAAACTAAGAATGCACGTACTGACTGAGTGAAATAAGTTGTCTTTTGTTTTCACACGACTCTAGAGATACACTCTTGATTAGGGGAGAGCAAAGTTGTCATGTTCTATGGTTGTCAGAAACGAAATCCCTTCTTGTCTATCCAGGGAGGTTAAACTCCTCCTTGCCTATTCGAGAAAGTTTCTAGTGAACTCTGAGCTAGCTGGCAAAACCAAAAACTTTAAGTCTAATATCGTCAGTAGAAGACCTAGTTAACCTCTGCCCTAGGTCTATACTATTGAAGATATTATTCCAATGCGCAGAGCCTATTGGGATAATAGGAACTACACTACATGGCGCCCAACGTGTTTGGATAGGCGATAAAACTAACGCAAGACATTAGAGTAACTCAGTCGTGCTTTTTCACACAGAACCCCTTTTTTTCCCATAATACTCCAAAGACGTCTGGAGTGGGTGAAAGGTTATATCCGCCAAACCTCGCAGGAGGAGACTCCTATGTATGGTTCTTGGTTTAGTCAACGTTGAAGGATACACTGTTCCAAAATATTGTGCATCTAATCTTTGTTTCCATAGAAACCTGATCTGCAAACAAACAGAATAACCTTCCTGTCGGTAAAATGGTAGACAGTAATGATGAAAGGGAGACAGTTAGACTAGCAGCTGAACTCCTAGTAGCTGATAATACACTGCTACAAAATGACCCGGATATAATACTCATCCCGGTCAACATAAGGAAATCTATAACCTTAAAACTTATAGAAAATGGACTGACATCGAGAGGTGGTACAGTCATATTCGTAATTGAGGCACACGAATATCGGCAGACAGAGGTATTCTATTCATGGATAAACTTTCCAGCAGCAAACGCTGTAACAAAAGAGTTCCACTATTATAAAATAGAGGAACCACCGGATATCTACACTCCTTTCGAGGAGGTGGAAATACCACTCAAATTCCAAGAGCACCTGCTCTTGTTTCATGGCGCCCTAAAACATAATAATCACATCACCAGGCTCGGTCCACTAGGTAGACCAGGAGCAACGTGGCCGGTCCTAGCCGGATATACACCACATCCAGACATTGAAGAAATGCCTGCACCAGATCTTTTAATACAGCTAAAACAACTAATCAAAATACATAGACAATTAGTCCAATATGTAATACAAACTTCAACAGTCCAACCAGCAAGTAAAATTCCACAGCTGAACCCTCATCAGGGTAACACAAATAAAATTACACCACAGAACATACAGTCCTGTCTGGGTAAAGTACCCGCAAAACGGGAACAAATACCCTTCTGGCTAGCACAAAAAATCACTCAAATAGAGGCGGTGTTTCCAGACACCACCCCGGTAGAAAAACACAGGATTCTGACTATCTGTCTTCCAATGGGAATCGCACCACACGTGGAGGACTGTGACACTTGGGGTACAGTCTTTGCTTCCATATACACAAAAACACATGGTGTACCATCCATGTCAGTAATACCAGATGTGCTAAAACAGATTCAAGATGAATATGGTCCAGAACCCGCTTTAACTCTTGGTATGAAATTACTGAAAGACTTCAAGCAGGTCTCGGCTATATTATTAGCCAACATAAAGGGAGAAGCAGCAAACGTGGCGATCCGCCAAAGGTTAAAAGAGACAGACATAGCAGACCAACCAACTGAAATTGCCAGAATCATAGAGAAATCCTATGAAGAACTAGGAAGAGATAGTCTGGGTGGAATACCGGTAAAACCCCAACTGATTGAAAGTCCTGAAAAGGCATTTATTAAAAATAATTTAAACACTCAAAAAAAAAAGCTGGGATGGAAACAAACAATCCAATCCTAAAGAAAAAAGATTCCAGTCCAGAGGAAGGTCTCCTCGGCAGAGAGAAAGATCTCCGAACCAAGGACGCAGGTCTCCCCAAAGTGAGCCCTCTGGGAAAAAATACAACCTTAGAAATAGGGATAATCTGAAGAAACCTGATAGATATCAAGATAATGATACATGTCCCTCTCAATCTTTTCAGACTTCCTCGCAGAAATCGGAAAGAAGAGGACGATCAGAACACAGGGAAGAGCACGTCAAGTCCAAAGACAAGGAACCTGCTCATCCAAATAAAAAGTTAAAATTTCCAAAAAAGAAGGTAGCCAGTATTAAAGTAATCAAAGATGCCGAGAATACTGGGAACACAGCTGAAAAACGGAGAATGGGCTCAGACAATGCTAGACAGCGCAGCAGAAGTGAGCATAGCTCGCAAACTCCTGAACCGGGCTTCATTAAAAACAAACACCGCGATCCCTACCCATCTATCCGAGCTCGGCGCAGATGGGTAGGTGAACCGACGCGGACACGGGCTGATTAAGGTAAGAGGAGGGCAATATAGGGGCTCGTTGTGAGACCTGACCTCATGGAGGCTTCAACCTCGGCGTCCTGAACCCTTTGTGCAGCGCTACCGCGTTGCTAACATACCGGATTTATCTGGAGGAATTCCTTCACCTTTTCAATTGTATCCATTCTCTAGCCAAGCCTGAAGGCTTAACCCCGTTGTGCCGACCCGCCGACCACTCATGTGGCATTTAGCCCTTAACCATTAGGTGAGTTTGGCACTGATTTTCCAACTGAGTTTGGCACTGATTTTCTCACTTTCCTGTGTGCCACCTAGGTCTGATAGCCCATACTGAGCCTTAGCTGTTGACACCCACACTATTAATGTTCGTGTTGCCACCTTGAGCTAGTTTGGTGTGTCTGTAGTTGCCTGCTGTTTTTATATATTGTTTTTTTTTTTTTTTTATATATTGTTTTTAATGCTGTACTCCCCCACCTTTATAGTTTTAGAGTGTGTGTACACTACGCACTGCACGCTGAAACCACCTGGCATGGAGAGGTAGTGACTATTCCCCACACTGCCCTAAGCATGCCTTATTACATTCACATTCTGGCGTTGACAATCCTTGCTGTTATAATGAGAAATGTACCATTAATGTGTATCTCCTTCTTTCTCATGTTCCAGGCATAGGACTTTCTATTGAGGTAAAACATACCCGCATCACACCATATACATGACACTGGCATGTTATTGAGTTCATTTCCTTTATTTTTCACTTTGTAAGGTCCTGATGAATCGCTGGATAATATTCCTTTCGCGAGAAACATGTTGACCACTTGTTTATTTCCAGAGCTCCACACAGGTCACTCTACCTAACGAGGTGACACTGAGTGAGCTTGCCTTCACGATTTTAACTGCAACAAAGGGACCACCAGAATAAAATAGTTTCCGGCACCCCTTGCTGCATTTTAATGAGCACCTCTGTCTCAGTTGCCTCCCCGCCCACACACCCACACTTCACCACAGGGCAGTTGGATACAAAAGATCTCCGCCAAAGTGCCCCTCTTTGAGGTGTGCCCGTCGGGGATTGCACCGCCCCCCCGACGAGGAGCAACCGCCGATGATGAAGCATGACATCCTTCGGGGTGTGTGAGGCAAATACATCCAACAAAGGGATGCCCACAGGTGTCACATTTACACCTCTGGTCACGCCAGTTTTTGTCTAGCCCTTTTCATTTTTCCTCTAACCTCCCTTGTAGGAACAGTTCAGCACCCCGCTTTGTTGGTGAAGAAATAATTATGCCTGCCTTCTCAAATCATATTCCAATTCATAAAAAATATACACTTGCTAGAAAGTGGGCAGTAGCTCAAGCTCCTGCTTTATATAAAAATCTCCTCCTCACAAAATCCAGTTAAAATCACAACCTACTGCACAGAGGCAGTACCCAATTAAGCAAGAAGCTAAAAAACAGGTAAAAGAGATCCTAGATCAACTTGAATACCAGGGGGTGATTGAAACTTGCACCTCACAAATGAACAATCCTTTGTTTCCTGTCTCCAAACCAGACAACTCATATCGTCTAGTTTTGGATTACAGACACCTTAACTCATGTTGCAAAACCTTTGCAGTGCAAAACTCGCATAGTGCTGCACTAATGAATAACATAGTGCGCAAAAAATACAAAACAACATTAGACATCTCTAATGGATTCTTTTATCAAAATATAGCACCAGAGAGCAGATATTTGACTGCGTTCTCGGTAAATGGCTCGCAAAAAAGTTTCTGCCGTTTACCCCAGGGGCACAAGAACAGCCCAGGAATATTCTCAAAGAGAGTAACAGAATTACTACAAACATACGATGACGAGGCATTATCATATGTCGACGACATTTACCTAACAGATGATGACTTGGATACTCACTTGAAGAGCGTGAACACCATAATACTTGGGTTCGCAGCAGAGGGTTACAAATTCAACTTTAAAAAATCAAGAATTGCCCATCTAACAGTCCTGTTTTTAGGATATGAATTATCAAGTGAAGGCAAAAGCCTGGCTGACAATTTCCTAGAGAAATGTGCTGTACTCCAAGCTCCTAGAACACTAAAAAATTTACAGTCAATTCTAGGCTTCCTAAACTTCGGAAGAACATACATTGCAAATTACGCAGAAAGGGTTAAACCCCTTTATGATCTAATAAAACCAGATTTTAAAAGAATCAATTGGACTCAAAAACACACAGAAATTTTGAGATCTTTACAAACAGACATGTTAATGAAAACAAAATTAGAAACACGTGACAACACACGCAATCTTGTGATTCGAGTCATCCCAGGAAGATGCGGATTCACATACCTGACCTCTAATGAGGGAGAAAAGGTACCAATTGCATACAAATCACACTTGTACACAGAAGCTGAAAAGAAGTTCAGTATTAATGCCAACATTGTTCATGCAGTTCAAACGGCTATAACAAAAGAAAAAGACAACGCTGACGGTAGGCGTATCACAGTCAGAACAGCGGAGTCAGCCTTTGAGGCATTAACAACCCCATGTAATTTACCAACAACAGCGTTGAATCCAGAATGGATACAATGGGTGAATTCAATTACAACGGACAGAGTAAAATACTACTTTGATCCAGAATTAAAGGAATTAAGATATCTAGAATATGAAATGACATACCCTCTGCCAATCGACATTCTGCCTTTACGACAGTACGCCTGTGTAATACATACAGACGGGCATGCTCAACCCTCGGTTTGGGGAGAGCTGACTTACAAGGCCACATGCGAAATTGTAAAAGAAGTGTGGCGCGGAGGTAAATTAAGAACTCTACTTACAAAAACACACTCAGTGGAAAATAATTCAGAACAACAAACGGAAATAATAGCGTTAAAAATGGCGCTAGATAATGCCGATCGCGAATTCCCGACACTTATTGTGTGCGATTCGTATTACTGCGTCAAATCATACAATAACGATTTACAGAAATGGATTCAAAACGGTTACAAAGATGACACAGGTGCAACAATAAAGCAAAAAGTGCTTTGGGAACAAGTAGTTCTTTTACAGAAAGAACTACCAAAAACTCACGTGATACACTCACTGAGTCATCAGCGTGATGGCGTTCATGTTGCAAGGAATTCATTGGCTAAAAAAGCCCCAACGGCAGCAACTGAATCGGCTTCCGTAGTCAAGAAAAAGCGTCCAGTAAAACACATTGACGGTGAAACTATGCTGGCGGTGAAAACGTCATCAAAAAGCGACTGCTCAGCACTACCGATCAACTATCCACTCAATTATACATACATAATCGATGCAAACTCAGTCCCTTTTGCTCGAATCCCTGGAGTGGGGGATAAAGTGATTCCAAACACGAACAGGAGAGGCTTGTTAATAGCAGACGCACATATGGGTGAAGGTCTCAGACACCTTAAACAAAAAGATTCTCTGGCAGAATTACAATCAGTGAACTGGTGGCCAGGCATGAGCCTGCATCATCAGATTTTTGTAAAAAACAGCCCAGACTGCAATAGAGATCGCAGTGGCGAGCGAGGAGGACTAATAACATGGCACATCGCTCCAGAAAAACAACAACAATAATAATATACCTGTCACGAAAAAGCGTTATATTAACATAAAAAGACGAATTTCCACTTATGAAGTAAGACCCCAGCTCTCGGCTGATGTCTGGACTGTTATAAAAAGATTTGCGAGTCTATAATGGCATATACGCTAGAGGCATGCTACGTCTGGCTGAATGTTTTTTCTTCTTGCCCTAAAGCGTATGAAAAAACATGGCCAAATGAGCATAGCATAGCGGGACTCTTCTCACTTCCTACCTGAGGGAACGGGATGGTGTAAAGAAAAAACCAAAGGCATAAAGCAATCTATAACAGCGAAGGTATTAGGTTCGGGAGCTGGGTGGGTCAAACATCTAATAAGTGTCCAACGTAGTCTAAATAACCTGCCAAGAAATTCTCTGAGGGGATTCAGTCCGTACGAATTATTGTTTGGAACTAGAATGATGATCTTAGATCTTGACAGTCAGACTTCAGTGGTTAAAGAAAAAAGCTTTGATATCAAAGATCGTTTGGCTATTTTACAGGACTTAAACGAAAAAAGGAAAGACCTGAGCAACATAAAGTTGAAACAACAGCCGACAACCACTGAAGAAAAACCACCTGTCCCAGCAAGACCTGTCTGGATTCCAAAAGTCGGGGATCTAGTCAGAGAAAAGATCGCGGTAAAGAAGGAATTTGGGCATTCTTACAGAAAAGCAGTTCCTGTCTTGTCTATCAACGGGACAAGATCAGTAGTACTACCGCCCTTTGCTGGTAAAAAGGAGAACAGGGTTGTATCAATCGACCTAATAAAACCACAGTCATGTGGCCGATAACAAACAGTAGGCCAAGTGGACTCCCGATAAGTAGCAGAATACCAAGGTTTGGTACAAACACAGAGGTTCAATCTAAGAGGCTACTCACATTTGAAATGCCAACAGAACAACAACAAGGACTATGCAACAATGCTATGGAACTTAAACCTCTAAAAACCCAAATAAAAACATCTAGCAGAGACACACCAATCTACAATGAAGTAACAAATGACTATGCTGCTGCAACAAAACACACTAATAAAGCAAACAGCAATCCTGAAACAATAGGAACAATAGACAGAACGACATCCGGTTACTTCATCAACTTCAGTGATTCATCTGAAGACCTGAGTGAATCAAAGGAACAAACATCAACAAAAACCTTTAAAGATAAATCTAAGGAACTTTTTCAACATCTGAAAGAAACCTATCTGATTTCTCCATGGATTGAATTCTGGGTGGCCTTAGGTGCAATAATCCTCATACTTTGGCTCATCATGGTACTATGTTTGGGACACTTCATTGAGGGAAAATATGCTAAAATGGACACAGCAAGCCAGAAAATCAACCTGGTCCTCAAACCACACACGTCTTCACACGTCGAGAAAAGAGAACTTTCTTCAGTCAACTTCACAGCCAATCCTATACCCGGTGGGGTAGCATGGGACAATACTGATTATGAAATCTATGGTCCGGTTGAAATCCTGAAGTATCCACATCAAATCAAGATCTCATTGAGTGACTTTGTAAAACCAAGCTCAGTTGCTGATGATTGGGACGTTGAAAGCATTAATAATATGATGTCTGACCTAGTGATGTCTGCTAAATTTACAAAACATGATTATTTGCAGGGTTCGTCTAATTATGATAAAATGTTCTGCTATAATCACTATAGTAATCATTATCTGCATAAATCTGCACAACCTAGAAATGTTTTGAATTATAATCAATGGGAACACTGTGCAACCCCTCCAAAAGGTAGCTCAACAACTTTTTATGACAAATATTCATATTTTTCAGGGTTCAACACAAGCAATGCAGAAACATTTTATTTCAAATTATCAAATAAGACAGGTACAAAGACCATGCTTACAAACACTAAATTGATATATTCAGACTCGTTTTTTGAGCAAATGAGTACATTTGGTTTTGATTACTGGGACAAAAATGTTGAAGTAAAAAGTGTTTGGGGTACAAAGGAATGGCAAGTACAAGGTAGAGAATCATTGTTTAGAGCCTGCATGATCCCAGAACAAATTATATTTTTGAATGACACTGTTCAACAAACTACCTGTCTTGGCCTGGCCAAAATCAAAGACTTAAACAAACCGTCTATTCCAAAGCCATCAATGAACAGTAATAGCTCTATAGATGTTGAGATAGACGTAAACCATATATTAAGCCAAAACAGAACACATCCTGATTGGAAAAAGTGGTTGATCTGGCCCACAGATACAAATAACTGTCAAGACAGATTCCTGAACAAAATCCAAGGGTTCACATTGACCAGGCCAGACCCTAGATATTCCCAAAGACAACACCCAGGGATAATTACCACGTACAGTGTGGGCAAGCTCTGCCTTCAATGGCTACAAACATCCACACTGGCAGAAATTAAGCAACACCTGACTTTACTTACTGATGGTGCTGACTTGCGTGATTTCATTATGGGACCGCGCAAACAGCGTCAAAAACGCTTCATAGCAGCCTCTGTATATGCAGCTTATAACGAAGCCTGGAAAATAACTCAAATTGAAACATCAGAGAGAATACGGGAAATTGACCGTATTAATTTGGAAAAATCACTTTCTGTAGTGGACAATGGGTTAATGACTCTGTCCTCCAGAATATACTCTTTGGACAGCATTGTGTCTTCAGCAATCGACATAATATCGCAAGACTTACTGTTGTTACAACACGGTCAGTCTCAATTGCGTTCTATTGTACAACTTGGCTGGACGTTACAAAATCTGCGTTCAGGCTATGTGCCTTGGCGTTTAATCAACACAACGTCACTGTTCAATATCTTTAACCTTACTGATAAACAAATCAGTATGGCACAGAAGGGTGCTGATTATACAATCCTGAGCATTGAGAAACTCGAGAGATTACCATTGACAATGTCAGAACGACCTGTCAGTGAATGGATAATACATGGAATAATTAATATTCCAATATCTACTTTCAGGTTTCAATATTGCCAAAAATATATACAGGCTGGCATGTACGAAAAATTGGGTAAAGGGTACATTAAGTCAACATGGAACTTGCCCTATTCACATGCTTGTGTCAGTAATAAAGGCCGGAAAGTGTTTCTTAGTGGCAATAATTGTGCCATGTCACTAAGCGGTACACTTCTGTGTAATGGTATTAGTTTACACGGAGCCTGTGAAGGGTCCTCAAATAACCTTTCATGTCACCAGCTAGGCACACCTGCGACACAAATAGAACCATTCTTTAGGAGACTATCGAACGGGAGTTACATTATAATCGTAGACCGCAGATGTTGTAGCTTGGTGCCCGGAATAGCTTATCTCATAACTACGACTGCGAAGGTTATGTGCTGTGAACGTGTATTGTTCCCCAGCGCAATGCCAGACAAGGAGGCAAGGTTATGGCCGAATTTGAAAATTGCTTCCATTCGAGTTGATACTTTAAGCAGAATGAAAACAGTGCTCCTTCAGACGCCGACCAGGCTCACGTCATCAAAAGAAACGTATGATCTCCAAGTTGCAAGGACAACGGCAGAGATTCATTCATTGTTATCAACTAATTCCCCCATACATTTCGCAGAAATCCTGAACGAAATCTTAAATATTTCTGATACCAGTGGAGTCTCAAATGTATTTAAGACAGTGTTTTCGGGGGTTTTAACACCATTTAAAGCCATTCTGGGTATTTTTCCGGACTTTGTCCATTCCATCTTTGGTGGAATTCCTCTCCTTTTGGGACTAGTGGCAGGAATCCTATTTTTGATTCTGTTATTTCACTATGGCAAACCGTGTCACAGACAAAACACCTGCGACAAGGGAAGAAACAATCCTAGCCATTGGATACCGGGACCGGATATCTAAAATCCTTGGAATGTCCCGGCTTAGAGACCTAAACATGACTTGGTTTCTTTCATTTAGACCAATGTGGCAAAGCTGTGTTTTACCTGTATTAAGGTGCTTGCTATGCGGAGGAGAATGTGTGTTAGACACCTGTCTGACGCTACAATCGGATGCTCCAATGGATGCAGAAACTTTGTTGGGTCCGGTCATGGCTCATGCATTGTGCTGTCCCCTGCGGCTACCAATCCTGATGACGGCATTCGTGGAGACTTCACCACTACGATTGAGGGGTAGTGAGGTTCAAGATGAAAGCAGTATCGATCAGGTACGACCTTCTGTCAGTTATGCTGATCAAAACATCAATGAAGGCAATCATGCTCATGAATGCATGGTAACATCTTTTTCCGAGTTAATGGAACTTTCGCAGGAAGCTGTTGACAGTTTTTTCGAGAGTCTAAATGATATGATGTTCTCACCAGAGCAGAAATAATGACTTTTGAGCAGGCTAGCACACGGCGTTCCCAACACCCTGAATTTGGCCTTAAACTTTGATAATAAAGTATCATGAACAATTTTTTCCAGTTTACGGACAGCGGAACATAATTTTTTCAGCGGCCCCAAAATATTTTGCAGTTTTTCGGAACACTTATCTTCTGCTTAAAGTAGAAACTATTCTTAGGGAACTAAATTTCTATTTTAGGAACTTTAGAGACATTAGCTGCCCTCTGGCATGTTCATAAATATTTTATTTTGTGATGAAATGGTCTCGCATTTTTTTCTTCTGTATTAAGAGCCATTTCATGTGTTATTTTTCAATATTTTATTACTAATGATGTATGAATATGCGTGATTAATTTAGCATTTTTCTACTGCTTGAGTGCATATAATGCATATATTTATCTTTTAGTATACTTCATGGTTTCAAAATGCATATGAATGTATTTTGGGGTGGTACGGTATACACATGCTCTACTAGTATATTTACTATGCCTAGATTTGTAAATATGGACATAGTCTGCGTGGAGTGGGTGTGATGTATTCCTATAGGTTCTGTATCGATCCCCCTATTCCTGACCCTGTTCTGGTTAATAATTAACTAGCAGCCATCCCACGGTACAAAAAACCGTTATCTGATTAAGCCACACCACGGCACAGGAACGCGTTATCTGATTAGGTCATAACGCTTACCATCTAATTAGGCAAGCACTATTCCTCCAGCCCCTGATAAGGCATACGGAGTTCTCAAAACAAATCAAACCTATGACAACCTGGGAAAATCCCTACGGCCATTGTTTTGATTTCACCGAGAACTTCAGCAAAAGAATGTGCGAACAAGCCCGTTCGTATGACATCCTTATTGACGTATCCATGTCCATCCTTACGTCAATCTCGGCACCTTACAGGTATAAATATTACCGACATTGCCTTAAGCAAACACACGCGGTGGTGACGAGATCGGAGCAGCGAGACGTGCTGAGGAACCCAGCAGAGAGCGAAGCCCACACGCGCTGCCCCGCCTTCCTGACACGCTGAGAACGAGACGCTGCTTTTCTCCTACCGAGAAATCCAGCTCCGGCGCTTCCAAGCAGCCCTCGCAGGCAGCTGGAATATCAAGACCAGAGACGAGAGATACCAGCCCTCAATCATTCTAGACCTCAGGTACAGAACTGAACAACCCCTTGCAGAGAATTCTTGAGTCAGTCCCTTGGCAAAACAAACTTAACTTAAACTGCTACTTATCTACTCCCGCACACGTATTAGGCTTAGGTCAGGTACACTGGGGTAGGCGTGGTTAGAAGCACCAGTTGAGTACGATTAGTCAAATGTATATATGTATGTATCTATTTTATCAGTTTTAAATATCATATGGCTTAGAAACCATATAAATGCTTCTGCAGTATTATTTTATACTCCTGCTTTTATTGTATGCACTTTACTTAACCATAAGTATCGCAATAATATCGATTCATTTCTCTTGTACGAGAAAAGAGACTGATCAATAAATACCATCTTTTATTGAACACGCCCGTCTCTTCCTTTTCTCTACAATCTGGTGAAACTAAGAATGCACGTACTGACTGAGTGAAATAAGTTGTCTTTTGTTTTCACACGACTCTAGAGATACACTCTTGATTAGGGGAGAGCAAAGTTGTCATGTTCTATGGTTGTCAGAAACTAAATCCCTTCTTGTCCATCCAGGGAGGTTAAACTCCTCCTTGCCTATTCGAGAAAGTTTCTAGTGAACTCTGAGCTAGCTGGCAAAACCAAAAACTTTAAGTCTAATATCGTCAGTAGAAGACCTAGTTAACCTCTGCCCTAGGTCTATACTATTGAAGATATTATTTCAATGCGCAGAGCCTATTGGGATAATAGGAACTACACTACAATATGCCATGAATAAAGCAAATAGTCAGTCTAAGAAAACAAATGTATCAAATCAAGACATTGTACATATTGAGACAATCTCTGAAATTTCTGAAAATTCCCTAAATGTACTAGAATCAATACGGTTGATAACTACATATAGTAGTCAGGAACGACAGATAAGACCTAATATGTACAAAAACTGGCCAATTGTGAAAACGGATTTGACACTGTCTTAAATCGTGCCAGATGTTTCATCGATAACGTTTAGAAGAGCACCTGCTTTGAGAGATACACTTGTAAAGTCCAGTCCTGAGGTAAAAAAGTCAGGTAACTGGGCATCGAAAAGAATCTGTTTTTTTAAAACCTCGTCATGCAGGGCATGTAAATTTGGAATCAATCCTACCGAATTCACGAACGCATTTGAGTCCAAATCTACTATGATCAAAGGGCTATTCACCTGTCGCACTGACTTTGCTGTATACAATGTTCGTGCCATCTCAAATATGTAAATGCAAAAACAACAGTTGATGGACAGAATACAGAACAATGTCATACATTCACCCCAGTACAGAGATCTGGGCCTAAATCCATCGTTTTTTTGCTCACCACACCACCCCAATTCAGACATGGCCATATGCAAATCAGCCTTGACCCTGAGCCTCATGAGAACAGTCCAGCCCGAACTGCCAAGCCATGTCTTCCTTGGACCGGAATCAAGCATCCTAGGACCGGTTTCTGGCTATCAGCCGTATTCAGCCAGGATAGCTTGACTCCAGTGGTGTGAAGAGCACAGGACTCACATCTGAGCATACCCGTCCCACTTGGGGTGACAAATGCAAAAACAACAGTTGGTGGACAGAATGCAGAACAATGTCATACATTCATCCCAGTACAGAGATCTGGGCCTAAATCCATCGTTTTTTTGCTCACCACACCACCCCAATTCAGACATGGCCATATGCAAATCAGCCTTAACCCTGTGCCTCATGGGAAAAGTCCAGCCCGAACTGCCAAGCCATGTCTTCCTTGGACCGGAATCAAGCATCCTAGGACCGGTTTCTGGCTATCAGCCGTCTTCAGCCAGGATAGCTTGACTCCAGTGGTGTGGAGAGCACGGGACTCACGTCTGAGCATACCCGTCCCACTCGGGGTGACAAATGCAAAAACAACAGTTGATGGACAGAATGCAGAACAATGTCATACATTCACCCCAGTACAGTGATCTGGGCCTAAATCCATCGTTTTTTGCTCACCACACCACCCCAATTCAGACATGGCCATATGCAAATCAGCCTTGACCCTGTGCCTCATGGAAACAGTCCAGCCCAAATTGCCAAGCCATGTCTTCCTTGGACCGGAATCAAGCATCCTAGGACCGGTTTCTGGCTATCAGCCGTCTTCAGCCAGGATAGCTTGACTCCAGTGGTGTGGAGAGCACGGGACTCACGTCTGAGCATACCCGTCCCACTCGGGGTGACAAATGCAAAAACAACAGTTGATGGACAGATTGCAGAACAATGTCATACATTCACCCCAGTACAGAGATCTGGGCCTAAATCCATCGTTTTTTTGCTCACCACAACACCCCAATTCAGACATGGCAATATGCAAATCAGCCTTGACCCTGTGCGCCATGGGAACAGTCCAGCCTGAACTGCCAAGCCATGTCTTCCTTGGACCGGAATCAAGCATCCTAGGACCGGTTTCTGGCTATCAGCCGTCGTCAGCCAGGATAGCTTGACTCCAGTGGTGTGGAGAGCACGGGACTCACGTCTGAGCATACCCGTCCCACTCGGGGTGACCACCCCCCTTTTGTACCGCTTTGTTCGCCATAAGTTGGCAGGGTATGCTCAGACGTGAGTCCCTTGCTCACTTTGCCACTGGATTCAAGCAAGCCTGGCTGAAGACGGCTGAAATGCCAGAAACCGGTCCTAGGAAGCTTGAATCCGGTCCAGGGAAGGCATGGCTTGGCAGTTCGGGCTGGATTGTTCCCATGAGGCACAGGGTCAGAGTGATTTGCATATGGCCATGTCTGAACTGGGGTGGCAGAGTGGGCTAAAGAACGGTGATGGATTAAACCCAGATCTGTTGACTGGGTGTGAGTGTTTGATTGGTTCAGATGCTCCGTCTATCACCACCCCCCTTTTGTACAGCTTTGTTTGCCATAAGTTGGCAGGGTATGCTCAGATGTGAGTCCCTTGCTCACTTTGCCACTGGATTCAAGCAAGCCTGGCTGAAGACAGCTGAAATGCCAGAAACCGGTCCTAGGAAGCTTGAATCCGGTTCAGGGAAGGCATGGCTTGGCAGTTTGGGCTCGACTGTTCCCATGAGGCACAGGGTCAGACTGATTTGCATATGGCCATGTCTGAACTGGGGTAAAGAACGGTGATGGATTAAACCCAGATCTGTTGACTGGGTGTGAGTGTTTGATTGGTTCAGATGCTCCGTCTATCACCACCCCCCTTTTGTACATCTCAAATATGTAGGCAGCACGAACTTGAAAATTTATAGTGGTATATAACAGCATTAGCGAGCAATAGTGAATTCAGATTCCAGTTACCCTGTTGCCCATCATTTTAGACTTGTACATAACAACAATCTAAATGATTTAAGTTATTACGTTATCGACTCAGTACCCAAAACACTCATGGGAGGAAATCATGAAAGAAAACTTCGGGGCATATTATCAAGCCCCAGCGATAATTATCTCTGAGCGTGATAAGCGCGCTTTTAATTATCGCCAACTATTGCTGGAATATATCGCCAAGCTAGCGCTGTATTATCAACGGTTAGCGCTATGACGATAAATATTCCAGCGATAGCGGGGTTTTCCATGGAACATCGCTGGTTTCCAAAAACGGCGATAAGCTTGATGATAAGCCCTGTGGCCTTAGCCCCACAATCCACCTCCCATGTTAGGTACGCCTTAGTCAGGCATTTAACAGATGTTAAATTTCTGAGTTAAGGCAGAGTTAGCACGTTTTAAATTATCGCTACGCCTCGTTGTTAATATCGCGAAGCTGCCTTTGTGATATTTTCCCATGTTGTTTTCACAGCCATGCCTACTTTGCATCTCGTTATCGATGCGAGTCGAGGCATGTGGAAAACGGGCGCTAAATCAAAGAAACATGCGCTAGCGTGTCCTTGTAAATAATGCAATATAATTATCGCCGGTTTTGCGCCCAAAAAACGGATGCAAAATGGCGATAATTGTATCACCGGCCCTTGGTATTATGCCCCTTCGTCAGCTAGAATCTCATTACATTTTAATCTTCGATACTAAGATGCCAAGTGGGCTAAATACAGGAGAAGATCTGTATAATTTCCTGTACAATATTTCTTCTCATGAACATGTTGTGGTATTCATAAATGCATTGGCCAGAAATGGTGTTGGATTTGTAGGTTTTTTTTCCGTTTAAAAAAAAAAATCTTTTAATTTTATCAGACAAGAAAAACAAGTGCAGAAACAATCGGTATTAGCACATTCATCATGGGACAACACAATGGTGGTAACAGTCAAACACGCTACATGATTCCAATGGTGACAATTTATCTTCTGAGTTGCATCAAGGGGACAGTGGTTCATCCTCCGAGGAATGCACAGGGGCTAAGCAGATTCCTCCCCTGTAGTCGTTCCACCTGGATCACACCGCAGACCACTTTCTGGGGCATACTTGTGCTACGTATACAGTCTTCTCCCTGAACATGCACCAGTCTAGACTCCTTTCCCAGGAGGCAAGGGCAGGTGGAGCAGGCACTCCTTACTGCCGGGCTGTATCTCGTTTGGCTACCATTGCCCCCAATGTAGCCCAGAGCCTCACCATACTAGTTAAATCAGTGGGCCCCCACATGTTTAGAAGACATCGTTTAGCCTCTGGATGAATGGTTTTATGTAGCACCTCCTCCATCACCCCATGTATTTCCCGCCAATACTTTTGTATCTGATCACATTCCCATAATATGTGGATGAAGGTACCCGCGTGCCCACAACGGCATCTGCATTCACCCTCCTGACTCCTCCCCATATAGACTAGTTGGGGCCCAGTAATATATGTTCAGTGAAGTAACTTGAGGTGGACCAATCGCAGATGTGCTGAGATAGCCACCTCCCTAGGTGAGGCAACAGCCTCCCGCCACTCTTTGTCATCAAACTCCAAACCGTCTCTTCCCCAGCACTCATGCAAGTGCCCAAGTGGGTCAGGGGTGTTGGTAATCAGTTTCTTGTATGTAAGGGAGATCGCTTTTTGGGGAAGGTAGCCGTCCAGTAGACGGTCCTTTAATGGTGATGATTCTAGGGGGGTTGTGCCTTTCTGCAGGGCAGTGGTGATAGCATGTTGAATCTGCATATAGCGGAAGAGTTCCGTACCAGAGAGTTCGAACTGTTGTTGAAGTGTGGCAAAAGGGACCAAAGCACCCTTCACCCAGAGATCACCCAGATGGGATATACCAATCAGGTCCCACTTATCAAAGCCTTTCGTGGACCAGAGGTTACCCAACAGTTAAGAGTCCCACAGAGGCGTAGCCAGGGTAAGCTTCCGGTCCCAACCTAAGCTTTTATTGACGGAGTGCCAAATAATAACAGAGTGTTTGGTGGGGCCAGTGAGGGAGAGTTTCCGGGGGTTGGAATATAAGGCTCTATTATAATTCCCTCTGGGCAATAGACACCTGTCAATAGTAAAAGCCGGGTCCTGCGGCTGACGATATGTGCATTGGTTGATGGCCGCCAGGTGGGAAGCCGAATAATATTTCCGAATCTCAGGGAGGCTGATACCTCCATCGTACCAGTTTAGGACCAATTTGTTTAGTGCTATTCTCGGCCTCCCCTCCGACAGCAGGTCTCTTTGCGGGCCCTCGATTTCTCTGTAATACGGTGCGGGGACCGGATCTGGATAATTTTGCAAGGCATATAGCAGCCGGGGCAACAACATCATTTTAAATAGTGCCGCTCTACCCAACAGCGAGAGCGGCAAAGTCTTCAAACAGGATACATCCCTCCTAAGACGCTGCAGGGCAGGACTAGGTTCAGTTCATATCTGAGTTTAGGCTCAGCGGTGATAAAGATCCCAAGGTAGCGGAAACCATCCCTCACCGTTTGCATCGGGCAAGTTCTAGGCAATGAGGGAGCTGCGCCTCCTAGTACATATATCAGCGACTTGCTCCAATTGATCAAATAGCCTGAATATTTGTCAAATGTTGTGAAAATATCCAGCACACAAATTAAAGATTTTTTTGGGGAGGCTAGATAGAGGAGAACATCATCCGCATAGAGCGAGATTCGATCCTCCCAGTCCTTTGACCACCGCAATCCACGAATCATCAGGTCTGCACAGATCCAGGCTGCCAGCGGCTCTAGAGCATGGGCAAACAGCAGAGGGGATAGCGGGCACCCCGTCTGGTCCCACGATGTAGCTGGAAAGGGTCTGATCACTTATTGTTAACTAGCACCTGAGCCATAGGTTTCGAGTATAGAAGTCTAATCCATGATATAAAAACCGGTCCAAACCCCAGTTAGGCAAGGACAGCTAGCATGTATGGCCACTCTATGGTATCAAAGGCCATGGAGGCGTCTAGTGACACTATCACCGCAGCCAGGCTCGTTGACTGTATCTGCCCTTCCCAATACTCTGTGGACCCTGCGCAAATTAAGGGCCGTGTTACGGTGGGGCATAAAGCTCGACTGATCCAAGTGAACCAATGTCGTTATCACCCGAGATAGCCGTGTGGCCAGGAGTTTGGCAAGAATCTTGGGCTCCACATTCAAGAGGGAGATTGGCCTGTAGGAGGTGCATTTGTTTCTGGGTTTCCCTCCTTGGGAATGACAACAAGGGATGCCAGTCTCTGATCCGAAGGAAGGACACCCTCATACATGGATCGGAGAAACGGGTCGATGCCGTCGGGACACGGCTTGTAAAGCTCAATGGGCTGGCCATTTGGCCCTAGCGCCTTACCCGGACGTAAGCTCCTAATTGCCTGGGCTATTTCATCTTTAGTTATGTCGCTATCAAGGAATTTAGTGTCTTCCTCAGAGAGAGTGGGCAAACAGATATCACAAAGGAGGCCTATAGAATCCTCTTCAAAGAACGGCGAACTAGATTGGTAAATTCTGTCATAATGTGCAGTAAATTCTCTGACTATGTCGATGGTATCAGTGTAAACTCCCCACCCCTCATCAGACAGCTCCGGAACCATCCTGTAAACCCGTTCCTTCCTGTCCAATCAGAACAGGAGTTTTCCAGCCTTGTCACCCCACTCATATACCCTATCATCTCTCTCGCTTCCCCAACTCTAAGCCCTGTCAGTGGCAATACTTTTATATTCATCCCTCTTGAGCTGTTGGAGGTGGATAGTTTCTGAGTCTAGTTCCCCGGCAGGTTTGTCCTCAAGTGAGAAAATATCTTTCTCTTTGGCTTCAAGGTCTTTTTGTTTTTCTTTTTTAACTCCAGCAATTAGTGAGAGAGCTTGCCCCCTTATCAAAGACTTAAACGCCTCCCACAAAGTAAAGGGGAGTCAACCGAGCCCTGGTTCTCCTGAAAGTAGTGGTCAATTGCGAGCAGAAGACCCTTGTGGACCAAGGGGTTACGAGAGAGGGGTTTATGGGCACAATCACGCCCACCTGTGTGTCTCCCAGAACCAGTTGGGTCCATATTGGGGAGTGATCAGAGATTCCCCGAGCTAGGGGTCAGATCTCACGGATGTGTGTGGCTTGGGCTGTGGAATTATGAGATAATCCGAGAGTAGCTTTGATGCGCTCCTCAGAAGAATGTGTACAGGATGTTGCTAGGGTGGAGTGTCTGCCAAGCATCGGATAGGCCAAAGGACCCCAAAAAGTCTGAGAGCCAACAATACAAGGGGCCGACGTCACGAGGGGGGTGGCGGTCAAGGGAACCAGAGACAACAGCATTGAAATCACCTCCCACCAGTAGGACACCTTCTGGAAGAGAAAGCAACTGGGTTCCTAAGACGGCAAAGGTTTGTGTCTGCAGGCCCGATGGTACATATAATGACATCAAGGTGAGGGTGTTGCCCTCCCACTGCCCCGTCACCGTGGCGTATCTGCCCCACTCATCAATGCGTTGTTTGTGGTGAACCCCCAAAATATAGAATCCAAAATATAGACAGGCCAGAATATCGACTCCAAAATATAGATAGGATAGAATATCGAATCACCAAAATATAGTTAGTCAGAATATCGAAATTGGGGTAGGAAATATTGATTTCCATAATATCGATTTTAAAATATCGATTTCCATATTATCGATTTTTGTGTGTGTTATTTATGGTAGTATATGTGTTGAAATTATGTATTATTTTTGTAATGTATGTTTAATTTTTTTTTAATGTTTGAAAGCTTTATTGGCATATAAATGGAACAACTGACAGAAGGAATTGTATACATAAAATGAAATCGAAAAAGAACTATATCATTCCCAAAGTCATAGAGAGAGAAGAAAGCATTTTATAGCTTTTCAAAGGGAGGAAAAGGGAAAGGGAAAGAAAGGAAAGAAAAGAGAGAAAGGAAAGTAGGAGAGATCAGAGAGGAACAAAGAGGAAAGAAATAGGAGAAGCAACTATAACAGAACTGTATACTCTATATCCAAACAACGAAGTGCAAGATCAAATAAAGATAAATAACTTGACACAGATATATCAAATTACTGAAAATATAAAGGTAATGACTAAACCACAGCGTAAAATAAATAAATATTCAAGGGGGTTTAAAATTCTCTGAAGTGGTTGGTAGTGGTCGTGTCTTAACAGCAGAACGATCTAGGTACACAGTGGCGGTTTGCTGGAGGATGCGAAGGAAACATCTAGTCTATGAAAGTGGCACAGAGCATTCCACCAATGTTGCATAGATACAGCCGTGAGAGATTTCCAATTAGAAGCAATATGTTGAAAGACAAGCGCAAGCATAAGATCAAAGAGAACAGAAGAATGAGGGGGTAAAGAAAGACTATCAGATAGGCTACCTAAGAGTAGAAGAGGAGGAGAGTAAGGGATAAAAAGCGAAAAAATACGAGAAATGCAAGACCAGACTTGGGTCCATAGAGCAGAAATCGGAGGACAGATAAAGAACATATGTAAAAGGTCAGCCGAAGAGGAGTTACAAGACCAACATGCAGAGGAAGTGGAAGGAGAGAAACGAGAAAGAGCAAGAGGAGAAAGGTAAAGTCTATGGTATAGAAAAAAGAGAGACTGAGTGAGGGAAGAAGAACGAGAGACTTTCAAGGATTTAAGCCACAATTTGTCCCAAAGGGAGATAGGCCAAACACAGCCCAAATCAGCTTCCCATGAGAGTTCAAGTTTAGATTTGGGGCGGTCCGGAGCAGGGGCAGAAAAGAATTTATAAATGACAGAAGCTTTGGGAAAAGTAGAAAGTAACGTCAATAAAGAAGATGAGGGGATAGAGGAAGGTAACGAGGGTAACGAATAATAGCGATCGAGAATAACCTCCATCAGAAGAGTATATTTATGTAGGAAAGAACCAGGGCAAGAAAATTGAAGTTGAAATTGAGGGAAAGTGCAAGGGATGAGACCATCAAAGAGTTGATGAACCCAAATACTGCCCCTTTGTCTCCAGATAGACCAACAAATAGGTCTGTTTTTAACCAGAATAAGAGAATTATACCAGATGGGTTGTTGTAAAAAGGATTCACACGATATAATAGATGGAGAACAAAGAGGACGAAGAAGAGAAGAAGAGTGTTTGAAAAGAGGTAGGGAAGAGAGTGGAGACTTGGAGGAAAAACAAAGAAACTCCTCAAAGGAAAAGGGAGAAATGAAAGCTTGTTCAATGGAAAGCCATAGGGGAGCGAAAGGGGAAGGTTCCCTTGACAACCAACAAGAGGCTTGACGTAAAGTAAAGGATTTATGGTATAAACAGAGATCTGGGAAATTAACTCCACCAGTCACCTTAGGTTTGCGAAGAGAAAGAAGGGATATCCTCGCTCTTTTATTTTTCCACAAAAACTTGGAGAGAGAAGAATCAAGGCGTTTGAAGTATAGGGCAGGAATATGAACAGGTAACATAGAGAGAGTATAAATGAGAATAGGGGCAATCATCATTTTAATAGAGTCTAATCGACCCCACCATGAAAGGAAAAGGAGATTCCAAGAAGAAAAGGATTTATCAATACGAGCAAGAGCAGCAGACATGTTTAATTTAACAGAAGAGGAAATAGAATTGGAGAACCAAATCCCAAGGTATTTAATCTTAGAGCTATTCCAGGAAAAACCCGTATCAGCAAAATGATGAGGGAGACAAAACTTGGTAAGTGGAAGAATTTCCGTCTTGTCCGAATTAATCTTATAACCCGAGACAAGGGAAAAGGCATCAAATTCAGCTAATAAAGGGGGAATAGATGAAGTAGGATGAGAGATAAATAAAAGAATGTCATCAGCATACGCTGAGAGTTTCAATTGATGGTCCCCGTAAGGAAAGCCAGAAATAGAGGAGTTTTGGCGAATGGAGGTTAAAAAAGGTTCAAGGGCTAAGACAAAAAGGAGGGGAGAAAGAGGACAACCTTGACGGACCCCACGGCGTAGAGTAAATGAAGAGGAGAACTGACCATTGACAAGAACTGAAGCTTTAGGGGAAGAATACAGTGGAGAGACAAAAGAGATAAATTGAGGACCAAAGCCATGCCACTTGAGTGCTGCAAAAAGAAAGGACCAGTCAACTCGGTCAAATGCCTTCTCAGCATCAACTGAGACAGCAGCCAAAGGAAAAGACAAGGAAGAAGCTTTATTTAAAACATTGAGGAAGAGGCGTGAGTTATCGGAAGTAAGCCGGCCTTTAATAAATCCACATTGCTCTTTGCCAATAAGATGGGGCATAAACGAATCAAGACGCATCGCAAGTAGTTTAGCAAAAAGTTTATATTTTACATAAACCAGCGAAATGGGACGATAGTTCTTACAAAATTTCGGGTCCCGACCATCCTTCGGAATCAAACAAATGGTGGCGTCTTGAAAAGAGCCCGAAGCCGAATCAGAAGAGATAAAGGATTGAAAAAGAGTTAATAACTTGGGAAGAAGAAGGTCGGAAAAATGTAAATAAAATTCTACAGGGAAGCCGTCAGGGCCAGGAGTCTTGCCCTTAGTCAAGGAAGATAAAGCAGTGGAAAGCTCCTGAAGAGTGAGGTCCAGATCGAGGGAAGAGAAATTGAGGTCAGGAAAAGAGGGTACAGGAAGTTTCTCAAAATACGATTGGAGCAAAGAAGGAGAGGGGGGAGATTCCGGAGTATAGAGTTGCTGATAAAAGAGTTGGAACTGAGAAAGGATCTGCTCAGTAGTATGAAGAAGAGTGTTCTCAGGGGAAAATATGGCCTCAATGGATGTGCGTTCTTTGCGAGATTTAAGGTAGTTAGCCAATAGCCTGCCAGACTTGTTGCGCCCACCATAGTAGCACGCACTGCTGCGTAGAAGTACAGAAGAAGCATTGTCAGTAGAAAGTTTATTAAAGGTGATTTTCGCACGGAGGAGTTCAGGAGACATACAGGAAGCAGAAGAAGTGTAAAATTGATGTTCTAATTTTTTGATATGAGCGAGGGAATGTTTGCGTTTCTGAAGAAATTGTTTCTTTTTCCGAGAGACAAAATCAATAATGAAACCTCTTGCGGTAACCTTGAAAGTGTCCTTAAGAGTATGAAAAGAAATGTCAGGAGTAGAGTTGGTGAGAAAGAACTCATCAAAGAAAGCACGAAAGGAGGAAGAAAAGACAGGGTCAGTGAGGAGCGTAGAATTAAAATGCCAACGGGAGGACCTGGAGTGAGGGGGGAGGAGATCAAAGTCAGTAATGACAGGGGCATGGTCAGATATCACAACTGGTTCAATAGAAGAGGAGAGGAGATTTTGAGTAAGGGAATGAGAAAGAAAAATATAATCGATTCTAGAGGAGGAGGCGTGAGGATGGGAGAAAAAAGAGTAGTCAAGAGTGTCTGGGTGTGTGAGTCTCCAGGAATCCGAAAGAGTAGCCTGAGAGAGAGTATCTAGAAAAAGTTTGTGGGGTTTATGAGGAACAAAACGCACAGAGGATTTACGATCAAGAAATGGGTCAACCACCTGGTTACAATCCCCCCCTAAAAGGACAAAAGTCATCTTTGTGTTGTATACATTTGCTAGTGATGGAGGGTCAAAATAAACAGTCAGGTTGAGTAGGACCATAAACATTAAAAATGGTTAACGGAACAGAATCAAGCAATAACTTGGCCAAAACCCACCGCCCCACATCATCTTTTTCTTCAAGTAAAACAGAACATTTTAACTTCTTATGAACTAATATAGCAACTCATTTTTTTTGTCCATTGACGGAGAAAATAATACAGTGCCCACCCAAATCTGTTTCAATTTAAGGGATTCCACATCATTAAGGTGGGTCTCCTGTAAAAGAACGACATCCGGACTGTAAGTAGACAAATGAGAAAGAACTCTTTGTCTCTTGATGGGGTTAACAAAACCTTTTACATTCCATGAAATGACTCTAAATGATCAAAGACAAGAATATATATCATAGAAAAACCTGAAAACAAGAGTAAGGAACACATACTGTAACCATGTAAAAAAACCAAAAAAAAACATGCGTGAAACATCAGAGTAAAAAGAGGGGAAATAGCAAAAAAGAAAGATAAGATCAGGAAAAGAAAAATGCAAGAAGGAGAAAGTTGAAGAGATCAAGAGAAGAGAGCAGAGCACACATGTCTGAGTGGAGGGATCTAAGAAGAAAAGAAGTAAGAGGGAAAGAAAAGAAGGGAAGGAAGAAAGAAAGAGTAGAAGAGACAGTACAGACCCATAAGGACGACTGAGTAGAACATACCAGAGGGGAGAGAAACAAATAGAAGAAGGGGCAATGGCGACACCGAACAAGACGATCCGCTCAAGGGGAGGAAAATCCACCAGACCAGGGAAGAACATGAAGGAGAGAAATATACAACTGCACGGTTGAAGAGGAGTACATCGGGACCTGCAGACAAAATACAAAAACAAAATACAATATGAGGAAAAGAAAAAATATCATAGAGGACAACAAACCAGGGAACACATTATGATGGTGAGGAACTAAAGCATGATAGGGAAGAGAAAATAAAATAGCAAACAACATAGGGAATCAAAGAATCACAGAATCACAAAGGGACGAGGAATAGACCATAATCATAAGCAGTTATTCATTCAACCAGTAGGGGGAGAAGAAGCGTCCATGCCACTACTAGACTGCATGACAATGAAATTCTTGAGCTCGTCAGGATCTTGAAAGGACCAAGTCTGATTCTGGTGCGTGACCTTAAAAAGGCAAGGATGAAATAAGCCATATCGGGCACCAAGAGAGCGAAGAGGAGCCCGGAGATTGAGAAACTCTTTTCGTCGTGCAGCGATAGCATTGGAAACGTCCTGTGTCAGGAACACTCTGGTACCCAACCAGGAGACATTGCGCTTGGCACGAGCTGCGGAGAGAACTGAATGAAGATCCGTGAACTTCAGAAACAGAATAATGACTCCACGTGGTTTGGATGAAGCAGAGTCTCTGGGGCCCAATCTGTGAGCTCTCTGAATGGAGAGAGAGGTAGACGCAGGCATGTCCAAAAGTTTTGGGAGAAAAGAAGTGAAAAATGCGACAGGGTCACCAGTCTCCAAAGATTACGGAAGGCCATAAATACGAAGGTTGTTTCTTCGATTTCTATTTTCCAAATCCTCAGTGTGTTGACGCAAAGCTAAGACTGACTTTTCCAAAGAGGAAATGCGTTGAGCATGAGCTGGGATTTCCACAACCTGTTGTTCAACAGAAGAGAGTCTGGTATCAATTGAAGACCATTTCTCCTTCAATAGCTGCATATCATTGATGGTGTTTTCAATGAAGGGGCGTAAAGCACGAATCTCTTCCAGAATAAGTTCCATAGAGATAGAAGATGTTGCCTTATCCGGAGAAGGAGGATCATTTTTGGCACGTTTTGAAGAAACAACAACAGAGGATGAGGATTTAGAAGACACTGGCTGTGCGGAGGAAGAGCGATTTGAGGTAACACCAGCCATTGTGAATGCAGCAGAACACACACTGGAGGAGGATGATGAGAAAGACTAGCGTTGCAACTCGTTCAAGGAAGGAAAAATGAATTTAGGTTTACGCAGTCTGCCCATAAAGCTGCATGTAGAAGATGACATCAAGGGCAACAGCAACCATGTAAAGGAACTGGAGTAAACAGGGCTACCAATGGCAGAAAAAAGGAAAAACCAAGCCACTCATGAAGAAAATAGTTCAGTATCATGAAAGGGGAGAGTGGCAACCAACATAATCTCATAGACCTGCATGGAAAGCAAGATGAAGGACACAAAGCGCCAACCAGCTGGTGTGCAGGGAGAGAGCATTCAATTATGGTCTGACACAAAGGGGGAAAACATTGTAGGCAAGCTGCCAGGACGTCATAGGTAGGTTGGCAGAGCAACAAGGAGGCGCAACATCACAAAAATTGCAGTAGAATGATGAGGTACTTGTGACATGAATAGTCAAAATGGCGGCAGGCAGTAACTGAGGAAAAACTGCACGAAGAAAAAGTAAGGGTGCAAGCTCACCAATATTCTGTGAAACACGTAGGGATGCAGGGGGCACAATATTGCCACAAAGCGCCCTAGGAAGAGCGGCAGCAGAAGTGCGGAGTCAGCCAGCAGCGTGAAGAGTGAAGACGCAGCTTTCTAGTCAGCCGCGGTACAGCGTAAAATGGCGGCCGCACGTAGCTCCGATGTCACAGGAGCAAAGAGGACTCATAGGGCAGCGGTTTCAGCCTCCAAATTGAAGCACCATCATCCCAGAGTATTCTGATGCCGAAGTATGCTGTCCGCAGTCAACAAGACTGAAGAATAGCGCAGATAGGGATATTAATTCATCCCGGTTCGGCGGAGCACCGGACCTAGGCGGCCATCTTGAGTGGCGCCGAAACCACACCCCCCATGTTTAATTTTTTTAAAGTAATGAATGATATGTAATTTAATTTTTGCGTAATTTAATTCCGTAGCGGGTTGTGGGTTTATAGGGGAATAGGGTGGGAAGTAATTTAACCCCTTCAGTGCTGCGCCTATACCAACGGCCGACGGCACCACTACCTCGGGAGTGCTGCCGTCGGCCGTTGGACGTTCCAACTGCACCTGCGCAATGGAACGTTCAGCACTGGAGCTGGATGTTCCAAAGCAGCTAAGGTGTTAATTATAGTAAATTAAGTATTAATTTTTATCTATATGTATTGATAATTAATTGGTTGATAATTAAGTATTAATTGGTAATTGATTTTTATTAATTGGTAATTAAATGTTTAATAATTGGTAATTAATTTGTATTAATTTAATAATTGATAATTATGTTAATTGTATTATTTATTATTTGGAGCGGTTTGTGGGTTTATAGGGGAATAGGGTGGGAAGTAATTTAATTGTAATAAAGTAAATATTTATTTTTATTTATATGTATTGATAAATATTTGCTTGATAATTAATTATTAATTGGTAATTAATTTGTATTAATTGGTAATACATTTTTATTAATTGGTAAATAATTTATATGAATTGATTAATTGATAATTATGTTAATTGATTTTTTTTATTATTTGGAGCGGGTTGTGGGTTTATAGTGGAATAGGGTGGGAAGTAATTTAATTGTAATAAAGTAAATATTTATTTTCATTTATATGTATTGATAATTAATTATTAATTGCCAATACATTTTGATTAATTGGTAATCACATTTTTTTTAAATTGGTAATTAATTTCTATTAATTAGTCATTCTTTTTAATACAATTTTTATTGGTATTGATAATAAATGCAATCTTATTTTAATCTTAAATCATTACTTTTCCTACTGTTGCACTCTCAGGAGTGGGAATAGTAATTTTTACCCTCCCGCTATCCAACGCTTCCCCTACTGTTGCACTCTCTGGAGTGGGAATAGTCATTTTTACCCTCCCGCTATCCAACGCTTTCCCTACTGCTGCACTCTTTGGAGTGGGAATAGTAATTTTTAACCCTACGCTATCCAACCTTTTCCCTACTGTTGCACTCACTGGAGTGGGAATAGTAATTTTAACCCCTACGATATTCAACACTTTCCCTACTGTTGAACTCACTGGAGTGGGAATAATAATTTTTACCCTCCCGCTATCCAACACTTTCCCTACTGTTGCACTCACTGGATTGGGAATAGTAATCTTTACCCTCCTGCTTTCCAACGCTTTCCCTACTGATGCACTCACTGAAGTGGGAATAGTAATTTTTACCCTCCCGCTATCCAACGCTTTCCCTACTGATGCACTCACTGGAGTAGCAATAGTAATTTTAACCCCTACGCTATCTAACAGTTTCCCTACTGTTGCACTCACTGAAGTGGAAATAGTAATTTTCACACCTAGGCTATCTAATACTTTACCTACTGTTGTACTCACTGAAGTGGGAATAGTCATTTTCACCCCTACGCTATCCAACGCTTTCCCTACTGTTGCACTCACTGGAGTGGCAATAGTAATTTTTACCCTCTCACTATCCACCAAAATCTCTACTTTTTTACATTACATTACACTTATAATCGGGCGTACGCTGGGGCTGCACCAAGAATATGGAACTCCCACCTACCCGCCATCAGAAGAATCCCCTCGCTCGCACATTTCAAAAAGGAGGCCAAGTCCTTCCTTATGGGTAAATTCCTTGGCTAAACCCCGTCCCTCAACCACCACAGATAATACTGCCTCCCTCCGTCCACCTTTCGCCCCACCAAGAATCCTGGGGCATGTTCTCAGCAACTGTAATATTAACTGTACTTTGTATACCTCCTTCCCTCTTGTACTCAGCACCCCCCTCACCCTCCCTAATTTATGGTATACTCTTGTGATCCCATGCCTCTTGTACAATCCTATGTCTGGAAAGCGCTCTGATACCCTAACGGGTCAAGTTCGCGCTCTATAAAGCACAAACATAAATAAATAAATAAATAATAAATACATTGATTATTTTTACATTTTAAGCTTTTTTACATTATTTTAAGTATGTTTTATTTAATTGTTTTTAATATTTAGTTACTTTCATATTATTTTTAATACATTTAAAAAATTCAATATTTTAGTTAATTATATTTTACCAATCTATATTTTGTATTCAATATTTTAGTACTTACCAGTTTGTAGATAGGGATTCTATATTCTGTAATTTGATATTTTGGAGTCGATATTTTGGGCATTCTATATTATGTCCCTCAATATTTAGTCACTGAACCGTTGTTTGTACATAAAAAGGAAAAGCGTTTTTGATCAGGATTCCCACCCCCCTGGATCCAGAGGTGAAACCAGAATGAATTATAAGCCTATACCCCCACCTGTTTAGCGCCCTGCAGGAGTTACCCACCAGGTGAATCTCCTGGAGAAAAACCACATCCGGAGAGTGGCGTTTAAGATATTGGAGGACTAGGGTGCACTTTACCCTATCATCAAGCCCATTGACGTTCCAACTCACCAAGGTGAGACTACTATACCACTGTGTATCCATATGTAATGTCAGGTGCATGTTTGCCTTTGAAGGCCAGCATAGTTAGTGCTGCAGAGTGAACTAGAACAAATAAAACCCCCTCCCACTCCCAACTCCAACCACCATCGTCCCTGCTCCCCTGCACACTGGGCCTAAAACTACTCATGAAAATAACTTGCAGAGTGCCTGTCGCCCAACCCAAAAAACTAAAAGGTCCATTAGGATGTGCCACCCTAACGGAGATCGGGACCGCCCGCCATAAGGGCGGGGGTCCCGTTGGGGGTATTAGGATGTGCCCGCCACAGTGGCGGGCACATCCTATATGTTTTACATTGTGGCGGGCGGTGCTCTCTGCACCGCCCGCCACAATGCAAAACATAAGTTGACGCATTTACATTTGCAAAGCGGCAGGCACCGCGCGGTACCTGCCGCTTTGCATATGTAAATGTGGGGGGGTACCATAGGTACAACCCGTGTGCCCCCCCACAGTGGCGGCAACCTGGGGGCCCTGCAGGGGGCCCCCGCAGCAATCTCCGCCTGCCTTTCCGTGGCGGCATTGCCGCCGCGGAAAGGCCCCTACACTGTGCCATCGTAATATGGCTGGCAGTGTCCATTGGACACCGCCACAATATTAATCTATTACTGCCGTGGTTGCAAGGCGACAGCGGCGGTAAAGCGGCGGACGGTCTTTCTGCCCGCCGCTGTCCCCTCCGCCATCCTAATCTGGTGGAGGGGAAAACAAGAGTGGTTTTCGGGCGGATTGCCTCCGCCAGGGTGGCGGTGGCCACCGCCACCATGGCGGAGGCAATCCGCCCGACATCCTAATGGACCCCTTAGTATCTAAATGTGGGGAAAAGAGGAAGGTGCTTCAACCCCCAGCCCAACCACAATTGCCAATATCAAACAGTATCATACTCCATATGGGACAGTCTCAAGTGTCTCCTGGAACAAAAAAAAGAGGGCCAATGAGAAGTAGGACAGTCAATGTACCTCTTGCCCATCAGTTTCTTTTTGATGGTAAGGAAGGATCTTCTTTGCTTCTGAATGGCTTGAGTGAAATACGGAAATGGCTGCCTTTTCATATTTGAGAGAGGGAGCCGCCCTGGCACACTGCAGGATTGTGTACCGGTCGTGGAAATTAAGCAGCCTAGCCAGAAGGGGTTTGAGGGGAGCCACAGGCTTCAGAATTCCCCCGGGGGACTCTGTGCGCTCGTTCCACTACAAAGAACTTGGACAGTCCCTTAGGGCAAAGATGTTTAAGTATCAGTTCCTTGACAAAGAGGTCAGGCGTCTGCCCCTCCACCCTCTCCGGCACTCCAACAATGAGAAAGTTGTTGTGCCGGGAGTGCCCCTCGTAATCATCCAGCTTGTCCTCCGCATATTTCTGGAAGGACTGCAGGCTGTGGAGTTCGGTTTGGATCTGCGAGACTTCGTCGATGAGGCTGGTCATGGTCACTTGGAGCTGTTGGACCTTCTCCCTCATTTTTGCAAACTACGGCCTGATGAGAATCATCTCCACTGCTAATGCGTCCGTTCTCTGTTCCATCGAGGTGCGAACCCCAGTTATTGCCTCCATGACATCCTTCAAGGAAAGGCCAGCTGGACCATGCTCTGCATCTCCTGTCAGCTCATCTCGCGAAGAAGCTGTAGGAACAGCCGCCTTAGAAAATGTGTACTTATCCAGTCAGCTTTGCTGTGACTGCTTGGTTCACTTTCCACTCATGTTGCTGTGTGCCCTCCGCTCTGCGCCTCTCAATCCGTGCGTGGGACGCACTGGTCACGACCCAGACCCTCCAGTGAGACACAATCTGTGGATGCCTCAAATCTTCTGTAGCGCTGGCAAGGACTGTACAAGTCTTCACCCTTCTTCACCACACCCCGACCGGCTCAGTGACCTCTGTGAGTAATTAAGAAGGGGGGTGAAGAATGAGGGGGGCGCAGTATGAAACCCACAGGCACCGGTACATGAAGTCTCGCAGTGGGGTCCCAGACTCAAGTCGCTGTCCCGTCTCCCCACGATCTGCAGTCTGGGGTCAAGTCCCCTTACCTTAGTCTGCCGAGTTCTCCAGCCGCTAGACTTGCGACAAGCACGGTAGTCCGAGTGTACAACAGCCGGGCCCGGATCACAAGTCTCAACCTCCTCCTCTTCCAAAGGGCCGTGTATTTTGTTATTTTCCGGCTTGCCCACAACACAGCTCCAGGGGCAACACCAGTTTCAAGCGGGGCAGTTGAAATTGTTGCCGTGGGCACACATAAGTGGGCCGGGGGGCACTTGATGGTTACACTGCTCCCAGAGTCGTCACGGGGGGGAGGAAGGTGCAGCCACCGCAGCACCTTCAGCGCTGCATTCCCTGACTTAGGCCTCAATCCGTGGCTGATCGTAGCTGCAGTGCCACCCGCATTCACAGGTCTCCCAGGCTTCACTGACCCAGCAGGTACCTGATCGGTACTTCAACAAGGCCGCAAAACACCGGGGCGTCCCACTCGCCCCGCAGATCAGGCATGCATGAATGGGCCTCGGGGGGCATCTGATGACTCCGCTGCTATCAGGATTGTCACGGGGGAGGTCGCAGCCACCGCAACTCCTCGGGCACCGCTCCCCCCAGAGTCAGGCCTCAATCCCCGGAGTCTCATGTTCCCACAGCTACTCGCGCCCACAGGTCTCGCAGGCCTCGCCGTCACTGCAGATCCAGGAGCGGCACTGCAGGTAGGCATCTCACTCATCCCGCCGAGCAGATGCAGGCACGGTGACCGGCCAGGCTGCTTCCGGAGCACTTCTGGGTGCTGTACCCGTGAGCGGGGAACGGATGAGTGTAACGGATGGTGTGATTTAGGGCTTTGTGGGATGGAGCTACCCTTTTCCGTGGCCATTACTTTTTGGCGCTAAGCCACGCCCCCCCAGATTTGTAGTTTTTAACCTGATTTTAGACTTAGTATTGGGACTCGTTCTTGCCTAGTTTGATTAGGTTTTACCCAGCGTTTTCTGGTTTTACTTGGTCTTACTTGGTGCTACTGGGTTTTACGTAGTCTTGGACAGGTTTAAAGCAGGTTTTAACTACTTTTAACAGCTTGTGGGCATAAATTTGACATTCCTGTTATTTAGTACTGTACATTCTAGTACTGTATGTCAACATGTAGTTAAGCTGCACTGTAGCTAAAACAACCTTTTCGAAAACTCCTTTTGTTGCTCATAAGTACATCTAATGCCTAGAGTAGTGCACTAGCACTTTATTCTGATTTGTTCAGGTTTGGCTCTAATTTATAATGAATGGCAACCAATGGGTGTTACTAAATGGAGTTATTGAAGTGCATACATATATATATATACATTTGTATATAAGGGTGTAATTTATTATGACTCTATACTCTATGATTTTTGTTTACAAATGCACATGCACTTTAGTGTACTAAGAGAACCAAGCACAAATTCGGCCTCCAGAACTCAGAAGTATATAGTCGACTATGATGCTAAATAGTAGGCGGTATACTGTGACTTCTATTCACCTGCACTAGCACTTTACTGACTAATATCCCCTCCAGTATATACATATCATGAGAGCAGATGTATTAAAGATTCCAACAATTGTATATGACCAGAGTTTATAGTATTAATATAGAGACTGTAGTAATGCAACACTTGTTGAGTAAGCACAGCATATTGAGGTCAAATCGTAATTGGATGTACCTTTTTGCTATTACTTATCTATGTATAGTATGTTTTCTAGCTCTACTGAGGGGGAGGGGAGAAATTTGATTATTTTTACTGTGTCTCTTTAAAATGATTCACTTTGGTCCAGCGCGTCATGTAATCAAGCCCGGGGTGATTCGGGCAAAAACACACAATGTTAGGCACTTGCCACATGAAAGCTGTTTGATGTTATACTATCACCGGAATAAAAAGCACTTTATTTGAACTTGCCCCGTGTGGTCCGTACCTGATTCTTGCTGTGATGCAGGCGCTCCAGGACTTTGGTTTCTACATATATAAAATCAATGTAAATAAGCTCAATCTGAATTTCACTGTGTCAATGAGCCAAACCAATGTCACCTTTTTAGACACCGAAGTGTACATAAATAACACCAAAATTGAGACAAAGCTCTTTAGAAAAGCAACCTCTGGAAATACTATCTTGCACGCGGACAGCGCACATCCAACACATTTGATAGCCAGCATACCTTATGGTGAGATGCTGCGAATACGGAGGGTGTGCAGCAGTGAAGCTGAGCTTAAGGTGGCAAAAGCAGCCAGCAAGATCAGATTCCTCGAAAGAGGTTACACTGAACAAGTGGTAGATAGGGCCATCATGAAATCTAGGCTTAGAGATAGACAGGAATTACTGAAAAATTGCAATCCTTTGGTCACCATTGATAAATCGGCCACGCAAGTCGGTGCTATTCAGCAACCTATCCAACTAAACCAGTTTAGAATCATCGGGATTCAACAAACAGCACAGAGAATTATATCACATTGTTAACCGTTATTGGTCGACTATTCTGAGCGATCCTGTGATTGGCCCTACTCTCCCTCATAAAGCAACAATCACATACAGTCGAGCACCTTCCATAAAGGATCGCTTGGTTAACATAACCCAGAGGTCACAGAAAAAACCACGTGGTTACAACCAACAGTGGTTTTTTTAAATGCAAAATCTGAAAATCCTGTACACAAGGGGTGAACACAAAGACATACAAAGATGGCTTCAGTGAAAAGGATCACAGATAGACAAGGTCTTCACTTGCAAAACAGAATATGCCATCTATGTCCTCCAATCCCCTGTTAACTAAGGTATGTAGGTAGTATGAAACTTGCCGTATACAAGCACATTCTACAACACCTTAGGGCCATAACAAATCGGGATAATACCTACCCTGTGGCTCGCCATTTTAGGGAAGTCCACCAGAGAGACAACAAAGGCTTAAGTATTTTGTGATTGACGCAGTGGTAGCAAGCAGACAAGGGGGAGACAAGGAAGCAAAGCTCCGCAAACTGGAAACCAAGTATATCCTCAGCTTGATTCCAAACATCCAGGCGGATTAAACATCACTGAGGATTTGCATACAAGTTTAATCTAGTGTTCAATTTGGGATTTTTTGACATTATTAATCCAGTGAACAAATATTTTTAATGAGTGGTTTTAAGATGATTTTTTAATCACTTGATAACTATTTGTTATTATAAAACATTTAACTGGCTTGTTGGTTCACTGTTCACATGTCAATTTTCAGTTTACATGGATTCCACAGTCATGTATATATTTTGTCATTGTGATACATGCTATATGGAGACAGTCACCCTTATCAGAATCGGAACATTTAGTCATATGTGGCAGCTATGGCTTTGTACCAGTGTAGAATAGTCCTGTATCACAAGGATTCCAACTCTCCAGCACTTATAACTTTGTCTCTCTCTAGGACAATGACCAATAACAACACTGTATATTATGGAATTTCATCTAGTATTCTGTATAGCTCGTCTGATATTCTCCATATTCATTCACTATTGACCAGGTACTTGGGGTGTTTAACAACAAAGTATGAGTGAGACTGGGCTCAGTCCACCAGGCAGGTCACCGGAGTTTTGACTTCCTTTTCCCGTTTATGTTTTAGTGATTAGTTTTATACACATCAAGCACTTTAGGCACTTTATTGCACATTCTCAATAAGGATCATGTAGGTGAAGAGGAGATAGAAACTTATTTTATGGGATTTATCCCATTATTGTACATGATCATCTATCTCCGAGAGTGTAAGACAGTTACATATATTTTTCTTCATTTTAAGATTAATGATGAGACATACATATCAGTATTCATATTCAATTTTTTACCATCTTTCGTATTCATACATTGATTGATTATGAGGTAACTCTATATGATGGTCAACACAAGGTGGGCACAGCCTGGCTCCCTTTTCATACTATTGCATATGGTTTGCATGGAAATATAGATTCAGCCAAGGATTTGCCCTATTGTACTATGAATTGATATATTTGTGTACACGTATTTAGTATATTATGCACAGCACTTTAATGTAGTCTTATTGTCTACATTTGTGGATTTTGCACATCAACAGCCTAGTTCCTGGTCTGAACCGGGGCTAATAGGGGGTGTCAACTCAATATTTATGCTGACCGACACACCATGTGTCAAATATTGTTAATAGTGATGACCATTATGAAATAGCTCACAAACTGGAGTTTTTTCTATAAAATGTAATGGCGGTTAGTACTTCAGAATTCACTGCATTGAGGGAGTACTGTAATTCTTGGGGGTCACAAAGTTTACATTGCAAAAGTTTGCACATTAGCGCTATTTTGCACATGTTCCAAACAAACTGTGTAGGATTTAAAAGGAAGGCTGTGCAATATTCATCAACTCATAAATGGTGAATTATGATGAAATGTTTACATTACGAAAGTTTGATGAAATGTTTAAATTGCGTAATTGTTGCACATTGACGTTATTTTAATTGAGTTCCACTTACGATGTAGGAATATTAAGAAATCTGTGCAATAGATTTGTTTATAAGATTAATTCTATTTATATATGCTGCAATGTCCACATCCCTTGAATTGAAGCTCTTTGCACCACCCATAAAATCTTGCACAGAAAGGCCCCACCCATCCTAAACGACCTTATCCTCCCCTACAAAACCAACAGAACCCTTCGTTCTTCACACTCAAACTTGGCATCAGTACCCAGAATTAGGAAGGCCCGCTCTGGAGGCCGACTATTCTCCTACAATGCCTCTATGCTGTGGAACACACTACCCCCAGACATCCGGGCTCAGCCCAATCTTCTCCCATTCCGCAAATCACTTAAGACCTGGCTGTTTCCCTAAATCTCCCCTTCCTCAAATCTCTTCTGACTTATTACTAGCGCTGGGACGCTCACGGGCAGCCATGCGCTCTACAAATCTGTAAAATAAATGAATAAAATAAATTGGTTATGATTCAATGAATATCCAATGTCTAAGTATGTTTTTAATGTCTAGCCTGAAAACACACCACATGACTTTGTTTTTTTACTCACTTACAGCCTGATTCATGAAGCAAAATTGCGCCCACAATAGCTGCGAAAATGCTATTGCGGGCGCACTTTCCCTAATCGGCATTCACCATGAAAATAGCGAAATTGCAAACAAAAAATAGCGAATTCGCAAATAGATTTGCAGAATCCCGGCAGGAGTGCGACAAACCACGGATTCTGCAAAAAAATTGCGAATTCGCTATACAATCGCAATCGGTATTCATGAAAAATCACAAATAGCGAAAACACCCAAAATCGCTATTTGCGAGGCGCAAATTAAGGACAACCCAAAGCAGGGGGTAACCATAACAGCCATAGGATTTTTTTTTTGAAAAACCGTTGGCCAATCAGGAACAGGTACAGGCCTGACCAAACACACATAAGGAGAATCAGCAGCAGCAGTTGGAGTCTCACAATGCCAGGAATGTACATGGTGGTCAGGCGGCGAAGGCTACAGCGAGCAGCACGGAGGAGACGCAGAATCCAGGACAGGATATTCCGCCAGCGGGTCACCCTGCTGGGCCAAACCAGAGAGCAGATATATGCAAAGTACCGCCTGAATGGGGAAATGATAATCCAGCTAATACAGGACCATGACCCCCTGATGCAGCACCCAACAAGGCGGACCAATGCCGTGCCTACACATGTCCAGGTATTGTGTAGCCTGCACCTCCTGGCCTCCGGGAGCTTCCAGGGGATAGTAGCGGTTGCTGGGGGGATATCCCAGCCCACCATGTCACGCTGCCTCAGGAGTTTTGTTGACGCAATGCTGACCCAGCTACACCGACACATCAAATTTCCCACCAGCCAACAGGATCTGGACTTGACCAAGCTACAATTCTACAATGTGTCCCATTTCCCACAAGTGATAGGATGCATAGACTGTACCCACATCGCCATCTGCCCACCAGCTGCAACGGAGTACATGTACCGCAATCGCAAGTCCTACCACTCCCTCAACATACAGATGGTCTGCAATGCTAAGACATACATCACGGACATAGTGGCCCAGTACCCAGGGAGTACCCATGACTCATTCATATTCCGGCACAGCGGCCTCCACACACGATTGGCCAGGGGAGACTTTGGGGAAGGACACCTACTTGGTAAGTACACTTTGTCAACAATGTCACATTGCAATGAAGTAGCTGCACAGCACAGGCACTCACCCTCTGCTCCTCTCATTCAGGTGACAGTGGCTACGCCCTCCGTGAATACCTCCTCACCCCATACCTCAACCCTGCTACACCACAGCAACGGCGTTACAATGTTGCACACATACGGACAAGGAATTGCATTGAAAGGACTTTTGGGCTACTGAAGAGCAGGTTCCGCATACTGCACAAGACAGGTGGGGCCATGTACTACAGTCCTGAATTGTGCTGCCGCATTGTGGCTGTCTGCGCAATACTACATAACATTGCTACCAAGCGCAGGATACCTGTTGACCTCTCTGGCAGTGAGTCGGAAGGGGACGACCGGCCACCTGCACATGGGTGTCATGCACGCGGGGAGAACCCAGCTGAAGGCCACAGACGCCGCAACCACATCACAATGAACTGTTTCTAGTGCACCCTCTCCCCTCACCCAACAAATCACAATTGCATGCAAAATTTAATAATGACACAACGCCAATGTGTGATGCCAAATTAAATCTTATTGTTTGAATCACAATAATGTTTCCAGTTGCCATCCTTCCATTGCAAACAGTATTTCAGCATACTGCTGCGTCCAATACACAGGGCAGGCTTATGTTCAGCCTGTGCCTGTACAAGTACTATTCAGTCAGGTGCGCCTCCGGCGCGAAGCACCCAAGCGCCTCTCCGGCTCCTCCTCATCCACCGCACGTGTCCCTGTTTTTGGGCCTGGTGCTGCGTCTCAGCGCCCCTACGTGTGAGGCAGAGTGGCTGCTCACACTTGATGTCCCCTCACTGGCATCGTCACCCCCGACAGTGGCAGGTACAGCAGGGTGAAGTGCCATCACGGCAGTGGTCAGGCCCTCAAGTACCCTGGCCACATCCTCGCAGCATTGAATGAGCTGCTGCTGCTGCGCCAGGCACCGGCGCGATAGCTGCGAGGTGGCATTGCCAATAACATAGTTTGACCGGGTGTAAGCCGTCAGCCGGGTCAGTAGCTGATGGTGGCGGCGGCGGTCCGTGTTGCGCTGTGAAATCATTGCAGCTGTGTTGGCCTCCATGGCTGCAGTCATGCGTGCCATCCCCTCCCCCACACCTGCCATGGCTGCCGTCATGCGGTCCATCCGGTCCCCCACACCTGCCACATTGCGGCCAATGTTATGCAGCTGCAGCTGTATGGCCCCTTGCCGGCGTGCCTGCAGCTGGTGAATCCGGAGCATGCGACGTTCGACACTCATGCTCGGCAGCTGCTGTCCATTCCCCCTCCTGGTGCTGGGAGCATTGGTCTGCAGGCGAGCCCTGCCACGCCTGCTCAGCTGGCCTGCCACAGTGGGTGGCCGCTGTGTCGCCGCTGTCGCAGGACCTGATGTTGGTGCGCCAGCTGCTGGTGGAGTCAAGCTAGACATTGCTGGTGCGGCAGAGGCTGGAGGCACAGTGGTAGTGGGCCGGGCTGCAGGTGTTGGTGCTGCGGCAGAGGCTGGAGGCACAGTGGTAGTGGGCCGGGCTGCAGGTGTTGGTGCTGCGGCAGAGGCTGGAGGCACAGTGGCAGTGGGCCGGGCTGCAGGTGTTGGTGCTGGGGCAGAGGCTGGAGGCACAGTGGTAGTGGGCCGGGCTGCAGGTGTTGTTGCTGCGGCAGACGCAGGAGGCTGTGTGTGTAACGGCACCTCCTCGACATCCTGTGCATCCTCATCTATGTGCAGCCTCTCGCTGTCGCTGCTGTCAGCGCCACCTGTGAGGGGAAGTGGACGTACATTAGTTGCATGTATCTGTCACACGTGCAGTTGCTACATGCATGCTGGGTGACATTCCCTGACTGCCTATAGCATTGCCTACTTTTGGACCTGTCTGGCTGCATTGGGGTACTTGTACATTGTGGCCACACTACATGTCCCACAATGCTTTAGGGCATTAACTGATGTGCACCGATGGCATGACTTTGGAACATTATGGGAGGCTATAGGGTCATGGCCATTCATAGGGGACAGGGTCGCAGTCGCATGCCACTAACCTTGGCTCTCTTGGGTGGGGCGGGATGAGTCCATTCGGGTGACTCCAATACACGCCTCTTCCTCCAGCGTGTCTTCAACGCGATCCTCCAGGGGGGTGTTTGGAGGGACTGTAGGTCCTCCCCCTCCAGTGCCCAGGGACTCTCCTAGCCTCTCGGCGACCCTCTCCTTGGCACGACCTCGGAGGTCGTACCACCTTTTCTTCAGGTCATCCAGTGACTTGTCGGCCACACCCACAGAGTTCACTGCGGCCGCTATCCTGAGCCAGATCCTGCGCCTCTCCTGCTCGGGCACCCTCCTTGAGTCTTTCCCGAACAGTTTGGAGTGGTTCTCCACCACCCCTTCAATTAGGTGCTCCAACTCTTGTTCCGAGAACTTGAGTTTCCTCTTGCGCTCGCGGTTGCTGGGCCCAGGTACTGCCTCCTCAGCCATTGCTGCAGTGGTATTGGAGGTGGTAGTCCAACTTAGCAGGTGTCCTTGCAGGAGCTGTCTCTGTTGCTGCCTCGAGGTCTGCCTCACTGTGGTGAATGGGGGTGGGAACTGGCAGCTTCCTGGTTGTGATGTCATCACTGTGCTCGAAATGTGACTTCCCGTTTTCCCAATCTCGCGCTTTTTGCAATCTCGCTATTAGCGATCTCGCTATTAGCGATATCGCTATTTGCGATATCGCTAATCCGACACGGATGTTGCCGGCAATAGCGATTTTTATGCGATTTTCGATGATCGGAAACGGTTTTTGCGGCCGCGTGCGAATCGCTTTTTTTTCTCGCAATACATCATGAATACCGTTTTGCGAGTCCTTAATAGCGATTCGCTATGAATCGCTATTAGGGGCTTGCTAAACGGCCCGTTGATGAATAAGGCTGTTAGTCACTTTAAATACGGTGTTTTCAGTGGATCACGTTGTCATGTGAACAAGGCTCCTCGGAGTCGAAACGTTATGGCGACTTTACAGCACACAATAAAAAATACTTTGCATTGAGCTACCTGGTCCGTGTCTGTGATTGCTAGGGCAAGAGCGACGAACAGGCTGCTTCAGTAGTTTCACGGATTTAATTATATATATATATATATATATATATATATATATATATATATATATATATATATATATATATATATATATATATATATATATTACCTACTGGCGGTCGCCAGTAGGTATATATAGTTAGGATTTTTTCCCTATGGGATTTTTGAAAATTCTATGTCTAATAACTTTGGCGTCTGTGGACGGAATTGGCTGAAATCTTCAGGAAAATGGAACATTTTGTTTCTGAGCAGCCCCTGAAAATTTTGGGGGGGCTCGTCAATGGGGGGCCGAGAAAAAAGGGGGGTCCCAAAACGCGTTTTTCCCATGTTAATTTCCATAGGGCGGTTGGCCTCACTTTTAGCCCGAACGACTGAATGGATTTGCACGAAACTTGGCAAAATTGTAGGGACTGGTAGCCCGATGTGCCTTTGCTAGGTCTCAATATATGTGCTTCAGTGGATTTTGAGAAATTAATGTTCAAAAAAAGATATATATCTGTAACAGCGGACCGGGCAGCGCTCCGGTTCGCGGACTTTACGCGTACCGGAACTTCGCGTAACGAAGCTGATTGGCTCTCCGGTGTCTGTCAACATTCTAAACAGTCCGGAGCGGCCGCCATCTTGTCTCTCGGTAGGATTGAGAGACAAGAGGAGGCCAAAACAAAGGGGGAAATGACCATAAGGGGGCATAGTATATCCTCCCTGACCCCCTAGGTTTAATGTGGAGGCTTTAAAAGGGCCCCGCGGGGCAAAAAAAATATAATTTTTTTTTTGTTTTTTTGCGTGGGTAGCGCCCGGTTCGCGAACCGGGAAGCGTTCTTGGCAGCGTACTATAATGAAAAATGAATGATAGACTTTTCAAATACTGTATGTTAATTGATTGTTGGTTTTGTTGATTATTTTTTAATTTTTTTATTTTTTAAGCAATTATTTATTATTGTGATTGTGTTTCAAAATTTAATAACATTTCTAACATTTAACTAGTTTATGAATTACATATAAAAATGATTAAAGACTCAAACAATTTTTTAATATTACATACAATTTTATTTTTCAGATTGTTTTTCAAAATTAAATAGAACGTCTAGCATTTGACTGTCCGATATGTCCTCTTGTTGAGTGAACATAAGTTCCCACATTTGACCGTCATCATAATGGAGTAAATGATCGACAGATTCTACACATTGAAGTAATTCATAGTCCCGTGACTCATCCATGAATTCTAAGTCATCAATGGGTTCCATAACTTGTTCATTGTTGCTGTCCAGAACAATTTCGAAGGAAACATTCTGCTCACCTTCCATTTTATTGCTGTAATTTGCATAAAAAATAAATATATCACTAGTGATAGGGCACTGTTGGGTTTAAGTTCAGACAGGTACTTGTGAGTTTATAACAGAGAAGTAATCTATGGGCACTGTATGGTTTCAGGCGTGAAGTAGTACTATTAAAAGTGCCTGTGAAGAAGCCTAAGTAAATTCATAATTATACCACAGAAACCTAAATCAATCCATAATTATAATAAAGAAGCCTTTCTCAATGTCTAACTCTTACAGAGGGATAGTATATAATTATCTGACAATGTTTTCAAATTTATAAAATAATATCTCACCTTCTAAAAACAAGTTTAAGTTGTGAGTGAAAATGATCTTGCAATGTAATTCAGGAAGTAGTAGTCAAAATGGCTGTGTTTCTCTCTCTTTCTTTATATATATTCAGGTACATAACCAATCAAATGTCAGGTAAAAAAAGTAGAAAATGAAAGTAACATTTTAATTGGTTGTCAATTCCAACACTTCAGATGTGTTTTGAGAAGTAATTTACCTCAGGGTATTTAGAGAGGTCTACAGGCTAAATGGCTAAATGGAATTCCAATCAAATTTGTGAAAATGGTAGGGATTGGTATGTAGTATGAGCTAATCTATATTTGGTGAAATTGTCTCCAGTCGCTTTTCTGTAAACTACTTTCTCACCTTTTTTGATGGTGCGCTTCCCAGGGAGCGACCCGGTACGCGAACTGGTGAGCGCCCCGGTTCGCGGACCTTAAGCGTTACGGGAGTCCACCATTTTGTGTTTCGGTCGAATTAAGATACAAGATGGAGGGCAAATAATGTTCAGAATGGGTAGAAGGGGGCACGGTAGACTTATCTTGACCCCCTAGGTTTTCTGAGGGTGGCTGAGGAGGCCCATATGTGCGACATTTTTTTTTTTTTTTTTAAATTTAGCGAGGTTAGCTCCCGGTTCGCGTACCGGGAAGCGCCCCAGGGAGCGTACTTTGTTGAAAATTAGTGAAAAATGTTAGAGTAAAATAATAATTGTGAGTGATCAGATGTAGGGTAGCTCTGAGAGGAGCTTTTGGGTTTATGGTACATTTAGGTACTTATAAGTAGGTACCAATGCACAGTCTTAAATTCAGAATGAAAATTCTGTTGCCCTCATCTGAGAAGTGAACTCCATCTCCTCTGTAGATATCTTGCATGTAGTAACGCAAGTTATTGTTGTACAGGGAGCCCATTCCATGGTCTCTCATGTAAGCTGAAACAGATTTGTTTACATGCTTCCTTGACTTCTCAATTTGTGGACAAAATTGATTTGACCACCTCCATTTCTGTCTTTGGCATATATTTGAATATACCAAGGCAGTCTGAGGAAAAAGTGCCATCAATTGCTCAAAGGTGTCCTTTAAAAGCATTTCCAGACCTACCCCAGTCAAAGTGCCCAAATCATTACCTCCACAGTGCACAATTAACAGATCAGGTTTTGGCAAATGCATAAAGGTTTTCACCAATGGTATCAATTGGTGACATTTTAATCCTCTGTGGCCAAACCACTTAATTTCCACATCTTGTAAATTGAGGTTAGGTAAATTCCTGTTCTCAGCATACCTCTGAGCCCAATAGATGTAACTATGTCCAACAATCCAGACAGAAAACATGGTGAGAGAAGCTTCTCCTGCAGTCAGATGAAGTGTGGCAATGAAATGGCAGTTGAAAAAATAAGAGTTTAAAATGAAAAAAACTGTGGAGTTTCTGTGTTAATGAAGCAGTAACAGTGATTGGTGGATTTTGATTGCTGAAAACAGAAAGTTAGGGTGCATGGATGAGTTGTTTGAAAGATGTATTTTGAGTGGTCAAGAAAAAATCATTAAATGAAAGAATGCACTGGATATGAGGTGCACTGAGAGTTCAGAGTTCAATTGCAACATTGTTGTGTGAACTTGCAAACACCAGAAGTCTTCCAAGAGGTGGTTGCCATGCAGAAAAGGCATGAAATGACAGAGGGGGGAAGGGTTTTCATTTGAAAAAAAGTGAGGGAAGAGTTTTGATTGGGTGACATGAGAGATATGTGTGAAGAATTACAGCATTTCTGTGCTTTTGATAGCTGCAGACTCTGGAGTGCATACCTTTTGCTCTGCTGAAGACAAATTGGTGTGTTTCTGAGACTGTTTTCAAACTCAAAGTATTTGCTAAGGTGAGAAAAGATTTCTTTAATTTAGATAGAGAATAGTGTGCTTTAAGGAGAAAATTATGAAGAAAGTTGTGTTTTTCAAATGTTGCTTTGTCTCAAGTGTTTTACAAATAGATTTTGTTTCTTTGAGAAAATGTAATTGGAGAAAATGTGAAGTATTAGTACTGACAGGGTGTTTTTCTGCATAGGAGCTGTGGAGTCTTTTCAAATTATGACTTGAAAATCGTTTTTGAGGAAAATGAATGGTTATAATATTTCTGACAAGGACATAATGGTGTATGCTTCTTTATAATGCAATTGACTGTCTCTGATGTTATTTTTCCCATTTCAATGTAAGACCTTTCTCTGTGGCGCAAATTGCTTGTAAATATGCTCCCACCTGTGCATGGCAAATTTAGATTTTGAATGTTTGTGTTACATAGCCATGTTAAAAGTGATACAAACATGCTGCAAAGGCAATCAAAAAATGCTTTTATGTGTCTTAAGGACATTTTAAGTCATTTTCCCATGTGCAGTGTTTTGAAATTATGATTTGAAAATCGTTTTTGGGGAAAAGGAATTGTTTTTAAATTTATGACAAGGACATAATGGTGTATGCTTCTTTATAAGGCAATTGACTGTCTCTGATGTTATTTTTCCCATTTCAATGTAAGACCTTTCTCTGTGGCGCAAATTGCTTGTAAATATGCTCCCACCTGTGCATGGCAAATTTAGATTTTGAATGTTTGTGTTACATAGCCATGTTAAAAGTGATACAAACATGCTGCAAAGGCAATCAAAAAACGCTTTTATGTGTCTTAAGGATATTTGATGTCATTTTTCCCATATTACATTAAAAGACCTTTCTCCGTGGGGCACATTCCTTGTAAATATGGTCACACTTGTGCATGGTAAATTTAGATTTTGACTGTTTGAGTTACATAACCATGTTAAAAGTGACCCAAAAAAATTGCAAAGGCTTTCAAAAAACACTTTCATGTGTCTTAAGGACATTTTAAGTCATTTCCCTGTGGGCAGTGTTTTCAAATTATGACTTGAAAATCGTTTTTGAGGTAAAGGAATGTTGTTAAAATTTATGTGCGCCATATGCCCCCAAATTTCTTTTTCAGGGGTGCAGCAGGGTGTTCTTGAGACACCCCCTGCACCTTTGGAAAAATTCCTAATTTGCGATGCGCTAATTGCTAATCGCAAATTGCACCTTCATTCCTATTGGCATCCTGGCCCATGGAAATGAATGGGTAATTTGCAATTAGCAATTTGCTCATCGCAAATTAGGAATGGTAAAGAATCGCTATTTATTCCTTAAAATTCGCTATTTTGGAAATGCAAAATAGTTTGATGATACATATGGCGGTTGATCTCTAACAAGATAAGAAGCTTAGGGATACATTTATGATGACTGGCGCAATGAAGTGGACATCACTTACTTCATTGGTAGAGATTTACATGTATTATCTCCTCTGTATTCTTCATCAAGCGTAACTTTAATCTGCAATCCTGAGTAGGCCTCACTTTAAACAAACCTCTGGATAGGCCACACCTTATCGTCATCATGAATTAATCATTTAAAATGCTAGGGACAGATTTATGATAGGTGTATACCTCTTTTGCGCCACTTACAAAACACTGCCCATGGGGAAATGACTTAAAATGTCCTTAAGACACATGAAAGTGTTTTTTCAAAGCCTTTGCAATTTTTTTGGGTCACTTTTAACATGGCTATGTGACTCAAACAGTCAAAATCTAAATTCACCATGCACAGGTGGGAGCATATTTACAAGGAATGTGCTCCATGGGGAAAGGTCTTATAATGTAATATGGGAAAAATGACATCAGAGACAGTGAAATGCCTTATAAAGAAACATATACCATTATGTCCTTGTCATAAATTTACAAACCATTCCTTTTCCCTAAAAACGATTTTCAAATCAAAATTTGAAAACACTGCACATGTGGAAATGACTTAAAATGTCCTTAATTCAAAATTTGCTATTCCTTATTTTGCGATTGCACTGAAGGATTTGCAAATTTTGCGATTCCTTAAATGCAATGTATCAAACAAAAAAATATGTAAAAAATGACATTAAGGATTTGGAAACTACCACCAACTTCTAGTTTGTGGTAATTTGCGAATTCTTTTCAAAAAGCTTTTTTTCCAAAAAACAAAAGGTGCCATATGACGCCAATACATGCCCTTAGGGCATGTATGTGCGCCATATGCCCCCAAATTTCTTTTTCAGGGGTGCAGCAGGGTGTTCTTGAGACACCCCTGCACCCTTGAAAAAATTCCTAATTTGCGATGAGCTAATTGCTAATCGCAAATTGCACCTTCATTCCTATGAGCCTCCTAGCCCATGGAAATGAATGGGTAATTTGCAATTAGCAATTTGCTCATTGCAAATTAGGAATGGTAAAGAATTGCTATTTATTCCTTAAAATTCGCTATTTAGGAAATGCAAAATAGTTTGATGATACATATGGTGGTTCATCTGTAACAAGATAAGAAGCTTAGGGATACATTTATGATGACTGGCGCAATAAAGTGGACATTACTTACTTCATTGGTAGGCCTTTACATGTATTATCTCCTCTGTATTCTTCATCAAGCGTAACTTTAATCTGCAATCCTGAGTAGGCCTCACCTTAAACAAACCTCTGGATAGGCCACACCTTATCGTCATCCTGAATTAATCATTTAAAATGCTAGGGACAGATTTATGATAGGTGTATGCCTCTTTTGCGCCACTGTGCGTCACTTTTCTGATGCAGCGGCGGTGCAAAAGATTTGCTATGAGGCGACAAAATTACAAATTGATGCATTTAGGCAGATGTGTCATGGTGTAAAAAAAACGTGCCACATGAAACCGATGCAGCAGTGATGCAAAAGATGCACCATGTTGCAAGACAGGCCTCACTTGGGGCCATATGTATCAAGCTAATTAGCATTCGCAAAGGTCAAAATTCTGCGAATTTCAGCCTTTGCGAATGCTAATTAGACAAATGGTATGTATCAAACAAGTTTGATGCAAAATAAGGAATAGCAAAATTTGCTATTCCTTATTTTGCGATTGCACTGAAGGATTTGCAAATTTTGCGATTCCTTAAATGCAATGTATCAAAAAAAAAATATGCAAAAAATGCCATTAAGGATTTGCAAACTACCACCAACTTCTAGTTGGTGGTAATTTGCGAATTCTTTTCAAAAAGCTTTTTTTCCAAAAAGAAAAGGTGCCATATGACGCCCATACATGTGCGCCATATGCCCCCAAATTTCTTTTTCAGGGGTGCAGCAGGATGGTAAAGAATCGCTATTTATCCCTTAAAATTCGCTATTTAGGAAATGCAAAATAGTTTGATGATACATATGGCGGTTCATCTCTAACAAGATAAGAAGCTTAGGGATAGATTTATGATGACTGGCGCATCACCAGGGATGTGCCAGTCATCCTGCGCTGCTGTTCCGCCACCCATGGTGTGCTGCATTTACAATGCGGCGCAGCATGGGGCAAAAATGGCACAGATGCGTGACGCATCTGTGCCGTAAAGGTGGCGCATTGCTGGAGTTGTATCGCAAGTGTGATGCAGCTCCAGCAAGGCTCAGGGGTGCCCCATCTCCACAATGTTGCGTCAAGACCTATGCCTGCTTCAAGCAGGCGCAGGGTTTTGACGTAGCTTTCTCCTATCTGATTGTAAATGCGGCACACCATGGGTGGCAGAGCAGTGGTGCACGTTAACTGGTGCATGCCTGGGGATGTGCCATTTAACATAAATCTGCCCCTTTACATTTAAGTATGTGCAGGGGACACAGAGTCGGTGAGGCTTATCCAACGTTAAGAAGAGATGAGTCCTGTTCACTGAAAAATTAGACATAGGCTTCACCTGCTCAGCATCGCTGGACATGGCTATATAATAGCTGCAAAATGTTACTCTTGTTAAACAATTTTACTATTATAATCTCTGAGATTTGTCTCTTACTCTGCAACATCTCATTGTTGTTATCTTTCTTTAAAGATAAAGACAACATCAACATGAGCGACAATCAGCAATCAGTTGATTTTGACCTCATCATTGAACTCATAATTGAAACATCAGTGGATGTTGATCCCTTGGATGATTTAAATCCTGAGGATGAAGAAGAACGTGATGAGGATGCAGATTTGTCCGAATTGTATGACATAGGATGGGAAGCTGACGTGCTTGAGCCTATGGAACTATAAACATTTATTTTTAAAATTTATAGTAAATAAAAAGTAAAAATGTAAACCGTTTAATTTAAAAATAAAGACACCTTCAAAAACAGGTTATGTGTAGTGTCTTCAATAAAATATTAAAATATGCTCATAAAATTAGATCAGATTCACATATAAGATAGCACAGGTAACATGAATATAAATTCCATTTCTTTTCTGCTATTTCTGTATTCTAAAATTGCCATGCACTAAAAAATCTTATATGTAAAAATGTAAAGTATTGTTTTAAGTTTTTGATTACTGTTATTGATGTACTGTTGGGTAATAGTGGTTAATAACATTTTTTAATATATTTTACCACAGATTCAACTGCAGATCATTTCAACATTTCACCATGCCAACGAAAGAAAGACTGAGAAAGGCTGCAAAACGTCAAAGACAGCAGGTGATTGAAAAAAAGCAGCAGTCCTCTAACAAAAAGATTTGTCAAGTCAACAAGAAAGCACCGGGTAAGAGTACAAAAACATTCATAAGAAATATTTGCAGTAAAAAAAATATTACTACAGAAAATGTTTCAGTCCAGAAAAAGAGAAGCAATTCAAATGGAAAGGAAAGGCTAATCAAAAATGTTACTGCTAGAGCAAGAGATAACTCTGTGCATGATAGTAGAAGGAAACAACAGTTTAGGGACATTCGTAAACGAATGTTCCGCAACAGGATAATTGGCAATTTGTTAAAAAATATTAAGAAAGGTCAACAGAAAGTGGTTTTTTATAAGAGAAAAAAAAAGTTGAGAAAGTTATTGATCAGGCATTTGAAATTAAACGTAAGTTATTTATTTTGATAATCAATAGAATTAGGAAGCTAAACAAGGCAATTTATGATTTCAAAAGAAATAGTAGATGGAAGAGAATAGTTAATCGTAGTAATTTTTGTGAAGTTTTTTCTGGAGAATGGATGCATAGTTCAAGCTGTGAGGCATTTTTTAATGAGGAGAGTTATTTCCAGGATAATGATTTGGTGCATGCAGTTGACACCAGTGGTCGTGCTTATGAAGTGAAAGATGGTTGTCCAGTTGAAAAAGAAAAACTTGTGACAACAGAGGCAGAAGAGGTGTTAGGTAATGAGGTTTTAGGAAGACGTGCTAAGGGTCCTGTGTACACCTGGAAGTGTAGTAGTATTTGCAGTGTGCGACAGGATTCCATCAATTTGCTTTGTGATTTTGTACGGTCATTTAATAAGAAAAGTTTGAAGCAGAAAATAAGGTTGTTGCAAGAATTAGATCCTTGCAGAGTGAGAGAAGTGACAGGTTTGCATGGTCATTCACTGGCTTGTCTTTCCAGGAGAGTATGCCAGAGTGTTTTTCATCATTTCAGGATGCTAGCAGTGCATCATAATAAAGTGAGGAAATTAGTTAGAATGTTGTATTATGCTAAGAGTCCAGCAATTATGCTTACAAAAATTATGTGCTGCTCTTTTGCATGGTTCTGAAATAGATGTGAAGAATATATGTGAAGAAATTGAGTTTTGTTACTTTGGAAGTAAAGAGGAGAATGTTGAAATTGACCAAGAAGAAGCGGGTAATGTGGAAGATAGTGTACAGGTTTCCAGTACAGATAATTTCCAGAGGGAAATTGCCACGTTTCAGGTCAAATCAAGTGAGAGGCCAAATTTCACTTGTGTGTGTTGTCGACGCACTTATTATAAGAATCAGACTAAGTTAGTGGATTTATATACAAAAAGTGAAAGGGAAAATAATAGTGAATGGAAGTATTTCGCTACATACTTGATGGTAGAAAATTGTTTTGATTTGGGATTGGATCAACGTGTGTGTACTTATTGTTGTTGCAAATTAAATCAAAACCAGATGCCTGCTAGAGCAGTTCATAATAATCTGGAATTGGTTGAGATTCCTTCTGAATTGAAGGATTTAAATACTTATGAATCTATTTTGATTCAAAGTATCCATCCCTTTCAGGCTATTGTAAGAATGGAGCCAAAGACAGGGAAATTGCCTCCATCAGATTTACAGAGAGGATTAAAGGGAAGAGTTGTTTATTTGCCTCTAGATTTGAAGAAAAACATTAACACAATTGGAGTAGAAAAAGTGGACGAGGAACCTCTGGTTATCTTAGTTAATGGGGTTCCGACAAAGAATAAGAAAATATGGCAAGATTTAGTAGATGTTAGGAAAGTTAAAAAGGCAACATTGTATTTGAAAAAAAATAATAAATACTATAAGAATGTATATGTTGCAGAAGAGGAAGTAAGTGAGGAAGAGGATAGCGATTTGTGTGCTGGTCAAATTGAGAAAGTAGAAACTTCTACTAGTGAAGAAATATATGAACATTATAGTGTTCATCCTTTGCATTCCAAGGAAGTCATGGGGAATGCTATTGAGTTGTTTCAAATGAAACAAGCCAAAGGGAGTCCCATTAGTGTTTGGGAGGAAAGTTTGGAAGCTCGGTGTTTCCCACAGCTTTTTCCAACAGGTCAGGGAGGAAGATATGATGAGCGACCTCATCAAATTCCTGCTTCTGAATACCGGACTTTGCGATTGTATGCAGGAGATGCTAGGTTTCGACAATGCATTCCTTATTTGTTTCATCTCCTGTTTGAAAGCGATCTGTCTGGACTGTCATATGCAGTGAACCACATCTTGAAAAGTAGTATACACATGCAAAACATCTCGGCAAGTGACTTTATGGATAAAGTCAATGTCCAAGACAGTATTTTGGATTCTCACCTGATTAATCTCATGGCGTGTCAGCGTGGTACTAATGAGTACTGGTACCGTCGTCATGGTGATTTAAAATGTATGCTGAGGAACTTAGGTACTCCCACATGGTTCCTCACTCTGAGCTGTGCCGAGTATGGCTGGGAAGACTTACTTGAATTTCTACGAGAGGCAAATGCTAACGTAGAAAACATCGAATTCAAGACACCCGGAGAACTGTGCTCTTTGGATCCAGTCAATGTATGTAGGTACTTCAATCATAGATTTGAAGCTATGATGTCTTTCATCATGAATAAGAAGAATCCACCTCTTGGAGAGGTGTTGGATTTCTTCTGGAGAAAGGAGTACCAAGCAAGAGGTGCTCCTCATATACATATGTTGCTGTGGATCAAGGATGCACCTAAATTTGGAACGGATCCAGAAGACTCAGTGATGAGTTTTATACAACAGTATTCTACGTGTGCTGTTCCAAACGCAAAGGAGAAGAAAAGCCTAAGAGAAAAAGTTCTGCGTTTCCAAAGCCATCGATGTGGAAAGTACTGTCGTCGTAAATTCCGAAACAAGGACAAGTTCTACACCAAATGTCGTTTCGGTTTTCCACGACCGGTGATTTCTAAAGGAAGAGTAAACAGTTTGATGTCTTCGCTGCGACATAATGTGATGAAGAAATCACCTAAAAACACATACAATTTGAAGAGGAACGAAGAGTCCAAGTACATCAACGACTACAACCCGGTGATTTTGTCCATGTGGAATGCTAACATGGATATACAGTTTGTGGCTGATAACTGTATGGCTGTGGCTCGGTATGTGACGTCTTACATCACCAAAAAAGAGAAGACAGAATTGAAGGATATGTGGGAGGACATTTCCCATGAAAAGAGCCTCAGCAAGAAGTTGTACAGTTTCAGTCTGAAGATGTTGTCGCATCGAGAAATCGGAGCGTACGAATGTTCTGATCGGTTGTCTTCAGCAAGTCTCTATGCCAAGTCCAGGAGTATCATTTGGGCGAGTCTTGGTCTTGCTGCAACGCGTAATCGAGTTCTCAAACCTGTGCGGGAAATTGAGTATTTGGCGGAAAAGGAGCCAAACAGTACCGACATTTTGAAGACCAACATGTTGGATACATATTATCCAAATCGAAGCATTCACCTCGAGAATGTTTGTCTATATGAGGTTCTTCAAAATTACATATTCAAGAGGAACATCAAAGAAGATACTGAGAAAGGAGTGTATGCTGTAATAGGAAGTGAGGGATGTCTGGTCAAGCAAAGAAAATGCCACTTGGTAAACCATCGAAAATTGAGTGGCGAATCTCCTGAAAAAAAGGAGTTTTTCTATTTAGCACTTTTGCAACTCTTCCACCCTTGGCGTGCAGAAGAGGAACTGCTTGGAGATTTTCTCTGTTACGAAGACTCTTTCAATGCCGCCAAGGAGACCATAGAATGTCCTGCTTTTCCCAAATATGTACAAATGTTGAATGCGGAAATTGAGCAGGAAGCAATGATTGCAGCCGAGATTGCCAGAGACAGTTCTCAGGACAGTCAGAGTTCTGCTTCATTGAGTCAGGATCCACTAGGAGGACCTGTTATCGAAAATGAAGCTGCCACTGCTATGAATGAAGTGGAAAGAGCCATGGCACATGCTCAGGAGGATGCGGTTAACTTAGAAGAGTTGGAAAGACAACTCAACGTTGAGCAGAGGAAAATATATGACGAAGTTACCATGCAAATTGATCATGGATTAAGTCATGACAAGAAAGAGTGCTCATGTACGTCGTTGAAGCCTGTCCGACTGTACGTGAGTGGAGAAGCGGGAACTGGAAAAAGTTTCCTCATTAAAGCAATTTCATGCTATTTGCAGGAAAGGACAGAGTCATCGCTGTCTTGTGTTGTCACCGCTCCAACTGGACTGGCAGCACATAACATTAAAGGGATTACTTTACATCGTTTACTGATGCTGCCAGTGGAGCATGACAACAAATTACAATATCACAAGCTATCTGGAGATGCTTGTTTTGAAGTTTCAAGAATCTTGAGGAAAATGAAACTTCTTATCATTGACGAAGTAAGCATGGTTTCCAATGTCATGCTTGCCTTTGTGCATTTGAGAATGCAAGAAGTTCTCAAAACAGAGTATGATGTGTTATTTGGTGGCAAACACATCATTGTTTTCGGAGATCTTCTGCAGCTGACACCAGTGAAAGGGCAACCTGTGTTCAAAATGCTCACGCATGAAGATACCAGGAAGTGCCTAGGCAGCATTGGCAACGTCAATATATGGTTAAACTTCAATTATGCTGAACTGCATGAAAATATGCGTCAGGCGAAGGATGAAGTTTACAAGACTATTCTACAAGATGTTAGAATTGGAAAAGTGACCGAGCATGGGAAAGAAGCTTTACATGCACGATTACTGTCAAATTTATATCCAGAACAAGATGTTGTGCCTGAGAATATTTTTCAGAAAATTACTGAGAAGAAATCTGGAATATGTTTGATGCCAACTCTTGCAGAATGTGCCAAATTCAACAACAAAATGTTGCATTTAGAAAAGCAAGAGATTGTGAAACTGGAAGCTATTGACAGAGTAGAGCATATGGGATCAACAAATATTTTGTCTCAGAATCTGAAAACAAAATTGGATTCATTAGAGAAGAGTATATCTAAAACTGCAGGTTTTGAAAAGACTCTGAATGTGTGCTTGAACTGCCGTATAATTTTAAGAAGGAATTTACATGTTGAAAGAGGTCTGGTAAATGGATCAATGGGTAATGTTGTTGATTTTGTAAAATACAGAAATAGAGATGGAATTGAATTTTTAAAAATTAAATTTGATGGCATTGAGGAAGTACAGCTAATTGGTCGTTGTTCTGCTAGATTTTTGCTTGTAAAAGACTTATATGTTCGCCGTAAGCAGTTTCCTGTTTGCTTGGCATATGCGGTGACAATCCATAAATCGCAAGGTTTAAGTGTAGACAGTGCATTGGTGAATATTGGCAGTTCTGTGTTCAAGGAGGGTATGGCATATGTGGCATTGTCACGAGTTAGAACTTTATCGGGATTGTACTTGATTGAGTGTGATGTCACAAGCATTTGTGCGGATCTAGATTGTGTTAAGGAATACAATAGGTTAAGAAGAGAGTATGCGCCACATTTGCCTCAATATCCTTTGTTTGAGAAACGTGTGGTAGGCCGGAAACGAAGAAATGTGACCAATACTGGGGAGGTTGTAGCAAAAAGACGAAAAGTCGATGAACCTGAAATTATAAGCAGAAACAAAAAGAATTCTGTTGAAGATGTTGTTGGTTTTCAATTTGAAAACAGTTCTGGTGTCAACTGCTATGCTAATGTAGTGGTTAATGTTTTGTTTTCTCTAGAAAATGTAAAAGAAGAGATTGTGGTCAATTCTGATCAAAGATTTTGCAGTTTGTTAAATTCTGTGTTAGAGAAATGTAGCACTGATAGAACAAACATAGAAAGTGTGTCTGAAATTCGAAATCTGTTAGACAGATGTTCAGGCCAAACACAATTCTCTCAAAATATTCAGCAAGATTGTCAGGAGTTTTTAATGTATATGCTTGATGTATTGCATGCTGAAGGTGTAGATGTAGATCAGCTGTTTGGGCTTTCTTATCAATGGCAGCATGACTGCGAGAACTGTATGGTATCAAGTACTACTAGTGTAGACTCAGAAAGATTTATATATTTAACTTTGCCAGACAGTAAATCAGTCTCCTTTAATAAGCTAGTAAAAGCAGCTGATCACAACATGGAGTGTAGCCAATGTAAATCTGAAATGATGTCCACATTATTTATACGAACATATGGCCAGTATGTCATTTTAATGTTCCAACGATGTAGGCCTGATGGAACAAAATTGACAACTTTAATTAAAAATGTTGTGGCTTCGCAGTTGTCAATATCAGGAAGGACTTTTGTAACTGCAGCAATTATATATCATGACGGTCGTTCAATAACATCAGGACATTACACAGCTTATTTAAAGTCTAGAAATGGCTGGTCATTTTGCAATGATTCTGTTTTAATTTTCAAAAAAAAATTGCCGTATGACCTTAAAAACTCTTACCTGGTGTTTTTAAAACCAAAATTTTAGGGAAAGAATCTCGGGATGTGCTCTGTGGAATTTCAAGAAGTTCTAATGGCTCCTACACGATTTGGCCTTGAGGATAAGTGTAGTTCAGAGACATAACTTCTAACCATAAGACTGGACGTCATGGAGAAATAAGTGCACTTTGAATGAGTTCAGAAAAACTATTTCTTTTTATAAGCTAATTGAAGCAGCCAATCAAAACATAGAGTAGAGGGAATGTAAGTCTGCAATGCTGTCTACTGTTTTACATTGCTTTGTGATTAAAAGTGATGTAGAGAATTAAATAATTGTAGTAGTCATAGAGGTAGTGTAAGTCTGCTTCATAGTAAGCAGTATCAGTGTCATAGGAAATGTAGAACATGACTGAGCAAGAAGGGGAAGATATTACTATTCCAGGATTGTGAAAATGATCTTCAACATTTTAATTCTGAAAGTTGCAGAAATGCCAAATGACGGGATTGGCTTACAAGAAATCCAAGAGTTATAAATGGCTCTGACAAGATTTGGCCTTGTGGAAACTTGTGGTAGAGAGCAAGAAGTCATTTATTGCATGTAACATGTTTTTAAAAACGATGGAGGTTTTCTTTCAGAAAGTGGCGGGCTGAAAGTAATAACAGCACAACAGAGTGTAAGCTGTTCATAGGACATCCTTTGACGTCATGGAAAGTAAGTTAACTTTAAGGAGTTCTGAATTCTGATTTGTTATGTTGTATGGGTTTTTTAAACACAATCATTTTGATTGTGTTTTTTTTTCCCCGCTGTTATATGATGAATACCTTCAAGTCACTGTTTTTAGTGAATTTTGATACATTCTGAGAACAGCAAAAATAAACCATTTAACATGTATAATTAATTCTGTACTGTTTGCATTTATGATGTATATGTAGAACTGTGTAGGAGGCATGGAGAAGGTGAGGCTTCTGTAAGTGTCAAAGTTGTTGCATGCAGTGCTGCACTTCTGCGTACTCTTTCATATGCTGGACTACATCTGCACAATGAGATACCTAAGCAAAGGAAACACAAGTGATGTGATTGTGAAATGAGCAAAAGAAATTGCACGTATTTCAATTACATTACCTGTGTTTCCTAACATTACACATCACATTGTGTAGATGAGGTTTAGGTCTGTCCAGGGAAACAGAGGAGGTTTGGCCTTTGTTCAAGAGTGCAGTGGACATGACTCACTTCATTGGTAGGCCTGCAAATGTATTATCTTCTCTGTACTCTTCAACAACTCTAAATTTCATCTGCAACCCTGAGTAGGCCTCACCTCAAACAAACCTCTGGATAGGACACATCTTATTGGCATCCTGAAGCAATCATTTAAAAGTTGAGTGTCTTGCGACACTTTTCTGAGACAACAGCAATGCAAAAGATGCACCATGTTTTAAGATAGGCCTCACTTCATCTGCATCAAGATACTGTTAGTTTAAAATGTATATCTTTAGGACTGTGTAGGGGGCCTGGAGAAGCAGAAGCTTCTGTAAGTGTCAAAGTTGTTGAAAAACTGTTTGTCCTTCAATCTTTTCCCTTGTCTTTTGTAATTTTTAAATACATGTTTTAATATTTTTCAAATGTTTGTTCTCTCTTTCACAGATTAAAAGTATAAAAACAAAAAGTGAGTAATTTAACGACAATTATAAGGTAAATGTTTTGTACTCTTTTCGTTACATTTCTATCACATTTAACTTCTATTAGTTCCACTGCTTTATTTCTTTAACCCTCAGTTTCCTGCCTTTGCTACTTCCCTCATTCATTTCTCTATTACCTACTTACTCAACTCCTTCCACTCTTTTTCTCAGTCCCTCTCTTCTCATAGTTCCTCACTCTTGTTCACTCACTCCGTCTCTATTACTCTTAGTGTCTTTGACTGATCACTCTATCACTACTTGTTCATTATGCTTTCTCTGTGTAGTTGAAGCACACTAAGGGGCATATTATGAACACAGCCAATAAAATTATTGCTGTTTTTATTGGCAGAAAACTGGTGCAAAAGTGGTTTTAGCGGCAGTTTTCTTTATGTTGTCGATATGGCTCTATGTTACTTACATTTCTTTGCTGTTTCAATTAATATTTTTCTGTTATTTTTTGTTTTCTGTTTTCTATTTTTTCTCTCTGTTATTCCCCATGTTTTAATCTTATTTTGAACATTCACTCACATTCTCCAAGAAACTCTTCCTTGTTAATGTTATACTTAAGCATGGGCGGATTTTGCGGATCCACGATTCACGAATTTGCGGATTCACGGATCGTGGATCCGCAAAATCCGCGGATTTTGCGGATCGGCGGATTGGCGGATTTGGGGGCGGGGCTTTACTGGATAATCAGTAAGTGCTACCTCGTTGGGTAAATGTATAGTGCGGGAACACGGTGCACACCTCGAGTGTGTGGGCGGGGCCAAACGGACGGGGCTTCCATGCGAGTGCACATGCCTCTTGTGTGTATAAAAGGTCAGAGACTGATCGGAGCAACAGATGTAGAAACAGAAGCTCCTGGTCACAGAACAGCACGGGGGTTGCGCTCGTGAAGGTCAAAGATGCAAAGGCCTGTATCCAGCGTCACAGCTGTTTTTCGACGGTATATTTGGGAAGAAGGCACAACTGCCCAGCCTCCACAACGCTCAGGATTGTTTTTGGGCTGATGAATGAGTCACTGAATTAAAGCTCAATTCACCTTCCCTTCTTGTTCATCTCATGAGAGGAGGCTGTCTCCCATGCAGCCTCCTCCAATTGCTCATTGTATGCCCGCGATACTATAAATTCCAACGAGGACCTACGTGCAGTGTCTCTCACACCGTATGTGCCACACGCTGTCCTTGGGGATCTCTCCTTGCTCTCGAACGGCCCCTATTGTTTACCTTAGCCAGCGGCTCATCAGAGCACGAGAAAACTGCTGCTTCTCCCTCAGCACGCCACACCGGGCATGTCACTACATGCGTCTCGATGTAATGAAATCTATGTGTCCTGCCTCTGCCAGTAGGCGCATGGCTTCCCGCCTGAATTGTCTGCCATCATTCTCCTCAATGCGCCTAACAAATTTTACTGGGGCCACAATGCCACTTTTCCCAAAATGGTGGCTGATACGATGAAACTTGCTGGTTATATCGACAAGCCCAAATGTAGCTTTGGCTGTCCCATCCACCAATATCCCCCGGGGCACAGCTCCCAAGGACAGCTGCCCCCCAAACCCTATTCTTAAAATGGGCCATTTTGCATGTATGTTATTTTTCTTGTTCCTAATCCCATTCACATTTGAAATTGTGACTACATGATGTAAGTATTTTTCCAAAACAGCAGCATTGTTTGGCATTTAGTGCAGCAAGCATCAAAAGGTTGGGCTTGGGGAAAATACTTTAGTACACATGGGCAATTATGCTTAAAAATAGTCTCAATTCAGCCTGCAAATAACAAACTAACTGACATGCTCTGACTCTTTTGGAACACGGAAAAGTTTGTTCAAAGAGGTGTAATTTTTGTGCCAGGACCGTCGTGCCAGAATGAACCCTGCCCTTCATATTTATTGAAGAAGACACCACCGTTTTTTTGTAACTAATTTACGATGGCGCCGGCAAGCTGCCAGCGCCATCCTAAAATAGTTACTAAATTAGCTTCAACAGGAAGCTCTAATTGGTAACATAAAGCAGGCGCTCGAGCCCCTGCTTTATCTTATCTATTAGAGCTTCCTGCTGAAGCTAATTAAGTAACTTTAGGATGGCGCTGGCAGCTTGCCGGCGCCATCGTAAATCAGTTACAGAGCAGCAAGGCGTGAACTTTTGACCGGGAATCCGCCGCTCGCGAATTGCGGATTTTCGGTAAATTCGCGAGAGTTCGCGGATCGCGGATTTACCGAAAATCCGCAAAATCCGCGATCGGAGCGGATTTTTCGCTCATGCTTAGTTATACTCTCTTTTTTGTTCTTTCACTTCCTTATCTATTTTGTTTTTCACAATTATACCCTCTTCCGTCTTTTCTTCGGTAAATAGATCTATTAAACAGTATCTCTTCTTTACTCCCTATAGCTGTCTTTCTTTTAACATCACTCTCTGTTTACTTTCCTTATACTTACTCTTTTTAAAAAAAAAAAAATTTGGGGGTTAGCTCCCGGTCCGCGTACCGGGAAGCTAACCGGGAAGCGAACCAAAAGAAATAGAGCTTGCTAGAGTGCTAAACATTCTAGCAATTTTTTTTGAAAGGGGAGGTAGTTCTGAAAAGAACTTTTAAAAAATATATTTTTGTTGTTTTATATTTTTTTTTATTTTTTGAACATTTTTTTTTTTTTTTGTATTTTTTGAACGATTTTATATTTTTTTGGGTTTTTTTGGGGGGGGGAAACAACAAAAAACAGGCATTGAAAAGGGCTCAACAGGAGCAATAAAAAATTACTGGGGCGGTTAGGGCAATTATGATGTTCATAAGCCAGGTTGATAGCATTTATACTCATATTACCACATGCTATCAATGCACCACAGTGCATACAAGTATGTTTCATGTGGCCAAAATTCTCTTGTATGTTTGCACAGTTTCCCGTGCCTCTGCTGGTGTCAATGATATTGACGATCTTGACCTGGCCACAGGAGTTGATGTTGGATTTTCTTCCAAATCCCGTATTTCCGCCCGGCTGTAATTAAGTGGATGCTTCCTGGTCATGTGCCTATGCATGGTATAGTTCCCATAACTATACTTCTTATCAGTCCCTCTTGATAATTTATCTTTGCAGATGAGGCAGGTGACATACCTCGCATTCACTTTCTTTTGCCCTGGAGGGATTGAATAAAACTGCCAGATGAAACTGGCTTTCCTATGGGAAACCCGGGGCACCTCTTCCAAGAACTGTGGTTCTTCTCTCTCCTCTTCCTCTATTTCTTCCTCTTCCTCCTCTGTGTTGGTCATGACCTGGGGAGGTGGTCCTCTCTTCCCATGAGGAGGTGGAGGTGGTGGTGGGGGTGCACCAGCTGAAGCAACTACTGAAGCCATTTCTGAAGTATTAATAAAGGTCTTCCTCTCACAATGATGAAAGTCAGAGTGAGGAAAGAAGGAGGGGTTTTCATCATTTGGGAAAAACAATAGTTCTCAACCAATGAAAAGTGTTATTTTTAGGTCACCTGACCTAGCCTTACATGATTATGAAACCAAAAGTGAAATGAACCAATAAAAAGTGTTATTAACAAGTCACATGACCTGTTATGCTTACGTTACGCGCTCCGGTCCGCGCCCCGGATAGCTTCCGGGTCGCTGCGCTTCGCGCCTCGGTCCGCGCCCCGGGGCACTTCCGGGTGCGCTAACGCGGTACGTCATAAGACGCATTACGCGGCAACGCGATACGTCGCGCTTTCGTGACGCGCCGCGGATCGCTTCCGGGGAGCTGCGTTTCGCGCCTCGGTCCGCGCCCCGGGGCACTTCTGGGTGCGCTAACGCGGTACGTCATAAGACGCATTACACGGCAACGCGATACGTCGCGCTTTGGCTACGCGTCACGATGTTGATTTCTAAAGCGGCAGTTGCGCAAACGGAATGTTTACCGGTTCGCGGACCGGGTCGCGGCATCAATTTGAGCTAACGGAAAGCTTTCCGGTTCGCGGAGCTGGAGCGAAACAAAAAAAATATTTAAAAAAAAATTATTAATTAACATATAAAATATATTTTTGGATTTAAAGAAGAATACATTTTACAGCTATAGATATTAGCTTTTAAAAAACCAATGAAATTCACTGAAAAAACCATAGGTTATAGACCATATATAGTTAGGAATTAGCATTTACAAAACCTTGAAAATTCACTGAAAAAACCATAGGTTATACACCATATATAGTTAGGAATTAGCATTTAAAAAACCTTATTTTACTCACACAAAACCATTGAAATTCCATATATAGTTAGTTGTACTAACTATATATCGCGCACTCGCAATCCACTGCTGATCATGTCACATATTACATCATTCATGACATGGTCAGTGACATCACTGATGACATCACTGATGACATCTCAAATGACATCACTGATGACATCACTGATGACAACATCCAGTGACTGTATTTTTCTGTAAAGTTAAAATATGTGTTACATATTTAAGAATGAGTGGATGTATAAATGTCTGGATGAAGGATTTAGTAGGTGCATGACTGACTGTATGAGTGAGTGATTAAATGTGTCTCACTGAGTGCATGGGTTAGTGACTAAACTGTCTCAATTTGTGCATCATTATGTCTGTTGTTCTATAAACTGCTGCATGTGTTGATCATTAGCTATATGATTAACTATATGGTTTATTGATTGGTTGCCCAAGTATTTGTATGGGAGACTGAGAGTGTGTATGGGTGGCTGGGAGGTGTATGACTCTGTGCATAGATGTGTGAGCAGTTGATTCACTAGATATATGGGTTCAAAAGTGCATGTGGAAACAGCTGTATGGGCGGTTGACTGTGTGCATGAGTGTATTGGTGAGTGAATGGATATCTCAGTGCTACATGTCAAAGTAAGTACATATGTAAAACACAGTACATGTGAGAGTTGACATATATAAATAACTGTGCAAAAGAGCCAGTGAATGTGTGAGTGGCTGTATGGATCATTGTGAACTTGTATCAGGGATTGTATAAGAGAGTAAATATGTGTTAGTATATGTTTGAATAAGTAAGGTGTGTATAACTGTATAGTTGAAGAAATGGAGGTGTGATTGATTCTTTGCATGACTGACTAGGTGTGTGAGTAACTCCATGGATGAGTGACAGTCTGTGAGTGTCTGTTTACACTGAGTGTATCTAAGGTTATATTAGAGTCTGAAGAGCTTCATCGAATTATCACATGAATGATGTCATCAGTGATGTGATCAGTAATGTCAAATGAGATGTCATCAGTGATGTCATCAGTGATGTCATTTGAGATGTCATCAGTGATGTCATCAGTGATGTCATTTGAGATGTCATCAGTGATGTCATCAGTGATGTCACTGACCATGTCATGAATGATGTAATATGTGACATGATCAGCAGTGGATTGCGGGTGCGCGATATATAGTTAGTACAACTAACTATATATGGAATTTCAATGGTTTTGTGTGAGTAAAATAAGGTTTTTTAAATGCTAATTCCTAACTATATATGGTGTATAACCTATGGTTTTTTCAGTGAATTTTCAAGGTTTTGTAAATGCTAATTCCTAACTATATATGGTCTATAACCTATGGTTTTTTCAGTGAATATATATATATATATATATATTAATCACACAAAGTTGCCCAAATTGAGTAGCCCACACAACTCCGTATCTTATGCAGTGAGGTCACAGCCAGCTCTTAGTCACCAAACTGGCAAAGTGCAATTCTCTTGGCTCAACGCGTTTCGAAATTCCTTTCTTGTTCACGAGCCTGAATGATACTGCAACAACAACTAAAGGTTTGGACCAACTGCTCTTTATTTAAATTAGACCCCGCCCTTCTGAGCACGATCTGCAACTAGCACAGGTGTGCGCCTTGGTGCATCATGGTATTTGCAGTTCAAACCTAACAGTGTTCCCAAAATGGGTGTTGCAGTTGCAGAAAAATAAAATCAAAGTGTCCCCCAAGTGGGTCAATGTCAGTCTGATAACAGCGCCTGCTGCTTTAAACAGAACACTCATTGTTGAGCGGAAAAGCAATGTCGCCAACAACAGCAAGTAGAAAAATGACCTTTCTGCCTACAATGCACGGAGGCACACACAAGAGGTACCTTCTCCCACTGGGGTTTTATATGGACTATTAATTTGACTGTGGCGGCACCCACATGGGTAAAATTACGAGAACAACAAGCTCCAGCATGCCATCTTGCACTCATTGAAGGAGGCAGATCTATGAATACTTATTGAGGTGTTTCCCGTAATGACTGCCATTTTCATTTTCCTTTCCCGTGAATAAGAACACTGGGCTGTTCGAAATGCGTTGGGAGTATACAATTGAAGCAATACTTGCTGTTGTTGGCCACGTTGCTTTTCTAAATAAAGGCATCCCAACTTTCTCTTTGTGGCTCCTTAAATGGAGGCTTTTGTGGTTTGATGTAAAGCAGCCTTGTCTGGTCGCGAGGAAGCCCGCTGTTGAAACTGGCGGATTCAGCGCTCGTTACCAGCGAACGCATTGAAAGCAGAAAGGCCGTTTTTCTACTAATGCACGGAGGCACACACAAGAGGTACCTTCGCCCACAAGGGTTTTAATATGGACTATTAATTTGACTGTGGCGGCACCCACATGGGTAAAACTACGAGAACAACAAGCTCCAGCATGCTGTGTTGCACTCATTGAAGGAGGCGGAGCTATGAATATTTATTAAGGTGTTTCCCGTAATGACTGCCATTTTCATTTTCCTTTCCCGTGAACAAGAACACTGGGCTGTTCGAAACGCGTTGGGAGTATACAATTGAAGGAATGCTTGCTGTTGTTAGTCACGTTGCTTTTCTAAATAAAGGCATCCCAAATTTCTGTTTGTGGCTCCTCAAATGGACGCTTTTGTGGTTTGATGTAAAGCGGCCTTGTCCGGTCGCGAGGAAACCCGCTGCTGAAACTAGCGGATTAACCTCTCTTGACCAGCAAGCGCATTGAAAGCAGAATGGCCGTTTTTCTACTAATGCACGGAGGCACAAACAAGAGGTACCTTCGCCCACTTGGGTTTTAATATGGACCATTAATTTGACTGTGGCGGCACCCACATGGGTAAAACTACGAGAACAACAAGCTCCAGCATGCCGTGTTACACTCATTGAAGGAGGCGGATCTATGAATACTTATTAAGGTGTTTCCCGTAATGACTGCCATTTTAATTTTCCTTTCCCGTGAACAAGAACGCTGGGCTGTTCGAAACGTGTTGGGAGTATACAATTGAAGGAATACTTGCTGTTGTTGGCCACGTTGCTTTTCTAAATAAAGGCATCCCAACTTTCTGTTTGTGGCTCCTCAAATGGACGCTTTTGTGGTTTGATGTAAAGCGGCCTCGTCCGGTCGCGAGGAAGCCCGCTGCTGAAAATGGCAGATTCAGCGCTCGTTACCAGCGAGCGCATTGAAAGCAGAAAGGCCGTTTTTCTACTAATGCATGGAGGCACACACAAGAGGTACCTTCGCCCACTGGGGTTTTCATATGGACTATTAATTTGACTGTGGCGGCACCCACATGGGTAAAACTACGAGAACAACAAGCTCCAGCATGCTGTGTTGCACTCATTGAAGGAGGCGGAGCTATGAATATTTATTAAGGGTTTCCCGTAATGACTGCCATTTTCATTTTCCTTTCCCATGAACAAGAACACTGGGCTGTTCGAAACGCGTTGGGAGTATACAATTGAAGGAATGCTTGCTGTTGTTAGCCACGTTGCTTTTCTAAATAGAGGCATCCCAAATTTCTGTTTGTGGCTCCTCAAATGGACGCTTTGTGGTTTGATGTAAAGCGACCTTGTCCGGTCGCGAGGAAGCCCGCTGCTGAAACTAGCGGATTAAGCGCTCTTAACCAGCAAGCGCATTGAAAGCAGAAAGGCCATTTTTCTACTAATGCACGGAGGCACACACAAGAGGTACCTTCGCCCACTGGGGTTTTATAATGGACTATTAGTTTGACTGTGGCGGCACCCACATGGGTAAAACTATGAGAACAACAAGCTCCAGCATGCCGTGTTACACTCATTGAAGGAGGCGGATCTATGAATACTTATTAAGGTGTTTCCCGTAATGACTGCCATTTTAATTTTCCTTTCCCGTGAACAAGAACGCTGGGCTGTTCGAAACGTGTTGGGAGTATACAATTGAAGGAATACTTGCTGTTGTTGGCCACGTTGCTTTTCTAAATAAAGGCATCCCAACTTTCTGTGTGTGGCTCCTCAAATGGATGCTTTTGTGGTTTGATGTAAAGCGGCCTCGTCCGGTCGCGAGGAAGCCCGCTGCTGAAAATGGCAGATTCAGCGCTCGTTACCAGCGAGCGCATTGAAAGCAGAAAGGCCGTTTTTCTACTAATGCATGGAGGCACACACAAGAGGTACCTTCGCCCACTGGGGTTTTCATATGGACTATTAATTTGACTGTGGCGGCACCCACATGGGTAAAACTACGAGAACAACAAGCTCCAGCATGCTGTGTTGCACTCATTGAAGGAGGCGGAGCTATGAATATTTATTAAGGGTTTCCCGTAATGACTGCCATTTTTATTTTCCTTTCCCATGAACAAGAACACTGGGCTGTTCGAAACGCGTTGGGAGTATACAATTGAAGGAATGCTTGCTGTTGTTAGCCACAATGCTTTTCTAAATAGAGGCATCCCAAATTTCTGTTTGTGGCTCCTCAAATGGACGCTTTGTGGTTTGATGTAAAGCGACCTTGTCCGGTCGCGAGGAAGCCCGCTGCTGAAACTAGCGGATTAAGCGCTCTTAACCAGCAAGCGCATTGAAAGCAGAAAGGCCATTTTTCTACTAATGCACGGAGGCACACACAAGAGGTACCTTCGTCCACTGGGGTTTTATAATGGACTATTAATTTGACTGTGGCGGCACCCACATGGGTAAAACTATGAGAACAACAAGCTCCATCATGCCGTGTTACACTCATTGAAGGAGGCGGAACTATGAATACTTATTAAGGTGTTTCCCGTAATGACTGCCATTTTCATTTTCCTTTCCCGTGAACAAGAACACTGGGCTGTTCGTAATGCGTTGGGAGTATACAATTGAAGTAATACTTGCTGTTGTTAGCCACGTTGCTTTTCTAAATAAAGGCATCCCAAATTTCTGTTTGTGGCTCCTCAAATGGACGCTTTTGTGGTTTGATGTAAAGCGCCCTCGTCCGGTCGCGAGGAAACCCGCTGCTGAAACTAGCGGATTAACCTCTCTTGACCAGCAAGCGCATTGAAAGCAGAAAGGCTGTTTTTCTACTAATGCATGGAGGCACAAACAAGAGGTACCTTCGCCCACTTGGGTTTTAATATGGACCATTAATTTGACTGTGGCGGCACCCACATGGGTAAAACTACGAAAACAACAAGCTCCAGCATGCCGTGTTACACTCATTGAAGGAGGCGGATCTATGAATACTTATTAAGGTGTTTCCCGTAATGACTGCCATTTTCATTTTCCTTTCCCGTGAACAAAAACACTGGGCTGTTCGAAACGTGTTGGGAGTATATAAATGAAGGAATACTTGCTGTTGTTGGCCACGTTGCTTTTCTAAATAAAGGCATCCCAACTTTCTGTTTGTGGCTCCTCAAATGGACGCTTTTGTGGTTTGATGTAAAGCCGCCTCGTCCGGTCGCGAGGAAGCCCGCTGCTGAAAATGGCGGATTCAGCGCTCGTTACCAGCGAGCGCATAGAAAGCAGAAAGGCAGTTTTTCTACTAATGCATGGAGGCACACACAAGAGGTACCTTCGCCCACTGGGGTTTTAATATGGACTATTAATTTGACTGTGGCGGCACCCACATGGGTAAAACTATGAGAACAACAAGCTCCAGCATGCTGTGTTGCACTCATTGAAGGAGGCGGAGCTATGAATATTTATTAAGGTGTTTCCCGTAATGACTGCCATTTTCATTTTCCTTTCCCGTGAACAAGAACACTGGGCTGTTCGAAACGCGTTGGGAGTATACAATTAAAGGAATGCTTGCTGTTGTTAGCCACGTTACTTTTCTAAATAAAGGCATCCCAAATTTCTGTTTGTGGCTCCTCAAATGGACGCTTTTGTGGTTTGATGTAAAGCGGCCTTGTCCGGTCGCGAGGAAGACCGCTGCTGAAACTAGCGGATTAAGCGCTCTTAACCAGCAAGCGCATTGAAAGCAGAATGGCCATTTTTCTACTAATGCACGGAGGCACACACAAGAGGTACCTTCGCCCACTGGGGTTTTAATATGGATTATTAATTTGACTGTGGCGGCACCCACATGCGTAAAACTACGAGAACAACAAGCTCCAGCATGCCGTGTTACACTCATTGAAGGAGGCGGAGCTATGAATACTTATTAAGGTGTTTCCCGTAATGACTGCCATTTTCATTTTCCTTTTCCGTGAACAAGAACACTGGGCTGTTCGAAACGCGTTGGGAGTATACAATTGAAGGAATACTTGCTGTTGTTAGCCACGTTGGTTTTCTAAATAAAAGCATCCCAAATTTCTGTTCGTGGCTCCTCAAATGGACGCTTTTGTGGTGTGATGTAAAGCGGCCTTGTCTGGTTGAGAGGAAGCCCGCTGCTGAAACTGGTGGATTCAGCGCTCGTTACCAGCGAGGGCATTGAAAGCAGAAAGGCCGTTTTTCTACTAATGCATGGAGGCACACACAAGAGGTACCTTCGCCCAATGGGGTTTTAATATGGACTATTAATTTGACTGTGGCGGCACCCACATGGGTAAAACTACGAGAACAACAAGCTCCAGCATGCCGTGTTGCACTCATTGAAGCAGGCGGAGCTATGAATACTTATTAAGGTGTTTGCCGTAATTACTGCCATTTTCATTTTCCTTTCCCGTGAACAAGAACACTGGGCTCTTCGAAACGCATTGGGAGTATACAATTGAAGGAATACTTGCTGTTGTTGTCCACGTTGCTTTTCTACATAAAGGCATCCCAACTTTCTGTTTGTGGCTCCTCAAATGGACGCTTTTGTGGTTTGATGTAAAGCGGCCTTGTCCGGTCGCGAGGAAGCCCGCTGCTGAAACTGGCGGATTCAGCGTTCATTACCGGCGAGCGCATTGAAAGCAGATAGGCCGTTTTTCTACTAATGCACGGAGGCACACACAAGAGGTACCTTCGCCCACTGGGGTTTTAATATGGACTATTAATTTGACTGTGGCGGCACCCACATGGGTAAAACTATGAGAACAACAAGCTCTTGCATGCCGTGTTGCACTCATTGAAGGAGGCGGAGCTATGAATACCTATTAAGGTGTTTCCCGTAATGACTGCCATTTTCATTTTGCTTTCCCGTGAATAAGAACACTGGGCTGTTCGAAACGCGTTGGGAGTATACAATTGAAGGAATACTTGCTGTTGTTGGCCACGTTGCTTTTCTAAATAAAGGCATACCAAATTTCTGTTTGTGGCTCCTCAAATGGACGCTTTTGTGGTTTGATATAAAGCGGCCTTGTCCGGTCGCGAGGAAGCCCGCTGCTGAAACTGGTGGATTCAGCGCTTGTTACCAGCGAGCGCATTGAAAGCAGAAAGGCCGTTTTTCTACTTTTGCACGGAGGCACACACAAGAGGTACCTTCGCCCACTGGGGTTTTAATATTGACTATTAATTTGACTGTGGCGGCACCCACATGGGTAAAACTACGAGTACAACAAGCTCCAGCATTCCGTGTTGCACTCATTGAAGAAGGCAAAGCTATGAATACTTATTAAGTTGTTTCCCGTAATGACTGCCATTTTCATTTTTCTTTCCTGTGAACAACAACACTGGGCTGTTCGAAACTCGTTGGAAGTATACAATTGAAGGAATACTTGCTGTTGTTGTCCACGTTGCTTTTCTACATAAAGGCATCCCAACTTTCTGTTTGTGGATCCTCAAATGGACGCTTTTGAGGTTTGATGTAAAGCGGCCTTGTCCGGTCGCGAGGAAGCCCGCTGCGGAAACTGGCGGATTCAGCGCTCGTTACCAGCGAGCGCATTGAAAGCAGAAAGGCCGTTTTTCTACTAATGCACGGAGGCACACACAAGAGGTACCTTCGCCCACTGGGGTTTTAATATGGACTATTAATTTGACTGTGGCGGCACCCACATGGGTAAAACTACGAGAACAACAAGCTCCAGCATGCCATGTTGCACTCATTGAAGGAGGCGGAGCTATGAATACTTATTAAGGTGTTTCCCGTAATGACTGCCATTTTCATTTTCCTTTCCCGTGAACAAGAACACTGGGCTGTTCGAAACGCGTTTCGAGTATACAATTGAAGAAATACTTGCTGTTGTTGGCCACGTTGCTTTTCTAAATAAAGGCATTCTAACTTTCTGTTTGTGGCTCCTCAAATGGACGCTTTTGTGGTTTGATGTAAAGCGGCCTTGTCGGGTCGCGAGGAAGCCCGCTGCTGAAACTGGAAAAGTTTGCGCTATATAAAATATATAAAAGTACACACACACAGCAGCAAAGGGCTTCACAGCATTTCAGAGGCCGCTCACTGCTAGGGGAGTGGGGGGAGGGGTGCGAGCCCTGAAACCAAACAATTCTTATTGTTGTGAAAGGAACACTGTAGGGGCCTGTGCATGTGTGTGCGTACCCGTCTGCGAGTACACACTTGTGAGTAGTCATTAACATAAGGATATGTCCATGCCAATGTGTTCTTGTATATCGTAATCGGTGCTAATGTAAAGCTCTTGCATACGTTCGGGTCGAGTTTGTGCACAATGAAATATATATAAATACACACACACAGCAGCAAAGTGCTTCAAACCCTTCAGAGGCCGTTCACTGCTGGGGTGGGGTAGGGGAGGGGTGCAAACCCTGCAACCACACACTCCTTATTGTCTGTGAAAGGAACACAGTAGGGTCGTTTGCATGTGTTTGCATACCAGCCTGCATGTACACACTTGTGAGTAGTCATTAACATAACAATATGTCCTTGGCAATGTGTTCTTGTATATTGTTATCCGTGCTAATGTAAAGCGCTCGCATATATTAAGGTTCTGCGATTTTCGTTCTCACTTCGTATTCAGCCGCCATTTTGTGTCCAGCCGCCATTTTGTGTTGCCTTTACTCAGGCAGCACGGCGAACATGGTGTTTTTGCCTTTCCAGCTGCTATGCATCTCTTTTAGTTAAAAAGTAACCCTCTGTCCTTGTTTACGAAACCGATGTCAGGGACTGGCCGAGTTTGTTAATCCATGTCTAGACTGATTGATCCCTGTTTTTGTTGACTGTTTGAGTCTCACCATTCTTCCTTCACTTTATCTTGTTTGACTGGCCTTCGCTATTCTCTCCTTGTATTCTCCTATTACACAACTATCCTTTGAAACACGCAAATATGTCCTACCACCTGCAAATTGAATTACATGCACTAGCATTGATTAACTTGAGGGGAGGAGAGAACACGGGGTCTGAAAGAAGGGCGTTTTTGGGACATACCATAGCTTGTTTTCCAACTTTTCCTATTGGTTAGCTTTGTATGTGTTGAGAATACATGTCGTAAATATGTGTACTATAAAAGATTGTGCGCCACGGAATTAAGTGGCAGTCTCCTAAGAATATACTTCTGTACTTCTTGGATAACTGTGCTTAGTTGCAGCTAATAAACCTGATTTTCTACGCCTAATAGAATGTCTCGTGTCTCTGTTTGACAAGGCAGGTGAACCCGGAGATATTAGGCGTGCCCTGCGCCGCTAGGCCCATAAGGCCCAGTTCTCCAACTGGCACCCAACGTGTGGGCGGCTTCAGTGGTAGTGGTTCAGCCAAAGGGTCGTGAGGAGCCTCGCAAGAAAATTCTGGAGGATTCGCGAACCACGTCAAGAAACCCCTGTATGTCGAAGTGGACCGAAGGTCTTTTTCAGCACGGCTACTCCTTTCCGACGGCTGCTGACGACTGCTGCCCTGACTGCCGCCCTGCCTTGGCCCTCTGATGATTATTGGTATCGCGAGACGTTAAACGGACATCTGTTGGCGTGAGAAAACACTTAGTTAAGTATTCGTGGGTAGTGCCCACCCTTTTGTTTTTGTTATTCGACTCATGCATTAGTCGAAGCCAAGGGGTAAGTATGTTTGTGCTGTGATCATTGCCTTAAACCCCTTGAAGTGTGTGAACAGTCCAGTTCGTAACGAAATGCCTGGACTTAGTAAGTTTCGAAAGTTTTGCTGTCTTGACTGTAATAGGGATTCCCGGCTAGAGGACTCTTGTCCAATTCCTCCGGTTGGAACTCCCACTTATGAGCTCTATTCGAAACATGGTCTTGGCCCTATTATTTTTAATGACACATGGATCCGATATACAAAGAATGATGTGGTTCTGCAGTGGCCACAAAATGGTAGCTTTGAACGTGACATATTAGATAATCTAGAAACAATTTTGTTTAAAAGAAAAGCCCAGCCGGCAATGTTTGACTTTTTCCGCCTATACCGTAAAGCAGCCAAACAGAAAGAAATTAAACAGGCAAAAAGAGATAAGAAAGCGCAAGATATGTCGATTTTACAGGCTGCTCAGCAGTTCAGGAATAATGAGACTGATCAGATGATTAAAATTTCAGAAAGACAGCATCGTATGGCAATAGATAGATGTTATCCTGTGTTGTCTACTCCCCACAGAATAAAGATCTTGACGAAGATCCTTTAATGTCTCATTTGTTGAGATTACCTCCGCCTTATGTATTAGGTGCTAATGCACCCCCATTACAACCTATTGTTCAGCAACCCGTTGTTCAACCAGTTGTTCCGGTTCTTCACAATTGCCTCTTCCGGTAATTCCACCTCCACCTCCTTTGCCATCGGCTTCTGTACCTCAGTCTCCTTTAGCGTCAGTTTCTCTTACAACTGTTGATCCTTCTCCTGCTGTGCTTAATACATTGTCTCCTGTTTTACTGTCAGATTCCCCTACAGCTAGAAAACGATTAGTCAACACTGTTTCTGGTCTTTTGTCACCTTTCTTTGGGTCTCTTAATTTGACTCCTATCTTGTCCCGAAGGCAATCTCGTAGTCAAATTCCAGACTCTGATGAACAAGTTAGGTTAAACTCTCTCGCTCACGATTGGATCATGAGTGGTTCACAGTATAGTGTGCGCGATTTCCTGGATACTTTTCTCCAGTGGAATGCGCCCACGCAGAGATATGTTTTTAATGTTATGTGTAATGTCCTTGTTAAAGGATGGGGTGATATGGATTTGGATTTACCTCCTCAGGGTTTGTTTGACATACAGGCTAAATTTGATAAAGGACTTATTGTGGGTCTTGACGTTGAAGAGGCCGTTCAGACGCTTGTCACTTTCAGGTCTTCCTTTTTTTCTCAAGCTTCTCCCGAACCTGATCCTGCGGTTCAGCGTAAAATAAAACACTACCCTATGCGAGAAGTTTCTCCAATATGGAGAGATGCGGTTCCACAGGCAGGTAATGTTCCAGGTGTCCCTGCTCATTTTCAGCGTATATGGGTACATGTCCCCTGGAAACGATCTGAAGTCTTGGCACTTAAACAGTCTTTACCGGACCCTCGTAAGAATCCTGCAGGGTATTATAAAAAACTGTCCCAGACTGTTGATGCGTGTGTTATGAATTTGGCAGATATTGATTTGCTGATGGGAAATATAGTCCCTCATGCATTGTGGGCTAGGATTCGTAGGGAAGACCACGATCAAGCTTTAGGTGGTAATTGGGGTGCTCTAACTGCCGCGGATGCAGCACAAGTAGGTGGTGCTAAACCCGATAATTTGATCACAGAATTGCCTGGTAGAATAATAGCTTTAATGAAAACGATGATGCCAGCCTTACGGGTTAACTGGTATAAGTTAGCTGCGTGTAAACAAAAGAAAGACAAGAGTGTCTCCGATTTCTTTACTCGTTTCGAGGAAACGTTCATTGACCATAGTGGTCAAGATATGAGTACGGAGGGTGGATAGCGATTATTTGTGGATACATTTGTATTTAATTTATTTCCAGATTTATCGCATAAATTGAAAGATTCCGAGAGTTCGTGGGCCGTTTCATCGTCTGCCCAGATATTAGCTACGGCTCAGTACTATGAGAATAGGGATACGGAAGAAAAGGATAAGATGGAGAAAAAGACTAAAGCGTTGAAGACGAAGGTTCTTTTACAACAGGCTTATCCCCCTCGTTCTGCTCAGCGTCAGTTGCAACAGCCTCCACAATTTCAAAGGTTGTTACAGAAACCTGCACCTTTTGTTCCGCGACCTTCATTGGGTCCTAATCAATGTGCCTATTGTAAAGAGGAAGGTCATTCCAAGAGTAGTTGTCTGGTTTTATTGCAGCGTAATGGTGGACTATCAGGGCCGTGGTGGTTTCCAGTCAGCATCTAGGGGTAGAGGGCGAGGTGCGTTGTCTCAGGGACAGCGTTCCTTTCCCCCTCAGAATACCATGAATTATTTTGATCAGCAGAATTCTCAGTCTGCACAATATTACAATGATGATTATTGTACTGAAAGAGAGAACCAGGATTTTCATACTAGCTAGGACAGCCAGGGGCAAAGCAGGGGAGTAGTATCAGTTCCAGTGGATCAGAATGGGCCTTATGTTAACGTTGTTGCATTGGGTGCTACAGAGCCATTTCTTTCGGATACTGGTGCGATGAGAAGTTCTATCATTCACTCCAAACTCCCTGGGGCACCTTTGTCTGGCTTAACGAACGTTTTTGTAGGATTCTCTGGCGCCCCAGTTCGCAACCCGATTTCTTGTCCTTTACCTATTTCCATTGGTCCTTATGATTTGGAAGCCCTGCTCATTTTAACGACTGGTTGTGGTGAGAATTTGTTGGGTTTGGACTTATTGAAACGTCTACATGCAACGTTGTATTGTTCTCCCTCTGGTGTACATCTTACTTTGGGTGATAAATTGGTCTCTCCTATGTTTTTGTCTGAAGATGAACTGCCACTTGAATTGCGCTCACTTCCTGCTACGCTTTGGGCCACGGGTCCGAATGATGTTGGTTTACTCGAAAGTCCACCTTACGTGATTACTGTCAAGCCTGATGTGAAGCTACCACGCATTCCTCAGTATAAAATTTCCAGTGATGGTGAACGAGCTTTGTTGGCTATCGTTTATGATTTGGTTCAGAAGGGTGTGGTTGAGGAAATTAGAGGAAATGTTTGCAATAGTCCTGTTCTGCCTGTTCTTAAATGTACTGATACTTCTAAGCCTCCTGTATACCGTTTTGTGATTGATCTTCGAGAGGTCAACAAAATTGTTGTCCCTCAGTTTCCTGTTGTTCCAGATATCACTGCTTTGCTCACAATGATACCTGGTTCGGCTGCTTAGTTCTCGTTATTATCTTAAAAATTCTTTCTTTAGCATTTCTATTGCTGAGGAAAGTAGGGATCTCTTTGGTTTCTCTCTTGGAGGCTGAAGTTTTCGATTTAAACGTGCACCTCAAGGCTATTGTGAAAGTCCCTCCATCTATAGTCAGGCTTTGAAATCCCAGCACAATACTTTTTCTTTGCCTCCAGGTGCTACTCTTGTTCAGTATGTGGACGATCTGTTAGTAGCTGCCGATTCAGAGGAGATTTGTAAGAATGCGACTGTTTTGCTTTTGCGTCATTTGTTCGATTTACATCATAAGGTGTCACCTTCTAAATCACAATACTGTCGCCAAGAGGTTACCTATTTAGGTCATCTCTTGTCAAAGGAGGGAAGGCGATTGACTCCAGAACGTATTCATGCAATTGCACGAATGTCTGTACCATCTACACAAAGGGAGGTGCGTGCCTTTCTGGGCATTACCTCTTATTGTAGACAGTGGATTCCGTATTTTTCCTTGTTGGCTAAACCTTTGTTGGCACTTACACTGAAAGATACACCCCAACCTCTTCCTTGGACTGATGAATGTCAGAAAAGTTTTTCTGATTTATGTACTGCTTTATGTTCTGCTCCTGTGTTGGGTACTCCAGATTATAGTAAGCGTTTCACACTCTATGTGCATGAAAGAGAAGGTTGTGCATTGTCAGTTTTAACACAACAATTCGGAGACAAACAAAGACCATGTGCCTATTTTTCGGCTACTTTGGATCCAGTAGCCAAGTCATTGCCTAGTTGTCTCAGAGCAACAGCAGCAGCAGCAATCTCCATTTGTCAATCTGCTGGATTGGTATTGGATCACACTCTTGTTGTTATGGTACCACATGCAGTGGATACTCTCTTGAATAGAACGAAAACGCAACATCTCACGAGTGCTCGCTTGTCTGGGTATGAGTTGACGCTTTTGGCTAGTCACATACATATCAAGCAATGTAATGTTCTAAATACAGCAACATTGTTACCTATCTCAGATGAGAAAAATACACAAGAACAGCATGATTGTTTTCTTCGTGCAGAAGAAGAAACTAAAGGCAGGATAGATTTAAAAGACACACCACTTGTGGACCCGGATCAGATTCTATGGGTGGATGGGTCTTGTTTCAAGCTTCCTAATGGTGAAACGACTGCAGCTTACGTGGTTACTACTTTGTATACAGTAGTAGAAACTGCACGCATTACACAGAATTCAGCACAAGCAGCTGAGTTGATTGCATTGACGAGAGCATGTGTGTTGGCGAAAGGAAGGAGAGTGACTGTTTATACTGACAGCCAATACGCCTTTGGCGTGGCTCATAGTTTTGGTTGTTTGTGGAAGGAAAGAGGATTCTTTACTTCCCATGGGACTAAAATACAGCATGGTCAGTTGGTAACTGACCTTCTTGAATCACTTGCCTTGCCTATTCAAATAGCGATTGTGAAATGCAGTGCACATAAAAGAATCACTGATGATGTAGGTTGCGGGAATGCGTTTGCAGATGAGGTAGCGAAAGAAACAGCGAGAGATGTTACAAGCCGTATGTATGTTGCAGGTCCTACAAGATGGGTCAGAGAAGGAGGTATGTGTGAGGACACAGTAGAAAGTGTGAAAATGATCCAAGAAGAAGCAACTGAGGAGGAATTGAGTAAGTGGAGAGAAAGTACGGGAATGTTGTATGCGACAGGATGTTGGATGGAATTGTCAGAACACCAACGTTGGTTATTACCAGATGCTTATGTACTGCCAGTGGTTACTATGGTGCATGGTCCAGCGCATATCAGTGCGAAAGGAATATGTAAGCTTTTGGCTCCTGTATGGCAGAATGAAGGTATCCCTAGATGTGCGGAAAATGTGGTAAAGCATTGTATCGTTTGCTTGATGCATAATCCAGGAAAGGGAACCCCAACTCCGCCAGGTCATTTTGCTCCCCCTATGTATCCTTTTGAGGTATTACAAATTGATTACATTCAGATGGAACGTTCCAATAACCTCAAGTATGTCCTGGTGGTGGTCTGTGCCTTTTCCCGATGGATAGAGGCCTACCCCCTAAAGGATAATACTGCTTTGTCCACTGCCAAGGTTCTTTTGAAGGAATTTTTCCCGAGGTTTGGTTTGTCGCGCATTGTCTGGAGTGACAATGGAAGTGAATTTGTAGGTCAAATTATGCAGAAGGTGTTTGCGGGTCTTGGTATTAGGCAGAAATTCCACGCGGCAAACCACCCTCAGTCAGCGGGTTTGGTAGAGTGCTATAGTGGCACTCTCAAGCTCAAATTAGCAAAGATTCAGGCCAGCACGGACCTTGCTTGGCCCGATGCTCTACCTTTGGCACTTCTCTCTACGAGAACAACTGTACATTCTCGTTTAGGACTTAGTCCTTATGGGGTCGTTTTTGGGCGCCCAGCTAATGTTTGGGGAGTCCCTCGACCTAAAACGTTTTCTGACATTCCATACCCATTGTTGGTTGATTATTTGCATGACCTCACCACTAAATTACGTGTTATTCATCAACATGTTCAAAACGCTTTGCCGGAGGTTTCCTCAGATCCAGGTCATTCCATTCAACCTGGAGACTTGGTATGCCTAAAAAACTTCCAGAGGAAAAAGAATTTGGAACCTCGTTGGGGACCCCCGCGACAGGTGCTCCTTGTTACACGTACAGCTGTGAAGGTTGTTGGGAAAAAAAACTGGGTCCACGGCATGCACTGTAAAAGGGTACCCTTACCTTTACCTTATGACCAGTGGATCCGAGAAGGTGTAGGCGACAGTGAGAGTGAGAAAGTACCCTGATTTGTACCTTTCAGTAGTGCACGTCTGGACTGGACAAGTTCTGAGAAAGAAGATGACGACGTGTTGCAAGAAGCGGTACCAACGCCTCTTCGATTGAATACCACGAACCCAGAGACTTTGTTTCGAGACCAAACGATACCTGGCAAAACACGGTACAACCTAAGACCTAGGTTGACTAAAGACAATTGAATACTTTTCTTTTTCTCTTTTGGTTACTCTTTTTGTGAAAGACATTCCCTTTTTCACTATCCATCAAGTTGCAGGGTCACGGTATGAGTCTTAGGCTGTGACCTGAGTAGTGACATAGGTCTGCAGGACTTGCAGTGTCATAGGGCGGCTAATAACCACAACTAAGTGATCCAGGAAGGTTACCGTGAGCAACGCCTTAGAGAATGGATAATAAAGTGGAAGAGAGTGATAAAAAAGTTGCCATGAAAATGAAGTATAAGAAATTATTGTTTAATAGATGTGGCGTAACACTATGTATTTCAGTATGTTTATGTATTTTATTAGCTTGTGTGGGTTGGGTTGTCCACACTATACAGCAAGCACCTGCTCCAACTTCTGTTCCTTTGCCTTCTTCTCCTACTACCTCCTCGTACAAGTTCTATACACTCCCAGATCATGAGCAAGTCAGGAGAACAGAATACTTCAACAATTCATTTATCCAGTTGTTACAACTGGTAGTCAACACTACTGATTGTTGGGTTTGTGGGCTTATGCCCCATAAGGCCGAGAAAGGGATGCCATATTTAGTCCTTCCGTTTTCTTATGAAGGTTCTGCTTGGGCTTATTTGGCTATGTTTTCTAATGCATACCAAAATCAACTCCGACATCCTCCTGGTGGTCCACATAATAGTGGAGCAGATTTTAGTCATAGTTCTTTGATAGAGGGAATAGTGACTATGGCTAAAATTGCCGAAATTGGTAAGATTCCTGTTGATGAGAAACGGGCATATGACGGTTGGAACGTGACTCGTTACGTTACTAGCCTTACTGATAAGGCTAGACAAAGAAGATCTTTGCCAATTTGGACCATACCTCATAAAGGTAACTTATGTCTGCAGATAAATAATCAGAATAAGAAGAATAAACAGGAAAAGAGTGTTTGTTCCCATACATATATCTATTCATCCCTGATTTCTTCACCGTTGGTACCATCTCAAGGTACATATTTTGTCTGTCATGATAGAGCCTATACATGGCTTCCCACCAATTTTTCAGGAACATGTTACGTGACTTTCCTTTTTCCCCCTACATACACTGCTCCTTCAGGTCATCACAGAAAAAGATATGGCAGAGGGGTTATTGATTGTAAGCACACATCTGGACAAGAGGGAGGAGACTTTATCAAAGGGTTTCTTCCTTTTTGGGGCCCAATGGCCAATAGCAGAAACATTATACAGTTAGTTCGTGTTGTCGAGGCTACCATAAATATAACTTCCGGAGCCTTGAGTAATCTGACAGCCGAACTTCAGGCGGATCGTCTTATGACTTTGCAAAACCGAATGGTTTTAGACATTGTCCTTGCAGATAGAGGAGGAGTCTGTAAATTGATTGGGTCCAGTTGCTGCATTTTTATTCCTGATAATGCTCCTACAGTATACCAAGCCATTTCTAAGCTACACGTGATCTCCGAGTCTATTCACTAGGACGCAGGAGATTGGTCTGTGATGGGATGGTTTTGGGGACTACTGTCCACTTGGGGATGGAATGTGTTAACTTTCCTCTGGATGATTTTAGCCATCATTTTCTCTTGTTGTCTTTGTTTGCAGTGCGGCCCCACCATCTGTGGTCTTTGTGCCACCTTGTGTGTCCCAAAGCCTGTGTCACATAAAACAGAGAATATTAAAATGATGTTGCAGTAACAGCTCAATGACCTCATGACCATTGACATTGACGCAGACTAACTTGAGTTCTTTGTGTTTTGCCTGAGTAATGGCAAAAGGAGGGGCTGAGGTTCTGCGATTTTCGTTCTCACTTCGTATTCAGCCGCCATTTTGTGTCCAGCCGACATTTTGTGTTGCCTTTACTCAGGCAGCATGGCGAACATGGTTTTTTGCCTTTCCAGCTGCAATGCATCTCTTTTAGTTAAAAAGTAACCCTCTGTCCTTGTTTACGAAACCGATGTCAGGGACTGGCCGAGTTTGTTGATCCATGTCTAGACTGATTGATCCCTGTTTTAGTTGACTGTTTGAGTCTCACCATTCTTCCTTTACTTTATCTTGTTTGACTGGCCTTCGCTATTCTCTTCTTGTATTCTCCTATTACACAACTATCCTTTGAAACACGCAAATATGTCCTACCACCTGCAAATTGAATTACATGCACTAGCATTGATTAACTTGAGGGGAGGAGAGAACACGGGGTCTGAAAGAAGGGAGTATTTGGGACATTCAATAGCTTGTTTTCCAACTTTTCCTATTGGTTAGCTTTGTATGTGTTGAGAATACATGTCGTAAATATGTGTACTATAAAAGATTGTGCACCACGGAATTAAGTGGCAGTCTCCTAAGAATATACTTCTGTACTTCTTGGATAACTGTGCTTAGCTGCAGCTGATAAACCTGATTTTCTACGCCTAACCGAGTGTTTCGTGTCTCTGTCTGACAAGGCAGGTGAACCCGGAGATATTAGGCGTGCCCTGCGCCGCTAGGCCCATAAGGCCCGGTTCTCCAATATTCGGGTCAATTTCGCACTATATAAAATGTATATAAATACACACACACAGCAACAAAGTGCTTCAAGGCACTTTAGAGGCCGTTCACTGTTGTGAAGGGTGGGGTGCGAACCCTGCAACCACACACTCCGTATTGTCTGTGAAAGGAACACAATAGGGACGTGTGCATGTGTGTGTGTACCTGCCTGCATTACACACTTGTGAGTAGCCGTTAACATAACGATATGTCCATGCCAATGTGTTCTTGTATATTGTAATTGGTGCTAATGTAAAGCGCTCGCATATATTCGGATTGAGTTTGCACTATATAAAATATATATAAATAAAAACACACACAGCAGCAAAGTCCTTCACAGCACTTCAGAGGCCACTCACTGCTGGGGTGGTTGGGGGAGGAGTGCGAGCCCTGCAATCACACACTCCGTTTTGTCTGTGACATGAACACAGTAGGGGCGTGTGCATGTGTGTGTGTGTGTGTACCCGCCTGTATGTACACACTTGTGAGTAGTCTTTTACATAACGATATGTCCATGACAATGTGTTCTTGTATATCATTATCGTTGCTATGTAAAGCGCTCGCATATATTCGGGTCGAGCTCGCGCTATATGAAATATATATAAATATTCACACACAGCAGCAAAGTGCTTCACAGCGTCCTGGGCGTGGAAAGCTCGTATCGTAATCAGTGCTAATGTAAAGTGCTTGCATATATTTGGGTCGAGTTCGCCCTATATAAAATATATATAAATACGCACACACAGCAGCAAAGTGCTTCACAGCACTTCAGAGGCCGCTCTCTGCAGGGGGCTTGGGGGAGGGGTGCGAGCCCTGCAACCACACACTCCTTATTGTCTGTGAAAGGAACACAGTAGAGGCATGTGTGTCTGTGTACCTGCCTGCGTGTACACACTTGTGAGTATTCGTAAACATAACGGTATGTCCATGCCAATGTGTTCTTTCATATCATAATGGGTGCTAATGTAACGTGCTTGCATATATTCGGGTCGAGTTCATGCTATATAAAATTTATATAAATACACACACAGCAGCAAAAGGCTTCACAGCACTTCAGAGGCCGCTCACTGCTGGGGGTGTGGGGGGAGGGGTGGGAGCTCTGCAACCACACACTCCTTATTGTCTATGAAAGGAACACAGTAGGGGCATGTGCATGTGTGTGTGCGTACCCGCCTGCATGTACACACTTGAGAGTAGTCGTTTACAATTACATAACGATATGTCCATGACAATGTGTTCTTGTATATCATTATCGTTGCTATGTAAAGCGCTCGCATATATTAGGGTTGAGGTCACACTATATAGAATATATATCAATACACACACACAGCAGCAAAGTGCTTCACAGCGTCCTGGGTGTGGAAAGCTCTGGTAGCTAGAGTACAGCTCTCGTATTTATATGCCCCACTTTTACCCATAGCTTCGCATCTGGGAATTTCGGCTGCTTGGGAGCCCGCTGCATTGAAGGAGCTTGCGGCTGCGAGTATTACCCGGATGGGTGATCTGTACAAGGAGGGTCACTTCAAAACCCTTGGAGAAGCTCAGAATGATGTAAATCGCTCCTTTATGTTTCTATTTACATACGTTACGGTCAGGCAGGCTGTTCTGGATGCGTATCCGGACTTCCCTGGGGAGCCTACAATCCTTCGGGCACTACATGCAATGCTGGCAGGAGGGAGCCGTAAAGGACTTATTACTAGGCTTTACTATGCTCCCCAGCGGGAGCAAGAGTTTGAGGATCACCGGTCACGCCAGCGTTGGCAGGCCGCGATTGGTGGTCCGAATTCGATGGAGGTATGGTCGGCAAATTGTGAACTCACAGGACGGCTCATAGCTAACTGCAACCTCAGGATCATTCATTTCAAATTTCTACATCAAATATATTATTCGCCTCTGCAACTCCACAAGTATGGCCTGAGGTAATCGGCGAGCTGTATGCGATGTGGCGCTGGTGATGCAGATTTTTATCATGTTGCCTGAATGTGTGGGACAGTGCTCGCATTCTGGGCAGGAGTGGCTCGTATATTGTCGGAGGTGGGGCTGGAGCCCGTGGCCTGTACGCCTGAAGTATGTCTGCTAGGGTATGTGAGCCATTTGAAACCAGCCAATAGACGCTCGTGGCGGTATCCACTCTGATGGCAAAGTGGGTGGTGGCGAAGATATGGGGATCAAGGTCTGCTCCTATTATCAAACTGTGGCTTAAAGATCTAGCCTATTGCAGGGACCAGCTGCAGGTGTATGAGGAGGAGCTGCCTGCAGCCTCTCTCCCTAAAGATTTTTGGAGCCCTATAACAGCGTACCTGCTGGCACATCCTGATTTATTTTGAGGGGTGATGCTCCATGAATGACAATGCTATGGACACTCTTGTTAAACTATTAATGACCAGAAAATACTCCACTATTCGATCTAACTGCTGTGTTCTGGTATTTTTTGTGATGATGCTACCTGTTTGTAACTGGTCGCTATGCAATACAATAGGGGCGTGTGCATGTGTGAGCGTACCCGCCTGCGTGTACACACTTGTGAGTAGTCGTTAACATAATGATATGTCCATGCCAATGTGTTCTTGTATATCGTAATCAGTGCTAATGTAAAGCGCTTGCATATATTCGGGTCGAGTTTGCCCTATATAAAATATATATAAATACACACACAGAGCAGCAAAGTGCTTCACAGTTCTTCAGAGGCCGCTCTCTGCAGGGGGGTTGGGGGAGGGGTGCGAGCACTGCAACCACACACTCCTTATTATATGTGAAAGGAACACAGTAGGTGCGTGTGCGTGTGTGTGCGTACCCTCCAACATGTACACACTTGTGAGTAGTCGTTAAGATAACTATATGTCCATGACAGTGTGTTCTTGTATATCATTATCGTTGCTATGTAAAGCGCTCGCATATATTCGGGTTGAGTTCTCGCTATATGAAACATATATATAGATGCACACGTACACAGCAGCAAAGTGCTTCACATCACTTTGGAGGCCGCTCACGTCTGGGGGGGGGTGGAGGGAGGGGTGTGAGCCCTGCAACCACACACTCCTTATTGTCTGTGAAAGGAACACAGTAGGGATGTGTGCATGTGTGTGAGTACTGGCTGGCGTGTACATACTTGTGAGTAGTCATTGACATAACGATATGTCCATGCCAATGTGTTATTGTATATCGTAATCGGTGCTAATGTAAAGCGCTCACATATATTCGGGTCGAGTTTGTGCTATATAAAATATATATAAATACACACACACAGCAGAAAAGTGCTTCACAACACTTCAGAGGCCGCTCACTGCTGGGGGGAGATGGGGGTAGGGGTGCGAGCCCTGTAACCATCACTCCTTATTGTCTGTGAAAGAAACACAGTAGGTGCGGGTGCATGTGTGTGTATACCCGCCTGCGTGTACACACTTGTGAGTAGTCGTTAACATAACAATATGTCCATGCCAATGTGTTCTTGTATATCGTAATCGGTGCTAATGTAAAGCGCTTGCATATATTCGGGTCGACTTTGCGATATATAAAATATATATAAATACACACACACAGCACCAAAGGGCTTCACAGCACTTCAGAGGCCGCTCACTGCTGGGGGGGTGGAGGAGTGGTGTGAGTCCTGCAACCACATACTCATTTTTGTCTGTCAAAGGAACACAGTAGGGGTGTGTGCATGTGTGTACGTACCCGCCTGCGTGTACACACTTGTGAGTAGTTGTTAACTAAGCATGGGCTGAAAATTCGTTCCGCTCGTGGAATTTGCTGATTTTCCGCTATTTCGCGACCCGCGAATCTCGTGAAATCGCGGTAAAATCCGCGAATCAGCGTGGACGAATTTTCAGCCAAGCACTTACAGGGTTACAGCAGCAGGTGCAAAAGTTGAAGCTAATTTTTTGTAACCTTTTACAAAAGGGTTACAAAGAAATTAACTTCAACTTGGGCACCTGCTGCTGTAAGCCTGTAAGTGCTTCCTGGCGCCTCGTTGCCTACTTGCAACTATTCTCTGACCCTGCTCTGACCCTTGAAGCAGGGTCAGAGAATAGTTACAAGTAGGCAATGAGGCGCCTGTCACGAAAATTAAACCTCAACAGGAAGCACTGATAGATATAAAAACAAGCATTTGCAATGCAATAGGTCTCTCATTAGAAAACTTTGAGCTATTGGTCTTGTAAATGACAATTTTTTTTATTTATGTGTTGGTTTTGAAAATAGCTAAATTAATAGCTTTGTCATTTACAATGCCAATAGTTATAACTTTCGCAAATGTGACACCTATAGCATTTGTAATGCAAAATGTTTTGTATTTACGTGACTTAGCTGTATTGATATTAGAAATTACAATGGCTTTTAATTTTTTTAAATAATTAATACTTAAATAAAAGTGATTTTAATTTATAATGGCAATAGCTTAAACTTTTGTAAATAACTTTTGTGAAGATTATGTTCAGTGTATTTTATTGTGACGAAAATCCAAGAACAGAAGTGAAATATTAACATCTTTTTGTGACATTTGTAATAAAGTTTGAAACATTGAGAGAACATATTTGAACCAGTTGTTGTTGAATGGTTGCGCAGATTGATGCTGGGGTGGTGCTGAGTGGTGCTTTGGTGGTGCTGAGTGGTGCTGTGGTGGTGCTGAGTGATAATGTGGTGGTGCTGAGTGATGCTGTGGTTTTGCTGAGTGATGCTGTGGGGGTGCTGTGGTGGTGCTGATTGGTGCTGTGGTGGTGCTGAGTGATGCTGTGGTGGTGCTGAGTGATGCTGTGGTGGTGCTGAGTGGTGCTGTGGTGGTGCTGAGTGATAATGTGGTGGCGCTGAGTGATGCTGTGGTGGCGCTGAGTGATGCTGTGGTGGCACTGAGTGGTGCTTTGGTGGTGCTGAGTGGTGCTGTGGTGGTGCTGAGTGATGCTGTGGTGGTGCTGAGTGGTGCTGTGGTGGTGCTGAGTGGTGCTGTGGTGGTGCTGAGTGATGCTTTGGTGGTGCTGAGTGATGCTTTGGTGGTGCTGAGTGTTTGCAGTGGTGGCACTGAGTGGTGCTGTGGTGGTGCTGAGTGGTGCTGTGGTGGTGCTGAGTGATGCTTTGGTGGTGCTGAGTGATGCTTTGGTGGTGCTGAGTGTTTGCTGTGGTGGTGCTGAGTGATGCTGTGCTGGTGCTGAGTGATAATGTGGTGGTGCTGAGTGATGCTGGGGTAGGGCTGGGTGATGATGTGGTGATGCAGAGGGCAGAAAGGCACGAAAAGCAGTCTAACAAAGGGCAGAAGGGCACAAAAAACTAGTCTAACAGAGGACAGAAGGGCAGAAAAACAAGGGAAAAACGAGTCTAACAGAGGGCAGGAGGGCACAAAAAATGAGTCTAACGGGGCAGAAAGGCACAAAAACGAGTCTAACAGAGGGCAGAAGGGCACAAAAAACGAGTCTAACAGAGGGCAGAAGGGCACAAAAACAAGGCAATAACAGAGGGCAGAAGGGCACAAAAAACGAGTCTAACAGAGGGCAGAAGGGCAGAAAAACAAGGGAAAAATGAGTCTAACAGAGGACACAGGGTCACAAAAAACGAGTCTAACAGGGGGCAGAAGGGCAGAAAAACAAGGGAAAAACGAGTCTAACAGAGGACTGAAGGGCAGAAAAACAAGGGAAAAACGAGTCTAACAGAGGGCAGAAGGGCACAAAAAACGAGTCTAACAGGGGGCAGAATGAATCCCGCCCTGCGTGTCTGTCCACACATATGCCACCTTTTTGTGCAATTTGAATTTTTGAATTTAAAAACATTTGTACAGCGCTCGCATACCCAGCGGTTTCATATCGCTAGTGGTGATCAGTGGATGGCAGCAGCAGAGAGATTTAGGGGTAGGCTTGGGTGAACAAAAAAGTTTTAAGGTTTTTCCGGAACGGGGGTAGGAGAGTGAGGTGCGCAGGGCAATCGGGAGGGAGTTCCAAAACGTTGGAGCCAGGACAGCGAATCTCGCTCCGCCCGCCCTCTGCTTTTTAAAGCGGGGAATGGTAAGGAGGGCCAAATGGGCCGAGCGGAGTTCTCTGCCTGGGCAGTATGGTTTGATGAGGGAGCAGATAAACTCGGGAGCAGTGCCCGCTCTGGCTTGATAGGTAAGACAGCCGAGTTTAAACAGGGCACGCTCTCTTATGGGGAGCCACTGCAGGGACCTGAGTAAAGGGGTGACCCGATGATACCTGGGAAGGCCATGAATCAGACGGGCCGCCTGATTCTGCACCAGTTGTAAATGATGGATCATGTATGCAGGGGCTCCGTTATAGACTATGTTGCCATAGTCTATACGGGACAGTACCATGGCCATCATGATGATTTTTAAAGCTGGGGGGGAAAAGAAGCGGGAAACTTTCCTAATCACTCTGAGGGAAAAAAAAGATGAAGAGACCCCAGAATTAACTTGTGGGAGAACAGTAAGCTGGGGATTAAGAAAGATACCCAGGGTCTTCACTTTGGGAACCGGAAGTGGAGGGGTACCAAGGGAGGGGGGCCAGAAAGAGGGAGACCAGGGACTGCAGCCACCTCCGGTCAAGACCAGTTCGGTCTTGTCCGGGTTGAGTTTGAGGTGGCTGCAGTTCATCCAATCTTGAATGAGGGTCATAATGGTTTGAACGTTCAGGGCAGATGAAGGTGAGTGGGACAGGTTGAAGATTAACTGGAGATCATCCGCGTAGTTGAATACGGTGACCTCCAGTTGCTGTAACATAAAAATAAGGGGGAAGATATAAAGGTTAAACAAAAGAGGGGAAAGTGATGAGCCCTGGGGGACCCCGCATTCTACCTTGCGAGAGGCCGCCGCAAAACCAGCCAGATGGACTCCCTGTGTTCTCCCAGCAAGAAAGGACTCTAGCCAGCATAAGGCTAGGCCCTCTACACCCGCCGCCTTGACACGGCTGAGAAGAATGGTATGATCCACCGTGTCAAAAGCGGCGGATAAATCAAGGAGAATCAGGGCTTGCGGAAGGTTGATGTCGATTCCTTCACGCAGCTTGTCCATAACTGAAATGACCACTTTTTCGGTAGAGTGCAGGGGGCGAAAACCAGCTTGACAAGGGGAGAGGCAATGATTTGCCTCAATGTGGGTGCTCAGCGTGGAAGTGATGTGGGTTTCGAGTACCTTTGCAAGGTAGGGGAGGAGTGAAATGGGGCGGTAATTAGAAGCAGAGGAAGGATCGGCGTCCAATTTTTTTTAAATTGGGATGACAGTCGCTGATTTGTGTGAAATGGGAACATGACCATGGATAAGTGAATCATTGAGGAGGGTCAGAGGGGGGATGGGACAAGCTAAGTAGATTTCCCTGAGTATGTTAGCAGGGGCAAAGTCCTGGGGTGAGCCTGATTTGACCCGTTGAAGCAGGGGACGAAGAGTGTCAATGGTAAGGAGTGGGAAGTTGGTCAGTTTAGCAGTGGAGGGGGGGGGGAAGGGTCCACAAAGGTGGGAGAGGGTTGGGGAATGTTATGTTTAATTTTTACAACTTTATCTATAAAAAACTCGTTAAGCGAGTCACAGAGGGATTGAGACGGGGGGATGGTTGATGTGGCTCTAGTGGATGAGGCAAGCTCATGAACAGTGGAGAAGATTTCTTTCGATTGTGACTCCGCAACCAGTATCCTGTGGGTGTAATATTCAGCCTTAGCTTCCAGGATGCTCTTTTTATAGGTGTGCAGAGTGGCCAGGTAAATTGTTTTTAAGGCAGGGTCGTAAGTTCTTCGCCAAGCTCTTTCAGCCCTTCTTGCAGCGAGTTTTTTCTCTTTAAGGTCGGAGGTAAACCAACGGTTGGCTGCATGGGCCCGTTTTACTGAGAGGCGCCTAAGGGGGGCGAATTCGTCTCCTGCCCTCGTGAGCCAGTTGTTAATTGCGGCCAATTGAGGGCCGGCTGTCAAACCAGTAAGGTCCGGGCAGGTCGTGGCCAGGGCCGAACAGAGGGAGGGCATGTTTACCTTACCCCATTTCCGAACCCAGGTGTTTTTGGGAAAGGGGGGTTTGACCGGGAGTGATAGGGCAAGGGAAAACGTGATGGTGAAATGATCTGACCATGGGCAGGGAAAAATAATAGGAGGAGTGGATGAAGCATTTAGTGTCCAGATTTGGTCCAGTGTGTGGCCATGTTGGTGGGTAGGACTGTGGATAAGCGGTACAAAATTCAAATTTTTCATGAGGCTGGTGAATTCCTTGGATTGGGGGCTTTCGGCCGGGTCATTGGGCCAAAAATTAAGGTCCCCTAGTACTAGTACAGAGGAATGATTAACTGCCAAAGTGGCCAAAAGGGTCTGGATCTCGGGGAGGAATGAAGGAGTGGACTGGGGAGGACGGTAAATAAGAACAAAAGTAAGGGGGACTTGATAGGAGGTAGAACGGGCTACAAGAAGGTCAACATCGGTGATAAGTGGGGAGGGGAGGATTTGAAAAGTGACATCAGTGCGTGCTATTAGCGCCACTCCACCTCCCCGCTTGCCGTCAGGGCGATCCGCACGAATGGCGGAATAAGTGGATGGTAGGGCGGCAAGCACATTGGGCAGGGAGTCGGTCTTAAACCAGGTCTCAGTTAAAAACAGGAGATCTGGTTTATTTGTGTCAAGGTAGTCAAATAGCTCGTATTGGTGGTTTACGGCGGACCTGGTGTTTAGAAGGGTAGCCGAAGTAGAAGGCAATTGAGCGGGAGGGACTGGGAGTGATGGAGGGACAGGGGAGGATGTGGAGGCAGATGAAACAAGAGATGATACTAAACTGGGGGGGTGGGATGGGGGAGGACTATATAGACCGAGGAGGTGTAGGCCGGTGGTGGTAGCAGAATTTATACAGCCGGGGGACCACAGGAGGCATAGCTGAGACGGGGTGTAGGTGGTATAGCCAGCAGCGTCCCGTGCCCCTAGCCCCGGCCGGCCACGGACGGGCGCAGACGGGCTTAACTCAGGCGCAACTCCGGCGCGCCTCCGTCGCGCCCGCTGCGCTCGTCCGCTGCGCTGCCTCATGCTGTCCGTATAAGTAGGGGCGGAGCGGCGGGGGAGGGGCAGGGCTGTGGTGGAAGGCGAAGCCCAAGCCAAGATGGCGCCCGCTGCCGCTGGGAGCCCGCGAAGGACCCGATCAGCCCCAGCCGGCAGCTCACCCCTAAATGCCCAAGAATGTCAGATACCTGCACAAGTTTAAGGTAGGTTAATAACAGTTTTAAAAACAATTTCAGCCAGGATGTCGCCACCGCTCGCAATCAGCGGGGCGGGAAATGGGAAAGGCAGCAGCTCGCCAAGCAGCCGACCAATCAGCCCACTGCCACCGGGCCACTGGTCAGACACGAGGGGAGCAGGAAAACGCGCTGCTAAGTAGGGGCGGAGCGGCGGGGGAATGGCAGGGCTGTGGTGGAAGGCGAAGCCCAAGCCAAGATGGCGCCCGCTGCCGCTGGGAGCCCGCGAAGGACCCGATCAGCCCCAGCCGGCAGCTCACCCCTAAATGCCCAAGAATGTCAGATACCTGCACAAGTTTAAGGTAGGTTAATAACAGTTTTAAAAACAATTTCAGCCAGGATGTCGCCACCGCTCGCAATCAGCGGGGCGGGAAATGGGAAAGGCAGCAGCTCGCCAAGCAGCCGACCAATCAGCCCACTGCCACCGGGCCACTGGTCAGACACCCTCTACTCAACTGGAGTACTCTCTACTGTCTAATCAGTAAGTGCTCCCTCGTTGGCTAAATGTATAGGGGCAGATTTACAATAACTGGCGCATCCCCAGGGATGCGCCAGTAGTTATTGTGCGCCGCAGCTCCGCCACCCATGGTGCGCCGCATTTACAATGCGGCGCACCATGTGGCAAAAACGCCACAGATGCGTCACGCATCTGTGCCGTAAAAGCAGCGCATTGCTGGAGCTGCGTCACGCTTGCGACGCATGTCCAGCAATGCTCTGGGGGGCCCTTTCTCCCCAATGCTGCATCAAGCCTTGCGCCTGCTTCAAGCAGGCGCAGGGTTTTGACGCATCATTGGCCTAAAAGTGACTGAGTGAAATCTTGTAGATTTCACTCAGCCACTTTTAGGAGGCGTTCCTGCGCAGGAACGCCCTCCCCTGCGCCGGAACTCTTCCTGATGGCACAGGGCTTTACAACGTGACGCATCTCTCAGATGCGTCACTTTGTTAATACCCAGCACCATGGCGCATCTTTTGTGCTGCCGCTGCGTCACAAAAGGTCTCGGTAGTGGGTGGCAGTGGTGAACCAGAGGGTGGCAGTGATGAACCAGAGGGTGACAGTGATGAACCAGAGGGTGGCAGGGGTGAACCAGAGAGTGACAGTGCTGAACCAGAGGGTGGCAGTGCTGAACCAGAGGGTGGCAGGGGTGAACCAGAGGGTGGCATGGGTGAACCAGAGGGTGGCAGTGGTGAACCAGAGGGTGGCATGGGTGAACCAGAGGGTGGCAGTGGTGAACCAGAGAGTGGCAGTGGTGAACCAGAGGGTGGCAGTGCTGAACCAGAGGGTGACAGTGGTTAACCAGAGGGTAGCAGTGGTGAACCAGAGGTGCTGTGATGAACCAGAGGGTGGCAGTCATGAACTAGAGGGTGGCAGTGGTGAACCAGAGGGTGACAGTGCTGAACCAGAGGGTGGCAGGGGTAAACCAGAGGGTGCTGTGATGAACCAGAGGGTGGCAGTGGTGAACCAGATGGTGGCAGGGGTGAACCAGAGGGTGGAAGTGGTGTACCAGAGGGTGGCAGTGCTGAACCAGAGGGTGACAGTGGTTAACCAGAGGGTGGCAGTGGTGAACAAGAGGTGCAGTGATGAACCAGAGGGTGGCAGTGGTGAACCAGAGGGTGGCAGTGGTGAACCAGAGGGTGACAGTGCTAAACCAGAGTGTGGCAGGGGGGAACCAGAGAGTGGCAGTGCTGAACTAGAGGGTGGCAGTGGTGAACCAGAGAGTGGCAGGGGTGAACCAGAGGGTGGCAGGGGTGAACCAGAGGGTGGCAGTGGTGAACCAGAGGGTGGCAGTGATGAACCAGAGGGTGGCAGTGGTGGACCAGAGTGTGCTGTGCCCATACACGACCGCATGGGTAACTTTGCCATGCAAGCGGCCTGCGAACATGCAAAAATCCCCGCGAACACACAAAAAAACCCCGCGAACACGCAAAAAACCCCGCGAACATGCAAAAAAACCAAAAATTCGCAAATTCGCACGAATTCGCGGATTTTGCGGATTGCGAATTTGATTTCGCGCGAGTTCGCGAAACGCGAATTCGCAAATTTTGCCCACACATAAGCATGGGCTGAAAATTTATTCCGCTCGCGGAATTTGCGGATTATCCGTGATTTCGCGATCCGCGAATCTCGCGAAATCGCTGTCAAATCCGCGAATCAGCGGGGACGAATTTTCAGCCAAGCACTTACAGGGTTACAGCAGCAGGAGCAAAAGTTGAAGCAAATTTTTTGTAACCTTTTACAAAAGGGTTACTAAGAAATTAACTTCAACTTGGGCACCTGCTGCTGTAAGCCTGTAAGTGCTTCCTGGCGCCTCGTTGCCTACTTGCAACTATTCTCTGACCCTGCTCTGACCCTTGAAGCAGGGTCAGAGAATAGTTACAAGTAGGCAATGAGGCGCCTGTCACGAAAATTAAACCTCAACAGGAAGCACTGATAGATATAAAAACAAGCATTTGCAATGCAATAGGTCTCTCATTAGAAAAGTTTGAGCTATTGGTCTTGTAAATGACAATTTTTTTTATTTATGTGTTGGTTTTGAAAATAGCTAAATTAATAGCTTTGTCATTTACAATGCCAATAGTTATAACTTTCGCAAATGTGACACCTATAGCATTTGTATTGCAACATGTTTTGTATTTACGTGACTTAGCTGTATTGATATTACAAATTAACAATGGCTTTTAATTTTTTTAAATAATTAATACTTAAATAAAAGTGATTTTAATTTATAATGGCAATAGCTTAAACTTTTGTAAATAACTTTTGTGAAGATTATGTTCAGTGTATTTTATTGTGACGAAAATCCAAGAACAGAAGTGAAATATTAACATCTTTTTGTGACATTTGTAATAAAGCAAAAAAATGTACAGCTTGAAGATGCTTTCGCATAGAGAAACTGGATCCTACAAACAACCCTAAAACCCACATATTTCGACAATGTATTCCATAAATGTTTCATCTTTTGTTCCATACACCTACACTGTGGTCAGAAGAGCTCACAATTTAAATTGAGACATGTTTTATTTATTACAGAGAGAACTGTACTCTATGTCCTCGAATTTTGTCAAGAGGAAGTGACTAAAAACATTCCTCGATGTCTGTGCTGATTACTGCACCCGAGAGATGGAGAACATTACGATGTCAGATGTGATGTGGCAGAGATCGTACTTGCACCTTTCTTTATAGCTGGACAAAGTTACCAATAAATTATCACTAAAATTACAAATACATTTGTGGTGTGGTCACTACAACCCTTTATGATAAAATATTTTGTGTATAATTTCACATCTGCTGTCCTACCTCTGTGTACCACAAGTCATGAACCCTTTACGATAGAATCTTTTCTGTATTGTTTCATATCTGGTGCCCGTAACTTAGTGTAGCACAAATCATTGACCCTTTATGATTGAATCTCTATGTCTGATCCATTGATTACTGTTGTACTTGTTGCCAGCACCAGCCATTCCCGGAGGGTTGGCTTACAATCACCCCACATGCATCCACCACAGACGTCACTGGACTTGTGACCCTGGTAATAAAAAGGAGTCAAGTGCACGTGCCCGTACCCAGTTCCACTATCTATCTGTGTCCATGTGTTCATTATGTATGCAATATGCTGCCCCTGGGCCCTACCACATTACATAGTGCTCTGGACAGCGTATGCAACCATCTTACCTTTGACAGTGGGGGAAAACTTTAGTTATGTAACTTTGTCTCGGTCATGGCACAAGTACATACAGAGAGACTGCATAATTAGAGTACTGCAAGCAGAGTGTATAGTGAATTTTTAAGTGTATGAGGATCGTCATAGTGATTGTATAAGTACATATGTTGGCGCAGCCTTACTCCGACAACAAGCTTCTCTCTAATTGACTGCCCTCCATGTGCCGAAAACTGAAACTTCAAATTTTCATGGCCCTGTATTGCTACAGCTGCAGCACTCCACTGAATGTGCAATAAACATTCAGATCCACACAGATGTTTCATGTCCACCATCTTTCTTGTGTGGAACTTTGCATGAATATATGGTCAGCGATTCCCCGTACATTACATGTTGCCCATATTGTTGAACTTGGCTCACAGAGTGACACTTTGACTTTTGCAATCCGGGTGACGGTAGCACTCCAACAGGGACACCCGCATCCAGTGTTCTCAGATTTTGTAAGCTTTCTATAGCCCAAACCAATCAAAAAGTAGCCCAAACTAGCCCAATATTGCTACTTTAGGGAAGGAGGGGCAGGGACAGCGTCAATCAGGTGCTGAATGCATTGGAATTGATGTTGCAGCAGGATGCAAAGTAAATATTTGTCTAATAAGGGGCTTTAACATAATACTTTTCTGGAGTGCTGTATACATATTTATAATCTGGCAACTAGGACAAACCAAAATGTTAACGCACAACTGGAAAACTTATAGCCCAATTGTGTGGGATATAGCCCAATCTGGCAACACTGATGCCACAGCCACTCCCTCACGGCTGGTATACACCCACACAACACCCATCCAGCACAGGCGTCACAAGGCACGTGACCCTGCTAATTCAAAAGACCGGGCGCACATGCTCTACACTGTTTTAGAGTTTAGTGTGCATGGCCTCACTTCTCACTGAGTTAGTAGCACCGCAAGCACTGAGCGGGTGTATATCCTGTGATGATGATAGGTGCACTAGTATGTCCTCTGCCATGGCGATATCAAGACTCAGTTCCAAATGTGTGACCGATTACCTTGCAGTACTGCGCTGCATGATGTGGAGGGTGCCATGACCGCGAAAAGGTGAGCAGTGAGGCCTTGGTGCGCAGCGTCGGGCAGATACCTCTGGGCGGCGGGAGTGGATGGGATACAGCAGCCGGAATGCAGAAAGACAGCAGAGCGATTTAGGCGTACACACTCGCATATTCTCTGCCACAGCGTCGGATTGGTAACGCAGACACTGGTGCAATGCCAGAGGGGCCGGTGCCCAGTTCCAACTCTGGATGCTTTTTGGAGCAGTCTGGGGGGCAGATTTGGGTGGTGTCGCTGTTCTTCGGATACAGCCAGCAGACCAGTGGGTGTCTAAATGGCCTTTCTGGAGGCAGATGGGCGCCATTACTTTACGTTTAGGAACAGGCAGAGGTGTCACTTTCTTTGTCTCAAAGGGCCAGCCCATTAATGTATGCATTTCTTGCAGGACAGAGGGCCTGAGCAGAAGTGGCCTCACTTGTTTTTAAGTCACCAGTGTAAATTAATCTGTGCATTTTTTTCTTCTCCCCTCCCCCACCCCCCTTTTATAGATACAATTTTGCCGTAGCAGTGTTTTGAGGAAAGCCAATATGCAAATGTGGGCCACTTTTTTTTTAGCGTGCCAGGATCGATTTGGAATCCTAAACCAACCCTGCTCTGCCATTACTAATTCTAGACTATCTTTCAGATGTGGGAGCTTGAGAGTACCACTAGGACGCGGTAGGTGGTTTAAGACAGAGCGGTGGTGTAAAGGTAAGCTGTGACGGTTTTGTACACAGTACGGGCGTTCAATATCCCTCCTCATCTCTTCATTTCTCTCCCTCACACTCTTTCTATCTACCTCTTCCTAATATACTGTTTGTCTCTTTCTCCTTCTCTTTTCCTCTCTCTCTCACTCTTCCTCTCTTTCCCTGTTCATCTTTCTCACACTCTTTCCCTCTTTCTCTCTCTCTCACTGTTTCTCTCTCTCTCTCTCTTTGTATTTCTCACTTTTCCTCTCTGTGTTCCTCTCACTTTCTTTCTTTTTTCTCTCTCTCTTCCTCTCACTATTTCTCTCTTTCTCTCTGTCTTCTGCTCACTCTTTCTTTCTCTCTCTCTTCTTTGATGGATGCATGACACACAATCTTATCTTGCTTTTTATCTAACAGGCTGAGAATCACGAATCGACGTTCACCCCCCCAACACCACCAGAGCTGAACGCGCGAAAAATATGCAATGATGCGTGGCCATCCTGACAACCAACACCCACTCTGAATTGTGCACTTTGCTTTACCGCGAGTATGCAACACCTGAGAAGGTTGCTTCAGCACGTGGTGGACCCTCATACACACCCGTGGTGGCAGGTGAGCAGAGAGACTTCTTTCCGCAGCAGCGGGCAGTTACCTCGGTAGGAGTGGATAGTGTGCAGCAGTCTGTGCGCACAAGAGCGCACAGACATCTCCAAGCAGTGGGAGTGGATGGGGTGCACCAGCCTCATTGCGCATTAGCGAAATAGAGAATTACACGTGTGCAGTTGTATGTACTCTGCAATTACTAATTCTATACTATCTTTCAGATCGCTAAAATTGAGGGATGCACTATCTCCCGGCACGTGATTGGAGACACACCGGTGAGACAAAGGTGAGCTGCGAAGATTTTCTCCAGTGTCAACACTCCCTCTCCATCTCTTCCTTTCTCTCTCTCACTTTTTCTCTGTCTCATTCTTTCTTTCTTTCTCTCTTCTTCTCTCTCACTCTTTATCTCTCTCTCTTCCTCTCTCTCAAACTGTTTCTCTCTTTATCTCTCTCTCTCTTGCTGTCTCTCACACTGTTTCTCTCGTTGTCTTCCTCTCTGTCTCACTCTTTCTCTCTTTGGCTGGCTTCCTCTCTCTCTCACTCTTTCTCTCTTCCTCTCTCACACTCTTTCTCTCTCTCTTCCTCTCTCTCACTCTTTTTCTCTGTCTTCCTCTCTCTCACTCTTTCTCTCTCTCTTCCTCCCTCTCACACTGATTCTTTCTTTCTCTCTTCCTCTTATCTTCCTCCTTCTCTCTCTTTATTTGTCTTCCTCTCTCTCACACTGTTTCTCTCTTCCTTGTGGCTCACTCTTTCTCTCTTCCTCTTTCTCTCTCTGCCTTCCTCACTCTCACACTGTTTTTTTTTCTTGTATCTTACTCTTTTTCTCTTTCTCTCTCCCACTCTTTCTCTCTTTCTCTGCACAGGGACACTTCCAGGCCCAAGAAGGTTATTGGGGTATGCTGGTGATGTGAGAAGAGGGTGCGTTACCTGCTAATGTGGGGACATGCAGTGTTAAAGGGTTATCTCTCACAGAAAGAGCTCCTGTATGTTTTCAGAAATGCCTTCGACAGATGCCAGCTGACGAACTGAATCACAAAATGGCTTTTTAATGCTCATGTAGTGTCAATTATGAACAGTTTGTACCCAGGCTCGCAGAGGGACAACTGCGGCCTGTCCACTCGGCTCACAGAGGCAGAACTACAAGCCGTCCGCTTCCAAAGGAACAGCAGCGTACTAGCTCGCAAAGGTAGACAGCTGCGAGCCGACGGACTGCCTTCTAAAGGCATACCTGTGAAGTGGTGATGTTGGGCGCAGGGAGTGTGAAAATGTTATTTTCCTACTGGTGTCCTGGAGTGGAAGTCGTGCTGCCTGGCGCTCACCTGTTTCTCCTTTGTTGTTAATAAATCTTAAACCTTCACTGCATACAAATCATCATACACAGAGCTCCGCTATATTAAATTGCCCCGGAAACTTTCTTTTATATTTTCACTCGATGCGAGGCACAAGATGGCTGCTAACACTTCCTGGTTTGAAGTGTCAGCAGCCAATAAGAGGACACTTCCTGCTTGAAGGGTTAGCAGCCTATAAGATGCAAGCTCATGCTCGCGAGTTAGGCACCGACCAGATATATATATATGTTTTTCCCTTTAATATCTCAAAAACTACTGGACGGATTTACACCAAAACCGCAGTTTCTGGGTCAAGACCTTTCTCCCTACCAAATTTGGTGTAATTCCGTTCAGCAGTTTTGACACCCCCTTTTTTCTCAGCCCCCTTGATCAATCACCCCTAAACTTTCAATATAGCAATTGATCTAAAAAAAGAAACTTTTCAGAAAATTTCGTAAAGCATCGTCAAACGATGTCAAAGTTATAAGCAGATGGAGGGCTCCAGGAGGAGGGCCGCGCAAACTTCCCAACATGAGTGAAGCCCTGAGAAAGCGGGGACTCCCTAGCCCCAGTGAGCCCCAGCGAGCCCCCGCTATTATTTTTTAAGAAATGTCCCCCGGACCTAGTCCACCCCTGGGTTCTCATTCAAATAAAATATGGGAACCAGCGACCCCAGCGCAAATTATGCCATTTTTATTTTTTTGAATGTTTTTTTTGCCCTGGGGGTCCTTCTGGGACCCCTTGAGCAGACCTTGGGGGTCAGGGTGTTTCTACCCTGCCCCCTTCTCTTGTTTTATGCCCTTGTTTCACTGTTTTCTAGCGACTTGCTTCTACCAAGCCACAAGATGGCTGCCAACACTTCCTGGTTTGGAGTGTTGGCAGCCAACCACAGTGAAGCTTGTGCACGGAACTTAGGCTCTGACCAGATATTGATACTTTTATTTTTCTAATTTCGCAGCAACTACTGAACGGATTTACACCATTTAAAAAAAGCTCACTTCCTGACCCACACACTACCTTTGTGCCAAATTTGGGGTAATTCTGTTCAGCAGTTTCAGCTGTAGCCTTGCACAAAGTTTCCTATGGGAAATTGATTTTTTTAACTTATTTTTTTAATTTGTCAAAAAATACTGAACGGATTTACACAATTTAAAAAAAGGTTGCTTTCTGAACCAAGCTCTACCTTTCTGCCAAATTTGGGGACATTCCGTTCAGCAGTTCGGGCTGTAGCTCGTCGCTAAATTTCCTAAGAAAACTAACATGGGGGAAAACAGGTTTGGGACCCCCGCTTGACAAATCACCCCCAAACTTTCAAGGTGGGAGCTGACCTTAAAAGTGTAACTTTTTGGAACATTTCATAAAGATTCGTTAAACGACGCCAAAGTTATTAGCAAATCAAAAAATGCTTTTCCTATGGAAACTAGGTTGAAACTATAACTACCTACTGGCAACCGCCAGTAGGTAATATATATATACAATACAATAATGAACTCAAATATTTGTAACACTTTGTAATTGCTGCTGTCCCTGAATTACCTCGAGGTGGCAATCGAGAGAAAAAACTAAGGCAATTAGAGTCCAAATGCATTCTTGAACTAGACAGCAAATATCCCAATGGACTAAACAACACGGAGGACCTACACAACTTCCTTTAAAACTATGACTTTTATATACACTGCAAATGTATACATATATCCTTATATACATCATCTGCACGCGTAACAAAATCAAATCTCTGAATATCCAAGTGTTCCCCTTCAACTACAATATGTCTGTTTTTAGTTTTTTTCAATACATACAATATATTTTTTTGTTTGTATTTTTTAATATATTTATCTATTACCCTACCTGAGCTCTATTTTGCACAGTTAAATAACTTTGCACTCGCTTATTGCACTTTTTCTAGAAATATTATAGGCAGCTACTATTGTGACATACATACCAATAGCAAACAGAATAAATTTGCACACTGCTACTATTTGCACATACAACTAGGACTGCTATCCATATTGATATCAATCCAGTTAGATTACATATCAATTTAGGAATTTACTCCGTTAGACTGCTACTTCATCAAGTACTGTAATACATGCATGATCATGAATTTTGAGAAAAGTTTGTTTATATAAGTGTCATTCATTTATAGTATGTGGGTATTTATTTATGCATCTATATATGTACGTATTTATTTATTTATATATTTATACATTAATGTATTTATATATTTATACATTTATATATTTATATATTGATGTGTGCATAATGAATTAGTACTTGTAACTCACATTGAGTCCAATGTATAATTATAAACAGCATTCAAGCTATAATCATTATTGCAATCTTGACATGTGCAAATATGACAAATCAATGTGCCGACTGTTCAAAATTGTTCAACAATTGGTAATATATGATTGGGAAAACAAGAGTGCTAGTCAGCACACTGCGAATTAAGTCACAACAGTATAGCATTTATGCTGGCAAAGAATTTCCTTTATGTTTATAAATCACGTGCTGGGGGTGAAAGCATCACGCACAAAACAGATTATAAAAATAGAAAGTGGACTGTGGTTTGTCAAGTGAACAAGAATACATCGTTATTCGAAATGCGTCTGACCTGACCTGAAAGCTGTAACTGAATAAAGACCTGCTTTACCACAACATTTGGTGTCCGTTTCCCGTCCTTTGGAGCGCTACCAGCTGTAGTGCATCAGAGAGGTGTGGGAAATCTCTATTGGATATATATCTATATATATATATATATATATATTCACTGAAAAAACCATAGGTTATAGACCATATATAGTTAGGAATTAGCATTTACAAAACCTTGAAAATTCACTGAAAAAACCATAGGTTATAGACCATATATAGTTAGGAATTAGCATTTAAAAAACCTTATTTTACTCACACAAAACCATTGAAATTCCTTATATAGTTAGTTGTACTAACTATATATCGCGCACCCGCAATCCACTGCTGATGATGTCACATATTACATCATTCATGACATGGTCAGTGACATCACTGATGACATCACTGATGACATCTCAAATGACATCACTGATGACATCACTGATGACATCTCAAATGACATCACTGATGACATCACTGATGACGTCATCCAGTGACTGTATAATTCTGTAAAGTTAAAATATGTCTTACATATTTAAGAATGAGTGGATGTATAAATGTCTGGATGAAGGATTTAGTAGGTGCATGACTGACTGTATGAGTGAGTGGTTAAATGTGTCTCACTGAGTGCATGGGTTAGTGACTAAACTGTCTCAATTTGTGCATCATTATGTCTGTTGTTCTATAAACTGCTGCATGTGTTGATCATTAGCTATATGATTAACTATATGCGTTATTGATTGGTTGCCTACGTATTTGTATGGGAGACTGAGAGTGTGTATGGGTGGCTGGGAGGTGTATGACTCTGTGCATAGATGTGTGAGCAGTTGATTCACTAGATGTATGGGTTCAAAAGTGCATGTGGAAACAGCTGTATGGGCGGTTGACTGTGTGCATGAGTGTATTGCTGAGTGAATGGATATCTCAGTGCTACATGTAAAAGTAAGTACATATGTAAAACACAGTACATGTGAGAGTTGACATATATAAATAACTGTGCATAAGAGCCAGTGAATGTGTGAGTGGCTGTATGGATCATTGTGAACTTGTATCAGGGATTGTATAAGAGAGTAAATATGTGTTAGTATATCTTTGAATAAGTAAGGTGTGTATAACTGTATAGTTGAGAAAATGGATGTGTGATTGATTCTTTGCATGACTGACTAGGTGTGTGTGTAACTCTATGGATGAGTGACAGTCTGTGAGTGTCTGTTTACACTTACTGTATCTAAGGTTATATTAGAGTCTGAAGAGCTTCATCGTATTATCACATGAATGATGTCATCAGTGATGTCATCAGTAATGTCAAATGAGATGTCATCAGTGATGTCATCAGTGATGTCATTTGAGATGTCATCAGTGATGTCATCAGTGATGTCATTTGAGATGTCATCAGTGATGTCATCAGTGATGTCACTGACCATGTCATGAATGATGTAATATGTGACATCATCAGCAGTGGATTGCGGGTGCGCGATATATAGTTAGTACAACTAACTATATATGGAATTTCAATGGTTTTGTGTGAGTAAAATAAGGTTTTTTAAATGCTAATTCCTAACTATATATGGTCTATAACCTATGGTTTTTTCAGTGAATTTTCAAGGTTTTGTAAATGCTAATTCCTAACTATATATGGTCTATAACCTATGGTTTTTTCAGTGAATTTCATTGGTTTTTTAAAAGCTAATATCTACAGCTGTAAAATGTATTCTTCTTTAAATCCAAAAATATATTTTATATGTTTATTAATAAATTTTTTTAAATATTTTTTTTGTTTCGCTCCCGGTCCGCTAACCGGGAAGCTTCCCGTTAGCTCAATTCGATTCCGCGATCCGGTCCGCGAACCGGTAACAAATCAACATAGTGACGGTATCGCGTTGCCGCGTAATGCGTCTTATGACGTACTGCGTTAGCGCACCCGGAAGTGCCCCGGGGCGCGGACCGAGGCGCGAAACGCAACTCCCCGGAAGCGATCCGCGGCGCGAAAGCGCGACGTATCGCGTTGCCGCGAAATGCGTCTTGTGACGTATCGCGTTAGCGCACCCGGAAGTGTCCCGGGGCGCGGACCGAGGCGCGAAGCGCAGCGAACCGGAAGCTAACCGGGGAGCGTTCCGCAGCGCGTAACATGAGCGTTAGAGGTCATGTGACTTGTTAATAAAGCTTTTCATTGGTTCATTTCACTTTTAGTTTCATAATTATGGAAGGCTAGGTCAGGTGACCTAAAAATAACACTTTTCATTGGTTGAGAAGTATTGTTTTTTCCAAATGATGAAAACCACTCCTTCTTTCCTCACTCTGACTTTCATTATTGTGAGAGGAAGACCTATTTTGCTTCTTGGAAGACCTATTTTGATTGTATGAAAATGGCTTCACTGATTGCTTCAGCTGGTGCACCCCCACCACCACCTCCACCTCCTCATGGGAAGAGAGGACCACCTCCCCAGGTGGTTACCAACACTGAGGAGGAAGATGAAGAGATGGATGAGGAGGGAGAACAACCACAATTCCTGGAAGAGTTGCCCCGGGTTTCAAGAAAGAAACCCAGTTTCATCTGGCAGTTTTTTTCCATCCCTCGTGGCCAAAAAAAGGTCAATGCCAGGTACGCAACATGCCTCATATGCAAGGAACAATTGTCCAGAGGGACGGACAAAAAATACAGCTATGGTAATCATACCATGCATAGGCACATGACGAGGAAACATCCCCTAAATTACAGCCGGGCGGAATTAAGGGATATGATGGACAATCCTCGACCAACTCCTGTGGCGAGACCAACAACATCGGTTTCTTTATCACCAGAGGAGGCACGGGGAACTGTGCCAAATATCCAACCAAATTTTGGGCACATGATTCACTTATGTATGTACTGTCGTGCATTATTAGCTTGTGGCAACATGAGCATCAATGCACTGAACCTGGCGTATGAACACCATGATTGCCCTAACCGCCCCCAGTAATTTTTTTTTGCTCCTGTTGAGCCCTTTTCAACGCCTGTTTTTTGTTGTTTCCCCCCCCCAAAAAAAACAAAAAAAATATAAAATCGTTCAAAAAATACAAAAAAAACCAAAAAATGTTCAAAAAATACAAAAAAAATATAAAACAACAAAAATATAAAAAAAAAAGTTCTTTTCAGAACTACCTTCCCTTTCCAAAAAAATTGCTACAATGTTTAGCACTCTGGCAAGCTCTCTTTCTTTTGGTTCGCTCCCGGGTTAGCTTCCCGGTACGTGGACCGGGAGCTAACCAAAAAAAATTTTTTTTTTTTAAAAAAGTGTAAGTATAAGGAAAGTAAACAGAGAGTGATGTTTCAAGAAAGACAGCTATAGGGAGTAAAGAAGAGATACTGTTTAATAGATCTATTTACCAAAGAACAGACAGAAGAGGGTATAATTGTGAAAAACAAAATAGATAACGAAGTGAAAGAAAAACAAGCATTGGCATAGCCAATAGGTATCGACTTTGGGACCTTCTAAGTATTTAGTTATGCAGCATAATATCCTTGGTGCAGCAACATCAACTGTTGCATGGCTAAACACGTATAAGGTCCCAAAGGCGAGACCTATTGTCTATGCCAATGCTTGTTTCTTAAGTACAATTGCAATACGTCTGGCTCTTCCATGTGAAAAGATCTTATCTTGTGCTCTAAAGATTGCTAAAGTCTCGACAGAGAACAGGCTAGATTGTAAGTAGGGTAAATTGCGCTTGGTGATCTGTTTGAGGGAGCGTCTGCTTTGCCTGGTGTCTTTGGAGAGCAATTTTGATTGTTATACTGGACAATATAGCCCTAATGTAAATAACATAGGGGCATATTATCAACATAGGCAATAAAAGTTTTGCAGCTTTTATCGGCAGAAATGTGTCGCTAAAGCTGCTTTTGCGGCAGAAAACTGCCGCTAAAGCCGCTTTTGCACCAGTTTTCTGCCAATAAAAAGAGCAATAATTTTATAGGCTGCATTCATAATATGCCCCTTAGTGTGCTTCAACTACACAGAGAAAGCATTATGAACAAATAGTGATACAGTGATCAGTCAAAGACACTAAGAGTAATAGAGACGGAGTGAGTGAACAAGAGTGAGGAACTATGAGAAGAGAGGGACTGAGAAAAAGAGTGGAAGGAGTTGAGTAAGTAGGTAATAGAGAAAGGAATGAGGGAAGTAGCAAAGGCAGGAAACTGAGGATTAAAGAAATGAAGCAGTGGAACTAATAGTAGTTCAATGTGATAGAAATGTAACGAAAAGAGTACAAAATATTTACCTTATAATTGTCGTTAAATTCCTCATTTTTTATTTTTATACTTTCAATCTGTGAAAGAGAGAACAAACATTTGAAAAATATAAAAACATGTATTAAAAAATTACAAAAGACAAGGGCAAAGATTGAAGGACAAACAGTTTTTCAATAACTTTGACACTTACAGAAGCTACACAGTCCTAAAGATATACATTTTAAACTAACACTATCTTGATGCAGATGAAGTGAGGCCTATCTTAAAACATGGTGCATCTTTTGCATTGCTGTTGTCTCAGAAAAGTGTCGCAAGACACTAAAATTTAAAATAATTGCTTCAGGATGCCAATAAGATGTCTACTATCCAGAGTTTTGTTTCAGGTGAGGCCTACTCAGGGTTGCAGATGAAATTTCGAGTTGTTGAAGAGAATAGAGGACATAATACATGTGAAGGTCTACCAATGAAGTGAGTCATGTCCACTGCAATCTTCAACAAAGTCCAAACCTCCTATGTTTCCCTGGACAGACCTAAACTTGATCTGCACAATGTGATTCGTAATGATAGGAAACACAGGTGATGTAATTGAAATACATGCAATTTATTTTGCTCATTTCACAATCACATCACTTGTGTTTCCTTTGCTTAGGTATCTCATTGTGCAGATGTAGTCTAGCATATGAAAGAATACGCAGAAGTGCAGCACTGCATGCAACAACTTTGACACTTACAGAAGCCTCACCTTCTCCATGCCTCCTACACAGTTCTACATATACATCATAAATGCAAACAGTACAGAATTAATTATACATGTTAAATGGTTTATTTTTGCTGTTCTCAGAATGTATCAAAATTCACTAAAAACAGTGACTTGAAGGTATTCATCATGTAACAGCGGGGAAAAAAAAACACAATCAAAATGATTGTGTTTAAAAAACCCATACAACATCAGAAATCAAAAATCAGAACTCCTTAAAGTTAACTTACTTTCCATGACGTCCAAGGATGTCCTATGAATAGCTTACACTCTTTTGTGCTGTTATTACTTTCAGCCCGCCACTTTCTGAAAGAAAATCTCCATCGTTTTTAAAAACATGTTACATACAATAAATGACTTCTTGCTCTCTACCACAAGATTCCACAAGGCCAAATCTTGTCAGAGCCATGTATAACTCTTGGATTTCTTGTTAGCCAATCCCATCATTTGGCATTTCCGCAACTTTCAGAAATAAAATGTTGAAGATCATTTTCACAATCCTGGAATAGTAATATCTTCCCCTTCTTGCTCAGTCATGTTCTACATTTCCTATGACACTGATACTGCTTAATATGAAGCAGACTTACACTACCTCTATGACTACAACAATTATTTAATTCTCTACATCACTTTTAATCACAAAGCAATGTAAAACAGTAGACAGCATTGCAGACTTACATTCCCTCTACTCCATGTTTTGATTGGCTGCTTCAATTAGCTTATAAAAAGAAACAGTTTTTCTGAACTCATTCAAAGTGCACATATATCTCCATGATGTCCAGTCCTATGATTAGAAGTTATGTCTCTGAACTACACTTATCCTCAAGGCCAAATTGTGTAGGAGCCATTAGAACTTCTTGAAATTCCACAGAGCACATCCCGAGATTATTTCCCTAAAATTTTGGTTTTAAAAACACCAGGTAAGAGTTTTTAAGGTCATACGGCAATTTTTTTTTGAAAATTAAAACAGAATCATTGCAGAATGACCAGCCATTTCTAGACTTTAAATAAGCTGTGTAATGTCCTGATGATATTGAAGGGCCGTCATGATATATAATTGCTGTAGTTACAAAAGTCCTTCCTGATATTGACAACTGCGAAGCTACAAAATTTTTTATTAAAGTTGTCAATTTTGTTCCATCAGGCCTACATCGTTGGAACATTAAAATGACGTACTGGCCATATGTTCGTATAAATAATGTGGACATCATTTCAGATTTACATTGGCTACACTCCATGTTGTGATTAGCAGCTTTTACTAGCTTATTAAAGGAGACTGATTTACTGTCTGGCAAAGTTAAATATATAAATCTTTCTGAGTCTACACTAGTAGTACTTGATATCATACAGTTCTCGCAGTCATGCTGCCATTGATAAGAAAGCCCAAACAGCTGATCTACATCTACACCTTCAGCATGTAATACATCAAGCATATACATTAAAAACTCCTGACAATCTTGCTGAATATTTTGAGAGAATTGTGTTTGGCCTGAACATCTGTCTAACAGATTTCGAATTTCAGACACACTTTCTATGTTTCTTCTATCAGTGGTACATTTCTCTAACACAGAATTTAACAAACCGCAAAATCTTTGATCAGAATTGACCACAATCTCTTCTTTTACATTTTTTAGAGAAAACAAAACATTAATTACTACATTAGCATAGCAGTTGACACCAGAACTGTTTTCAAACTGAAAACCAACAACATCTTCAACAGAATCCTTTTTGTTTCTGCTTGTAATTTTAGGTTCATTCACTTTTTGTCTTTTTGCTATAACCTCCCCAGTATTGTTCTCATTTCTTCGTTTCCGGCCTACCAGACGTTTCTCAAACAAAGGAAACTGAGGCAAATGTGGCGCATACTCTCTTCTTAACCTATTGTATTCCTTAACACAATCTAGATCTGCACAAATGTTTGTGACATCACACTCAATCAAGTACAATCCCGATAAAGTTCTAACTCGTGACAATGCCACATATGCCATACCCTCCTTGAACACAGAACTGCCAATATTCACCAATGCACTGTCTACACTTAAACCTTGCGATTTATGGATTGTCACCGCATATGCCAAGCAAACAGGAAACTGCTTACGGCGAACATATAAGTCTTTTACAAGCAAAAATCTAGCAGAACAACGAGCAATTAGCTGTACTTCCTCAATGCCTTCAAATTTAATTTTTAAAAATTCAATTCCATCTCTATTTCTGTATTTCACAAAATCAACAACATTACCCATTGATCCATTTACCAGACCTCTTTCAACATGTAAATTCCTTCTTAAAATTATACGGCAGTTCAAGCACACATTCAGAGTCTTTTCAAAACCTGCAGTTTTAGATATACTCTTCTCTAATGAATCCAATTTTGTTTTCAGATTCTCAGACAAAATAATTGTTGATCCCATATGCTCTACTCTATCAATAGCTTCCAGTTTCACAATCTCTTGCTTTTCTAAATGCAACATTTTGTTGTTAAATTTGACACATTCTGCAAGAGTTGGCATCAAACATATTCCAGATTTCTTTTCAGTAATGTTCTGAAAAATATTCTCAGGCACAACATCTTGTTCTGGATATAAATTTGACAGTAATCGTGCATGTAAAGCTTCTTTCCCATGCTCGGTCACTTTTCCAATTCTAACATCTTGTAGAATAGTCTTGTAAACTTCATCCTTCGCCTGACGCATATTTTCATGCAGTTCAGCATAATTGAAGTTTAACCATATATTGACGTTGCCAATGCTGCCTAGGCACTTCCTGGTATCTTCATGCGTGAGCATTTTGAACACAGGTTGCCCTTTCACTGGTGTCAGCTGCAAAAGATCTCCGAAAACAATGATGTGTTTGCCACCAAATAACACATCATACTCTGTTTTGAGAACTTCTTGCATCCTCAAATGCACAAAGGCAAGCATGACATTGGAAACCATGCTTACTTCGTCAATGATAAGAAGTTTCATTTTCCTCAAGATTCTTGAAACTTCAAAACAAGCATCTCCAGATAGCTTGTGATATTCTAATTTGTTGTCATGCTCCACTGGCAGCATCAGTAAACGATGTAAAGTAATCCCTTTAATATTATGTGCTGCCAGTCCAGTTGGAGCAGTGACAACACAAGACAGCGATGACTCTGTCTTTTCCTGCAAATAGCATGAAATTGCTTTAATGAGGAAACTTTTTCCAGTTCCCGCTTCTCCACTCACGTACAGTCGGACAGGCTTCAACGACGTACATGAGCACTCTTTCTTATCATGACTTAATCCATGATCAATTTGCATGGTAACTTCGTCATATATTTTCCTCTGCTCAACGTTGAGTTGCCTTTCCAACTCTTCTAAGTTAACCGCATCCTCTTGAGTATGTGCCATGGCTCTTTCCACTTCATTCATAGCAGTGGCAGCTTCATTTTCGATAACAGGTCCTCCTAGTGGATCCTGACTCAATGAAGCAGAACTCTGACTGTCCTGAGAACTGTCTCTGGCAATCTCGGCTGCAATTGTTGCTTCCTGCTCAATTTCCGCATTCAACATTTCTACATATTTGGGAAAAGCAGGACATTCTATGGTCTCCTTGGCGGCATTGAAAGAGTCTTCGTAACAGAGAAAATCTCCAAGCAGTTCCTCTTCTGCACGCCAAGGCTTGAAAAGTTGCAAAAGTGCTAAATAGAAAAACTCCTTTTTTTCAGGAGATTCGCCACTCAATTTTTGATGGTTTACCAAGTGGCATTTTCTTTGCTTGACCAGACATCCCTCACTTCCTATTACAGCATACACTCCTTTCTCAGTATCTTCTTTGATGTTCCTCTTGAATATGTAATTTTGCAGAACCTCATACAGACAAACATTCTCGAGGTGACTGCTTCGATTTGGATAATATGTATCCAACATGTTGGTCTTCAAAATGTCGGTACTGTTTGGCTCCTTTTCCGCCAAATACTCAATTTCCCGCACAGGTTTGAGAACTCGATTACGCGTTGCAGCAAGACCAAGACTCGCCCAAACGATACTCCTGGACTTGGCATAGAGACTTGCTGAAGACAACCGGTCAGAACATTCGTACGCTCCGATTTCTCGATGCGACAACATCTTCAGACTGAAACTGTACAACTTCTTGCTGAGGCTCTTTTCATGGGAAATGTCCTCCCACATATCCTTCAATTCTGTCTTCTCTTTTTTGGTGATGTAAGACGTCACATACCGCGCCACAGCCATACAGTTATCAGCCACAAACTGTATATCCATGTTAGCATTCCACATGGACAAAATCACCGGGTTGTAGTCGTTGATGTACTTGGACTCTTTGTTCCTCTTCAAATTGTAAGTGTTTTTAGGTGATTTCTTCATGACATTGTGTCGCAACGAAGACATCAAACTGTTTACTCTTCCTTTAGAAATCACCGGTCGTGGAAAGCCGAAACGACATTTAGTGTAGAACTTGTCTTTGTTTCGGAATTTACGACGGCAGTACTTTCCACATCGATGGCTTTGGAAACGCAGAACTTTTTCTCTTAGGCTTTTCTTCTCCTTTGCGTTTGGAACAGCACACGAAGAATACTGTTGGATGAAACTCATCACTGAGTCTTCTGGATCCGTTCCAAATTTAGGTGCATCCTTGATCCACAGCAACATATGTATATGAGGAGCACCTCTTGCTTGGTACTCCTTTCTCCAGAAGAAATCCAACACCTCTCCAAGAGGTGGATTCTTCTTATTCATGATGAAAGACATCATAGCTTCAAATCTATGATTGAAGTACCTACATACATTGACTGGATCCAAAGAGCACAGTTCTCCGGGTGTCTTGAATTCGATGTTATCTACGTTAGCATTTGCCTCTCGTAGAAATTCAAGTAAGTCTTCCCAGCCATACTCGGCACAGCTCAGAGTGAGGAACCATGTGGGAGTACCTAAGTTCCTCAGCATACATTTTAAATCACCATGACGACGGTACCAGTACTCATTAGTACCACGCTGACACGCCATGAGATTAATCAGGTGAGAATCCAAAATACTATCTTGGACATTGACTTTATCCATAAAGTCACTTGCCGAGATGTTTTGCATGTGTATACCACTTTTCAAGATGTGGTTCACTGCATATGACAGTCCAGACAGATCGCTTTCAAACAGGAGATGAAACAAATAAGGAATGCATTGTCGAAACCTAGCATCTCCTGCATACAATCGCAAAGTCCGGTATTCAGAAGCAGGAATTTGATGAGGTCGCTCATCATATCTTCCTCCCTGACCTGTTGGAAAAAGCTGTGGGAAACACCGAGCTTCCAAACTTTCCTCCCAAACACTAATGGGACTCCCTTTGGCTTGTTTCATTTGAAACAACTCAATAGCATTCCCCATGACTTCCTTGGAATGCAAAGGATGAACACTATAATGTTCATATATTTCTTCACTAGTAGAGGGTTCTACTTTCTCAATTTGACCAGCACACAAATCGCTATCCTCTTCCTCACTTACTTCCTCTTCTGCAACATATACATTCTTGTAGTATTTATTATTTTTTTTCAAATACAATGTTGCCTTTTTGACTTTCCTAACATCTACTAAATCTTGCCATATTTTCTTATTCTTTGTCGGAACCCCATTAACTAAGATAACCAGAGGTTCCTCTTCCACTTTTTCTACTCCAATTGTGTTAATGTTTTTTTTTAAATCTAGAGGCAAATAAACAACTCTTCCCTTTAATCCTCTCTGTAAATCTGATGGAGGCAATTTCCCTGTCTTTGGCTCCATTCTTACAATAGCCTGAAAGGGATGGATACTTTGAATCAAAATAGATTCATAAGTATTTAAGTCCTTCAATTCAGAAGGAATCTCAACCAATTCCAGATTATTATGAACTGCTCTAGCAGGCATCTGGTTTTGTTTTAATTTGTTACAACAATAAGTACACACACGTTGATCCAATCCCAAATCAAAACAATTTTCTACCATCAAGTATGTTGCAAAATCCTTCCATTCACTATTATTTTCCCTTTCACTTTTTGCATATAAATCCACTAACTTAGTCTGATTCTTATAATAAGTGCGTCGACAACACACACAAGTGAAATTAGGCCTCTCACTTGATTTCACCTCAAACGTCGCAATTTCCCTCTGGAAATTATCTGTACTGGAAACCTGTACACTATCTTCCACATGACCCTCTACTTCTTGCTCAATTTCAACATTCTCCTCTTTACTTCCAAAGTAACAAAACTCAATTTCTTCACATATATTCTTCACATCTATTTCAGAACCATGCAAAAGATTAGCGCATAATTGTTTCAGCATAATTGCTGGACTCTTAGCATAATACAACATTCTAACTAATTTCCTCACTTTGTTATGATGCACTGCTAGCATCCTGAAATGATGAAAAACACTCTGACATACTCTCCTGGAAAGACAAGCCAGTGAATGACCATGCAAACCTGTCACTTCTCTTACTCTGCAAGGATCTAATTCTTGCAACAACATCATTTTCTGCTTCAAACTTTTTTTGTTAAATGACCGTACAAAATCACAAAGCAAATTGATGGAATCCTGTCGCACACTGCAAATACTACTACACTTCCAGGTGTACACAGGACCCTTAGCACGTCTTCCTAAAACCTCATTACCTAACACCTCTTCTGCCTCTGTTGTCACAAGTTTTTCTTTTTCAACTGGACAACCATCTTTCACTTCATAAGCACGACCACTGGTGTCAACTGCATGCACCAAATCATTATCCTGGAAATAACTCTCCTCATTAAAAAATGCCTCACAGCTTGAACTATGCATCCATTCTCCAGAAAAAACTTCACAAAAATTACTACGATTAACTATTCTCTTCCATCTACTATTTCTTTTGAAATCAAAAATTGCCTTGTTTAGCTTCCTAATTCTATTGATTATCAAAATAAATAACTTACGTTTAATTTCAAATGCCTGATCAATAACTTTCTCAACTTTTTTTTTTCTCTTATAAAAAACTAGTTTCTGTTGACCTTTCTTAATATTTTTTAACAAATTGCCAATTATCCTGTTGCGGAACATTCGTTTACGAATCTCCCTAAACTGTTGTTTCCTTCTACTATCATGCACAGATTTATCTCTTGCTCTAGCAGTAACATTTTTCATTGTCCTTTTCTTTCCATTTGATTTCCTTCTCGTGTTATGGACTGAAACATTTTCTGTAGTAATATTTTTTTTATTACAAATATTTCTTATGAAATATTTAGAGCTCTTACCCGGTGCTTTCTTCGTGGCTTGAGAAATCTTTTTGTTAGAGGACTGCTGGGTTTTTGTTTTCACCTGCTGTCTTTGACGTTTTGCAGCCTTTATCTGTCTTTGTATTGTAGGCATGGTGAAATCTTGAAATGATCTGCAGTTGAATCTGAGGAAAAATATAATAAAAAATGTTAATAAACATTATTACCAAACAGTAAATCAGTAACAGTGATCAAAAACTTAACACACTACTTGACATTTTAATTTGAAGATTTTTTAGTCATTGGCAATCTTACAATACAAAAATACCAGAAAAGAAATGACATTTATATTTATGTTACCTATGCTATTTTATATGTGAATCTGATCTAATTTTATGAACATATTTTAATATTTTATTGAAGACACTACACATAACCTGTTTTTGAAGGTGTCTTTATTTTTAAATTAAACGGTTTACCTTTTTACTTTTTATTAATTATAAAATTTAAAAATAAATGTTTATATTTCCAAAGGCTCAAGCAGGTCAGCTTCCCATCCTATATCATATAGTTCGGACAAATCTGCATCCTCATCACGCTCTTCTTCATCCTCAGGATTTAAATCATCCAAAGGATCAACATCCACTGATGTTTCAATTACAAGTTCAATGATGAGGTCAAAATCAACTGATTGCAGATTGTCGCTCATGTTGAGGTTGTCTTTATCTTTAAAGAAAGATAACAACAATGAGATGTTGCAGAGTAAGAGACAAATCTCAGAGATTATAATAGTAAAATTGTTTAACAAGATTAACATTTAGCAGCTATTATTTAGCCATGTCCAGCAATGCTGAGCAGGTGAAGCCTATGTCTAATTATTCACTGAACAGGACTCATCTCTTCTTAACCTTGGATAAGCCTCACCGACTCTGTGTCCCCTGCACATACTTAAATGTAAAGGGGCAGATTTATATTAAATGGCACATCCCCAGGCATGCACCAGTTAACGTGCACCACTGCTCTGCCACCCATGGTGTGCCGCATTTACAATCAGATAGGAGAAAGCTGCGTCAAAACCCTGCGCCTGCTTGAAGCTGGCATAGGTCTTGACGCAGCATTGTGGAGATGCGGCACCCCTGAGCCTTGCTGGAGCTGCATCGCACTTGCGATACAACTCCAGCAATGCGCCACCTTTACGGCACATATGCGTCACGCATCTGTGCCATTTTTGCCCCATGCTGCGCCGCATTGTAAATGCAGCACACCATGGGTGGCGGAACAGCGGCGCAGGATGACTGTCACATCCCTGGTGATGCGCCAGTCATCATAAATGTATCCCTAAGCTTCTTATCTTGTTAGAGATGAACTGCCATATGTATCATCAAAATATTTTACATTTCCTAAATAGCGAATTTTAAGGAATAAATAGCGATTCTTTACCATTCCTAATTTGCGATGAGCAAATTGCTAATTGCAAGTTACCCATTCATTTCCATGGGCTAGGAGGCTCATAGGAATGAAGGTTTAATTTGCGATTACCAATTTGCTCATCACAAATTAGGAATTTTTCCAAGGGTGCAGGGGTGTCTCAAGAACACCCTGCTGCACCCCTGAAAAAGAAATTTGGGGGCATATGGCACACATACATGCCCTAAGGGCATGTGTTGGCGTCATATGGCACCTTTTGTTTTTTTGAAAAAAAGCTTTTTGAAAAGAATTCACAAATTACCACCAATTTACCACAATAGTTTCCAAATCCTTAATGTCATTTTTTACATAGTTTTTGTTTGATACATTGCATTCACGTAGTCACAAAATTTGCAAATCCTTCAGTGCAATTGCAAAATAAGGAATAGCAAATTTTGCTACTCCTTATTTTGCATCAAACTTGTTTGATACATACCATTTGTCTAATTAACATTCACAAAGGCCGAAATTCGTAGAATTTTGATCTTTGCAAATGCTAATTACCTTCATACATATGGCCCCAAGTGAGGCCTGTCTTGCGGCATGGTGCATCTTTTGCATCACTGCTGCTTGGGTTTTATGTGGTACGTTTTTTTTACACCATGACATATCTGCCTAAATGCATCAATTTGTAATGTTGTCGCCTCATAGCAAATCTTTTGCACCACCGCTGCATCATAAAAGTGACGCACAGTGGCACAAAAGAGGCATACACCTATCATAAATCTGTCCCTACCATTTTAAATGATTAATCCAGGATGACAATAAAGTGTGTCCTATCCAGAGGTTTGTTTAAGGTGAGGCCTACTCAGGATTGCAGATTAAAGTTACGCTTGATGAAGAATACAGAGGAGATAATACATGTAAAGGCCTACCAATGAAGTAAGTAATGTGCACTTTATTGCGCTAGTCATCATAAATGTATCCCTAAGCTTCTTATCTTGTTACAGATGAACCACCATATGTACCATCAAACTATTTTGCATTTCCTAAATACCAAATTTTAAGGAATAAATAGCAATTCTTTACTATTCCTAATTTGCAATGAGCAAATTGCTAATTGCAAATTAACCATTCATTTCCATGGGCTAGGAGGCTCATAGGAATGAAGGTTGCAATTTGTGATTAGCAATTAGCTCATCACAAAATAGGATTTTTTTCAAGCGTGCAGGGGTATCTCAAGAACACCCTGCTGCACCCCTGAAAAAGAAATTTGGGGGCATATGGCGCACATAAATTTTAACAACATTCCTTTACCTCAACAACGATTTTCAAATCATAACTTCAAAACACTACACATGGGAAAATTACTTAAATTGTCCTTAAGACACATAAAAGCGTTTTTTGATTGGCTTTCCTGCATGGTAGGGTCACTTTTAACATGGCTATGTAACACAAACATTCAAAATCTAAATTTTCCATGCACATGTGGGAGCATATTTACAAGCAATTTGCGCCACAGAGAAAGGTCTTACACTAAAATGAGAAAAATAACATCAGGGACAGTCAATTGCCTTATAAAGAAGCATACACCATTATGTCCTTGTCATGATTTTAAAAACAATTCCTTTTCCCCAAAAACGATTTTCAAATCATAATTTCTAAACACTGCACATGGGAAAATGACTTAAAATGTCATTAAAACACATGAAAGCGTTTTTTGATTGCCTTTCGAGCATGGTTGGGTCACTTTTAACATGGCTATGTAACACAAACATTCAAAATCAAAATTTTCCATGCACACGTGGAAGCATATTTACAAGCAATTTGCGCCACAGAGAAAGGTCTTACACTAAAATGAGAAAAATAACATCAGGGACAGTCAATTGCCTTATAAAGAAGCATACACCATTATGTCCTTGTCATGATTTTAAAAACAATTCCTTTTCCCCAAAAACGATTTTCAAATCATAATTTCTAAAAACTGCACATGGGAAAATGACTTAAAATGTCCTTAAGACACATAAATGCGTTTTTTGATTGGCTTCCCTGCATGGTAGGGTCACTTTTAACATGGCTATGTAACACAAACATTCAAACTCTAAATTTTCCATGCACATGTGGGAGCATATTTACAAGCAATTTGCGCCACAGAGAAAGGTCTTACACTAAAATGAGAAAAATAACATCAGGGACAGTCAATAGCCTTATAAAGAAGTATACACCATTATCTCCTTGTCATGATTTTAAAAACAATTCCTTTTCCCCAAAAACGATTTTCAAATCATAATTTCTAAACACTGCACATGGGAAAATGACTTAAAATGTCAATAAAACACATGAAAGCATTTTTTGATTGCCTTTCCAGCATGGTTGGGTCACTTTTAACATGGCTATGTAACACAAACATTCAAAATCAAAATTTTCCATACACATGTGAGAGCATATTTACAAGCAATTTGCGCCACATAAATCATAATTTTCTCCTTAAAGCACACTATTCTCTATCTAAAGTAAAGAAATATTTTCTCACCTTAGCAAATACTTTGAGTTTGAAAACAGTCTCAGAAACACACCAATTTGTCTGCAGCAGAGCAAAAGGTATGCACTCCAGAGTCTGCAGCTATGAAAAGCACAGAAATGCTGTAATTCTTCACACATATCTCTCATGTCACCCAATCAAAAGTCTTCCCTCACTTTTTTCAAATGAAAACCCATCCCCCCTCTGCCCTTTCTGCCTTATCTGCATGGCAACCACCTCCTGGAAGACCTCTGTTGTTTGCAAGTTCACACAACAATGTTGCAATTGAACTCTGAACTCTCAGTGCACCTGCATATCCAGTGCATTCTTTCATTTAATGATTTTTTATTGACCACTCAAAATACATCTTTCAAAGAACACATCCGTGCACCCTAACTTTTTGTTTTCAGCAATCAAAATCCACCAATCACTGTTACTGCTTCATGAACACAGAAACTCCACAGTTTTTTTCATTTCAAACTCTCATTTTTTCAACTGCCATTTCATTGCCACACTTCATCTGACTGCAGGAGAACCTTCTCTCACCATGTTTTCTGTCTGGATTGTTGGACATAGTTATATTCACTGGGCTCAAAGGTACGTTGAAAACAGGAAATTACCTAACCTCAATTTACAAGATGTGGAAATTAAGTGGTTTGGCCACAGAGGATTAAAATGTCACCAATTGATACCATTGGTGAAAACCTTTATGCATTTGCCCAAACCTGACCTGTTAATTGTGCACTGTGGAGGTAATGACTTGGGCACTTTGACTGGTGTAGGTCTGGAAATGCTTTTAAAGGACACCTTTGAGCAATTAATGGCACTTTTTCCTCAGACTGCCTTGGTATATTCAAATATATGCCAAAGACAGAAATGGAGGTGGTCAAACCAATTTTGTCCACAAATTGAGAAGTCGAGGAAGCATGTAAACAAATCTGTTTCAGCTTACATGAGAGACCATGGAATGGGCTCCCTGTACAACAATAACTTGCGTTACTACATGCAAGATATCTACAGAGGAGATGGAGTTCACTTCTCAGATGAGGGCAACAGAATTTTCACTCTGAATTTAAGAATGTGCATTGGTACCTACTTATAAGTACCTAAATGTACCATAAACCCAAAAGCTCTTCTCAGAGCTACCCTACATCTGATCACTCACAATTATTATTTAACTCTAACATTTTTCACTAATTTTCAACAAAATACGCTACCGGGGCCGCTACCCGGTACGCGAACCGGGAGCTAACCTCGCGAAATTTTTTTTTAAAATGTTTTTTTTTCGCACATATAAGCCTCCTCAGCCACCCTCAGAAAACCTAGGGGGTCAAGATAACTCTACCGTGCCCCCTTCTACCCATTCTGAACATTATTTGCCCTCCATCTTGTATCTTAATTCGACCGAAACACAAAATGGTGGACTCCCGGAACGCTTAAGGTTCGCGAACCGGGGCGCTCAACGGTTCGCGTACCGGGTCGCTCCCTGAGAAGCGCACCATCAAAAAAGGTGGGAAAGTAGTTCACACAAAAGCCACTTGAGACAATTTCACCAAATATAGATTAGCTCATACTACATACCAATCCCTACCATTTTCACAAATTTGATTGGAATTCCATTTAGCCATTTAGCCTGTAGACCTCTCTAAATACCGTGAGGTAAATTACTTCACAAAACACATCTGAAGTGTTGGAATTGACAACCAATTAAAATGTTACTTTCATTTTCTACTTTTTTTACCTGACATTTGATTGGTTATGTACCCGAATATATATAAAGGAAGAGAAGGAAACACAGCCATTTTGACTACTACTTCCTGGTGTACATTTCAATAGGATTTTCATTAATAACTTCAACTTCTTTTTAAAGGTAAGTTGTTATTTTTAAAACTGAAGTATATTGTGCACTTTAAGTTAATATGGCAAACTTTTTCTGTTAGTTATATACTATCCCTCTGTAGTACTTATAAATTTAGATACACTTTTTTATATTCCTACTTCCACTCTGATACTATACACTGCCCAAAGATAAATTCACTGTTAAAAACTGCCTATCTAAAATTAATCCCAACAGTGCCCTACCTCTACTAATATATATTTTTTTAATGCAAATTTCAGGGAAAATGGAAAGTGAACAAAACATTTCATTTGAAATTGTCCTTCCAGAGTCCAACACAGAAATCATTGATCCAAATGAGATTGAATTTATGGATGAAACTTGGGACCAAGAACTACTGCAATGTGTACAAGCAGTAGATAACCTCCTTGCAAATGAGGACATTTTACAACCTCAGAGACTACAATGTATATTCCATGATAATTATGAAATTTCTGACAATGAAATGTTAGAAAGTTTAATAAATTATGAAACACAATAAAAAATGCTTAAAAAATAAAAAAAAATAAAAAATAATCAACAAAACCAACAATCAATTAACATACAGCATTTGAAAAGTCTATCATTCATTTTTCATTGCAGTACGCTGCCCAGAACGCTTCCCGGTTCGCGGACCGAGCGCTACCCACGCGGGGCCCTTTTAAAGCCTCCACATTAAACCTAAGGGGTCAGGGAGGATCTACTATGCCCCCTTATGGTTATTTCCACCTTTGTTTTGGTCTCCTTTTGTCTCTCAATCCTACCGAGAGACAAGATGGCGGCCGCTCCGGACTGTTTGGAATGTTTACAGACGCCGGATAACCAATCAGCTTCGCTACGCGAAGTTTTGGTACGCGCCCCGGTCCGCGAACCGGGAGCTGCCCAGTCCACTGTTACAGATATATATCTTTTTTTAAATGTTAATTTCTCAAAATCCACTGGAGCACATATATTGAGACCTACAAAAGGCACATCGGGCTACCAGTCTCTACAATTTTGCCAAGTTTCGTGCAAATCCATTCAGCCGTTCGGGCTAAAAGTGCGACAGACCGCCCTATGGAAAACTCAGTGTTAAAAACACGTTTTGGGACCCCCCTTTTTTCTCGGCCCCCCCTTGACGAACCCCCCCCAAATTTCCAGGGGCTGCTCAGAAACAAAATGTTCCATTTTCCAGAAAATTTCAGCCAATTCCGTCCACAAACGCCAAAGTTATTAGACATAGAATTTTCAAAAATCCCATAGGGAAAAAATCCTAACTATATATACCTACTGGCGACCGCCAGTAGGTAATATATATATATTGACTGAAAAAACCAAAGGTTATAGACCATATATAGTTAGGAATTAGCATTTACAAAACCTTGAAAATTCACTGAAAAAACCATAGGTTATAGACCATATATAGTTAGGAATTAGCATTTACAAAACCTTATTTTACTCACACAAAACCATTGAAATTCGCATATATAGTTAGTTGCACTAACTATATATCACACACCCGCAATCCACTGCTGATCATGTCACATATTACATCATTCATGACGTGGTCAGTGACATCACTGATGACATCACTGATGACATCTCAAATGACATCACTGATGACATCACTGATGACATCTCAAATGACATCACTGATGACATCACTGATGACATCTCAAATGACATCACTGATGACATCACTGATGACATCACTGATGACATCACTGATGACATCTCATTTGACATTACTGATCACATCACTGATGACATCATTCATGTGATAATACGATGAACCTCTTCAGACTCTAATATAACCTTAGATACACTCAGTGTAAACAGACACTCACAGACTGTCACTCATCCATGGAGTTACTCACACACCTAGTCAGTCATGCAAAGAATCAATCACACCTCCATTTCCTCAACTATACAGTTATACACACCTTACTTATTCAAACATATACTAACACATATTTACTCTCTTATACAATCCCTGATACAAGTTCACAATGATCCATACAGCCACTCACACATTCACTGGCTCTTATGCACAGTTATTTATATATGTCAACTCTCACATGTACTGTGTTTTACATATGTACTTACTTTGACATGTAGCACTGAGATATCCATTCACTCACCAATACACTCATGCACACAGTCAACCGCCCATACAGCTGTTTCCACATGCACTTTTGAACCCATACATCTAGTGAATCAACTGCTCACACATCTATGCACAGAGTCATACACCTCCCAGCCACCCACACACACACTCAGTCTCCCATACAAATACTTGGGCAACCAATCAATAACCCATATAGTCACTCATATAGCTACTGATCAACACATGCAGCAGTTTACAGAACAACAGACATAATGATGCACAAATTAAGACAGTTTAGTCACTAACCCATGCACTCAGTGAGACACATTTAATCACTCACTCATACAGTCAGTCATGCACCTACTAAATCCTTCATCCAGACACTTATACATCCACTCATTCTTCAATATGTAAGACATATTTTAACTTTACAGAAACATACAGTCACTGGATGTTGTCATCAGTGATATCATCAGTGATGTCATTTGAGATGTCATCAGTCATCAGTGATGTCACTGACCATGTCATGAATGATGTAATATGTGACATGATCAGCAGTGGATTGCGGGTGCGCGATATATAGTTAGTGCAACTAACTATATATGTGAATTTCAATGGTTTTGTGTGAGTAAAATAGGGTTTTGTAAATGCTAATTCCTAACTATATATGGCCTATAACCTATGGTTTTTTCAGTGAATTTTCAAGGTTTTGTAAATGCTAATTCCTAACTATATATGGTCTATAACCTATGGTTTTTTCAGTGAATTTCAATGGTTTTTTAATAGCAAATATCAAAAGCTGTAAAATGTATTCTTCTTTTAAAGGAAAAATATATTTTATATGTATATAATATAATTTTTTTATGTATATAAATTTTTTGAGGGAACAAATTTATCAACTATTATGCTTTAGAAGAGTGTGGGGAAAAAAAACAAAGAGGAGGACTAAGAGGAAAGAACAATCAGTTCAAAAATACACTTGCTTTAAAGCATGAAGTGCTTTTCCACACATTTACATTTAAATAACCCATATTAGAACATACAATTGAATTTTAGACTCTTCATTGGTACCTACATGTTGGTACTTACATCACCCACACAACACAACAACCGGGACGCTGTCACAGATATATATATTTTTTTGAACGTTAATTTCTCAAAATCCACTGGAGCTCATATCTTGAGACCTAGCAAAGGCACATCGGGCAAACAGTCTCTACAATTTTGCCAAGTTTCATAGAAATCCATTCAGCCGTTCGAGCTAAAAGTGAATCCAACCGCCCTATGGAAAACTCAATGTTAAAAACACGTTTTGGGACCCCCCTTTTTTCTCGGCCCCCTCTTGACGAAACCCCCCCAAACTTTCAGGGGACGCTCAGCAACAAAATGTGGCATTTTCCTAAAAATTTCAGCCAATTCCGTCCATCAACGCCAAAGTTATTCAACATAGAATTTTCAGAAATCCCTATTCAAAAAAATCCTAACTATATATACCTACTGGCGACTGCCAGTAGGTAATATATATATATATATATATATATATATATATATATATATATATATATATATATATATATATATATATATATTACCTACTGGCGGTCGCCAGTAGGTATATATAGTTAGGATTTTTTCTCTATGGGTTTTTTGAAAATTCTATGTCTAATAACTTTGGCGTTTGTGGACGGAATTGGCTGAAATTTTCAGGAAAATGGCACATTTTGTTTCTGAGCAGCCCCTGAAAATTGGGGGGGGGTTCGTCCAGGGGGGGTCGAGAAAAAAGGGGGGTCCCAAAACGTGTTTTTAACATTGAGTTTTCCATAGGGCGGTTGGCCTCACTTTTAGCCCGAACGGCTGAATGGATTTGCACGAAACTTGGCAAAATTGTAGGGACTGGTAGCCCGAGGTGCCTTTTGTAGGTCTCAATATATGTGCTACAGTGGATTTTGAGAAATTAACGTTTAAAAAAAGATATATATCTGTAACAGCGGACCGGGCAGCGCTCCAGGACGCGTACTTTTCGCGCAACGGAGCTTTGTGAAGCGAAGCTGATTAGTTCTCCGGCGTCTGTCAACATTCCAAACAGTCCGTAGCGGCCGCCATCTTGTCTCTCGGTAGGATCGAGAGACAAGAGGAGGCCAAAGCGAAGGGGCAAATGACCATAAGGGGGAATAGTAGATCCTCGCTGACCCCCTAGGTTTGATGTGGAGGTTTTAAAAGGGCCCCGCGGGGCAAAAAAAATAAATAATAATAATAATCGAACGGCTGAATGGATTTGCACGAAACTTGGCAAAATTGTAGGGACTGGTAGCCCGATGTGCCTTTGCTAGGTCTCAATATATGTGCTTCAGTGGATTTTGAGAAATTACCGTTCAAAAAAAGATATATATCTGTAACAGCGCACCGCTTCGCGTACTTTTCGCGTTACGGAGCTTTGCGAAGCGAAGCTGATTGGCTCTCCGGTGTCTGTAAACATTCCAAACAGTACGTAGCGGCCGCCATCTTGTCTCTCGGTAGGATCGAGAGACAAGAGGAGGCCAAAGCGAAGGGGCAAATGACCATAAGGGGGCATAGTAGATCCTCGCTGACCCCCTAGGTTTGATGTGGAGGTTTTAAAAGGGCCCCGCGGGGCAAAAAAAAATAATAATAATAATCGAACGGCTGAATGGATTTGCACGAAACTTGGTAAAATATTAGGGACTGGTAGCCCGATGTGCCTTTGCTAGGTCTCAATATATGTGCTTCAGTGCATTTTGAGAAATTAACGTTCAAAAACAAGATATATATCTGTAACAGCGCTCCGCTTCGCGGAGATAAAATTATATCTGTATTACCTAGCTGTTGCTAACACCAGTTAGCGACGGCTAGTAGGAGATAGCGACCATCTTGGGCCCCACTTTGCATGTGAGTGATATTTATCACTAATGACATGCAAAGTGGGCATGCCAAGATGTTAGCGACTGGAAACAGTCGCTAACATCGCTATCTCCTATTATCAACTTTTGGAAATATTCGAGATAAGCGCGAATATCTCTAAAAAGTAACAGCTGCCCTGAGCAGTTCTTAGCCATGTTATCCAATGGGAGGTGGATAACATGGCTAAGAGCATTAGCTCGGTAATGCATGAATATCGCTGAGTTTTCAGCGATATTAATGCATTGCGGTCGTTTTTTATCGTATTTGCGATAAACCTTGATAATAGCAAGGTTTATCTGCGATAATTTCTGACGGTAAAAAAATCTTTGCAATGCATCGTTAGGGATAAATATCGCTTAACTTTGGTAATATGCCCCAACGTCTGTTAACGTTCGATTCGAAGGAAATCAGGAAGTGTTGAAAAACATTGTCTGCGCCATCTTGTCTTTTTTCAAATGCCACACTTTTGTCGTGCACGGCAGCCATTTTAGATGCCTTGACCAGACCCACTCTGTGCACGCTGTCGATCCTTAGCATGGCTCCCCACCCTCGCAAGCATCTCACCCAGGCAGTGGTCACCCCCGCTCTCTGTCTTATGCATGGGTAATAAACCTCCCCCCATCTGCGCTGCTCTTCCCTGAGAATCACACCCTGTGCCCGCCCGACATCTCCCTTTCGCCCTATTCACTACCGCACCCTCTGACACTCCTTTTCCTCTGTGTCCGATTGTCCAGGCCGGTCCTAGGCTATCAGCTAGCCCTGCAGATGTAGTTTATGGCCCCAGCTGTAAAGAATCACCCCTCTTCAAAGGAGTTATAGTAGATCAAGGCCCACACTCGATGAGATCCGTCACAGCAGAAGCGTTGCTATTATCTGAAAACCATCCTGTATTGTGATTGGGGAGGGGACCGAGCGTGAAGCGGAAGATTCCAGGGATGACTCTTTGTACATCAAAGTTTTTACAATTATGTGTCACATTAAAAATATATAGCACTCCGACAAAGTAGTAAGATTATAAAACTTTAATAATTTATAAATATATACAAGAAAACAAAAATAGTAATAACATATAAACATTTTTAGGGAAAAACAACGAAGTAGCGGTCGGCTGTGCCAATAGTCCCAACGCAGCACAACGTCCAGATTTCCGGCGTGGGGCGTCGCGGGGGGTGGGTCATCAGTAGCAAACTGTTGTGCGAATAGTTCCAAGGCAGCAGAACGCGCCGAAATCTAGATGACACGAAAGTGATGTCTAGTAAGTTGCCACCCAGCAAATAACGGCGTGGGGCGTCGCGGGGGGTGGGTCATCAGTAGCAAACTGTTGTGCGAATAGTTCCAAGGCAGCAGAACGATGGCACCAAGGTGATGTCCAGTAAGTTGCCGCACTGGTTTTGGTATCCTACAATGCTGCTCCGAATAACGGCGTGGGGCGCCCCGGGGGAGGCGGCGTGAACGGGCCTCTCCAGGTGGAGTGTCATCTGTTGTAGTGGGGCGCCCCTTTACCGTTTCAGTTGCCATTCCGTCCGTTTTTGGTCCACTGTGTCAAAAGCCGCAATTCAGCTGAGTTGCGCCCACTCTTGCGGTGCAGCGATAGGCGGCTGTCACAGGACTCTCAAAATGGCGGCAGGCTCTTTCCTTTTTGGGCCTGGTCCACTGAAATGGCCCTGGGACACCTTGGAAATCGGACGCTTGTCTGCTAGGTCTTGGACCCCATTCTCGAAAGCGTCCCCTCCGCCTTGAGAATTCATCAAAAGTTTTGGGGGCCCCGACTCCTGCAGGCTTCTGGTGGGGAGCGGCTGCCATGATTGCTCGCGGAATGACCACGACGGAGCTACGAGATGGTGGTGCTCTCATGCTGACGCCAGTTTAGTCTGAAACATCCAGAAACAAGGTGGGGCTTTCATCGTTTGGGAAAAAAAAAAAGTTTTCATCCAATGAAAAGTGTTGTTTTTAGGTCATATGATCAAGCCTTCCATCATTAGGAAACCAAATGTAAAATGAACCAATGAAAAGTTTTATAAACAAGTCACATGACCTGTTATGCGGCATAGGGTATAAAATGCGGAGAAAATACGTTGGCATGTGAGGCGGCGTCAGTAGCGGACCGATGTGCGAATAGGCCGAAGGCAATACAACGCGCCAAGATCCGGATGGCACCGAGGTGGTGTCATAGTTGAGAGTTCTGAGCAGCGGTTGTAACACTGTCTGAAGCTTATTTGCAGCTGCTGCAGCTTCACTACGCGCCAAGATCCGGATGGCACCGAGGTGGTGTCTAGTAAGGTGCACTGGTGTCAACATCCTACAATGCTGAAAGTCGGCGTGGGGCGCCCCGTTGGCCTGTGAGTTTGCGTCAGTAGCGGACCGATGTGCGAATAGGCCGAAGGCAGCACAACGCGCCAAGATCCGGATGGCACCGAGGTGGTGTCTAGTAAGTTGCCGCACTGGTGTGGCCATCCAACAATGCTGAAAGTCGGCGTGGGGCGCCCCGTTGGCCTGTGAGATGGCGTCAGTAGCGGACCGATGTGCGAATAGGCCGAAGGCAGCACAACGCGCCAAGATCCGGATGGCACCGAGGTGGTGTCTAGTAAGGTGCACTGGTGTGGCCATCCTACAATGCTGAAAGTCGGCGTGGGGCGCCCCGTTGGCCTGTGAGTTTGCGTCAGTAGCGGACCGATGTGCGAATAGGCCGAAGGCAGCACAACGCGCCAAGATCCGGATGGCACCGAGGTGGTGTCTAGTAAGTTGCCGCACTGGTGTGGCCATCCAACAATGCTGAAAGTCGGCGTGGGGCGCCCCGTTGGCCTGTGAGATGGCGTCAGTAGCGGACCGATGTGCGAATAGGCCGAAGGCAGCACAACGCGCCAAGATCCGGATGGCACCGAGGTGGTGTCTAGTAAGGTGCACTGGTGTGGCCATCCTACAATGCTGAAAGTCGGCGTGGGGCGGCCCGTTGGCCTGTGAGTTTGCGTCAGTAGCGGACCGATGTGCGAATAGGCCGAAGGCAGCACAACGCGCCAAGATCCGGATGGCACCGAGGTGGTGTCTAGTAAGTTGTCGCACTTCTGTGGCCATCCTACAATGTTGAAAGTCGGCGTGGGGCGCCCCTTTGGCCTGTGAGATGGCGTCAGTAGCGAACCGATGTGCGAATGGGGCCAAAGGCAGCGCAACAATATTTTCTGACTGACACCACAAGGCGCTGAGATGCCAAGATCCGGATGGCACCGAGGTGATGTCTAAGTTGCGGACTGATGTGCGAATGGGGCCAAAGGCAGCGTAACAATATTTTTTGTATGGAAGATACCACTAGGCGTTGAGATGCCAAGATTCGGATGACACCGAGGTGATGTCTAGCAAGTTGCTGTACTGGTGTGGTCATCCTACAATGCTGAAACTCGGCGTGGGTCGCCCCATTAGCCTGTGAGATGGCGTCAGTAGCGGACCGATGTGCGAATAGGCCGAAGGCAGCACAACGCGCCAAGATCCGGATGTCACCGTGGTGGTTTCATAGTTGAGAGGCACTTCATCTGCAGTGGGGCGCCGAGATCCGGATGGCACCGAGGTGATGTCTAGCAAGTTGCTGTACTGGTGTGGTCATTCTACAATGCTGAAAGTCGGCGTGGGGCGCCCCATTAGCCTGTGAGATGGCGTCAGTAGCGGACTGATGTGCGAATGGGGCCAAAGGCAGCGCAACAATATTTTCTGAAGAGAAGACACCAAAAGGTGCTGACATTCCAAGATCCGGATGGCACCGAGGTGGTGTCTAGCAAGCTATGCAGTTGAGTTGTGTGTGCACTTGCGGCGAATAGGTCGAAGGCAGCATAACAATGTTTTTTGAATAGAAGACACCACAAGGCGTTGAGATTCGGTTACCACCGAGGTGATGTCTAGCAAGTTGCCGCACTGGTGTGGCCATCCTACAATACTGCTCCGAATAACGGCGTGGGGTGCCCGAAGGGGGGGGGGAGCCGGCGTGAATGGGCCTTCCTAGGTGGAGGCTCGTCTGCTGTAGTGTGGCGCCCCTTTACCGTTTCAGTTGCCATTCAGCTGAGTTTCGGCTGCTCTTGATGCTACAGCGACAGGCGGCTGCAAGAGGACTCTCAAAATGGCGGCCTGTTCTTTGGATTTGGGCCTGGTCCACTAAAATGGCCCTGGGACACCTTAGAACTCAGACGCTCGATTTTTTTTTCCTTTCCTGTACATGCAAAAAAAGGTAAATGCCCGGTACGTTACACGCTTCATCTGCCACGATGAACTCTCCAGAGGAACCGAAAAAAAATATAGTTGTGGTAACTATACCATGCATCGTCATATGGAGAGGTGGCACCAATTAATTATAGTGCTGCATAAAAGAGAGATTTGGAGGAGAACCCCTGACCTGCTAGTACATTCATCAAAGAAGTGGCACTGAGAGCTTCAGAGGCAAGGGAAACGGTCCCAAATATTTAGAAGAACTTTGGAAAGATTAAAATGACATGTTTAGATTGTGGCAAATTAATTTCATGTGGACAGATGAGTGTTACTCTAATAAATACAGCATATGAACATCATCATAGTCGATGGTTGGTAGAGACATTTTGACTATATCCTGGACCTGCCCGTCCTCGCCCAAAATGGCGCCGGAATAAATGGGACTCGTAACTCCTTGTTGTGTACTGGTTGCAGAACCTTGAAATCACGAGATACGTATGCAGTTTTGAAGCACATGGCGGGCGGTGACGAGAATTGATTGAATATTTCGACATCCCTATTGATATTAAGTTCTGATGTGTTATTGATTACTGTACTGTTGAAAGTTCGAATTAACGTCACCCATGGTACTTGCCCGCAAATGTATATCTAGATAATTTTATTGTAACTGGCCCTGTCGTATTTTAATTATAAAATGTACGTCCACCGATTCCGTAACTGTTAGACACCTTAGTTCTTGCAACCTAATGGCCCGCCCGTTACGTTCCTCTACAGTGTAAATGTCTATTCATCATATACGATTACAGTTTGCTCTGTGGCAGGCCCACGTGGTTATAGGCTCGTATTTGTATAATGAAATTTTCACAATAAAGGTTTTTAAAAGAAAACATGGTAGTAGTATATACATTGGTAAAGTTTTTAATAATAGTGACTGTTTTAGAATCAGTAAAAGGCAAGTGAAATAAAGCAGACCAATTACATGAAGGGTAAAAGGTATAATACGAAGGAACGCAGTAAAGATAAATGGTCAAGGGCTGTTGTGTTTTCTATTCCTGCAACATAAAGTGATCGATAAGAATCTCATATTCAGGCGTATCGGCGACTAAGACAGCAGGTCGACCCTCTTTTGCTCAACGGCTCCGTCATGGGACGAAGAAACGCTCTTTTTCTCGAAAAAAGAATATATTTTACTTGCAGGACAGTTGTAAAATTTCCGGGAAAGTACATTAGCCTGGAACATTATAACATATATTTAAGAAAAAATAATGTTCGGAAGTAATGAAAAGCGTAATTTTTAGGTCATATGACCAAGCCTTTCATCATTACAATAAGAAAAGTAAAATGAACCAATGAAAAGTTTTATTAACAAGTCACATGACTTGTTATGCTTACGTTACGCGCTGCGCGCCCCGGATGACTTCCGGATGCGCCAACGCGGCGCGTCATATGACGCATTACGCGACAACGCAGGTCCAGAATATATTAAAAATGTCTCCACCAACCAGCGGTCGGAACACAACCCCTTTCAGCAGGCTAAATAGTTCTGTTAAATGACAACAGAAGGGACAGGCAACAAGAACCATCAGTCAAAGAGGGGAGGGCTAGTTCTTCTCTACCGGGTTACATTGGGGCGCTACCGGAACTGATCGAATTGGTAGTCTACAGTGTTTCTGGATGTTTCAGACTGAAGCTGGGGTTAGCATGAGAGCAGCACCATTTCGTAGCTCCGTCGTGGTCATTCCGCAACCAATCATGGCAGCCATTCTTTATCGTTATTTTGGGCGGGGTGGGTGGCGGAGCCGAGCTGTTTTGCAGCCATCATTGTGTGGAGTTCAGTTCATCTCACTAGTTTTGTATTTGTCATGAGGGGTTGTTCCTAATGTTTCTATTTTAGCGAGGTCAAAAAGAGATCCCATTAGTGGCCTACTGATTTTGCTCGATTCCTTTTCTTTTTTTTTTACACGATTTTTCGTTATCTGCAAAGACTAAACAGAGTATTGCGACTCTGTGTTTGTTTGTAAATAGAGAATGAACCAAAGAGAACTAATTCTAAAACAGTAAATACTTGGATAACAATCAATCAAATGGAGAGAGAAACAGGCACGACGGATTACAACGGGGGCAAAGGCCTGCGTTAACTACCTTTCACTATCTGCAGAGAGAGAGTACTCCTAATAGAAATGAGGGGGGGGGGGCACCATTCAAAGCAGATCAGTGTGCATAAACACGAAAATGTTTTCACTTACCACGTACTTGACATTCGACAGCTTATGATATTTGCTATTAAAAAACCATTGAAATTCACTGAAAAAACAATAGGTTATAGACCATATATAGTTAGGAATTAGCATTTACAAAACCTTGAAAATTCACTGAAAAAACCATAGGTTATAGACCATATATAGTTAGGAATTAGCATTTAAAAAACCTTATTTTACTCACAAAAAACCATTGAAATTCCATATATAGTTAGTTGCACTAACTATATATCGCGCACCCGCAATCCACTGCTGATCATGTCACATATTACATCATTCATGACATGGTCAGTGACATCACTGATGATATCACTGATGACATCTCAAATGACATCACTGATGACATCACTGATGACAACATCCAGTGACTGTATGTTTCTGTAAAGTTAAAATATGTCTTACATATTGAAGAATGAGTGGATGTATAAGTGTCTGGATGAAGGATTTAGTAGGTGCGTGACTGACTGTATGAGTGAGTGATTAAATGTGTCTCACTGAATGCATGGGTTAGTGACTAAACTGTCTTAATTTGTGCATCATTATGTCTGTTGTTCTGTAAACTGCTGCATGTGTTGATCATTAGCTATACGAGAGGCTATATGTGTTATTAATTGGTTGCCCAAGTATTTCTATGGGAGATTGAGTTTGTGTGGGGGTGGCTGGAAGGTGTGTGACTCTATGCATAGATGTGTGAGCAGTTTATTCACTAGGTGTATGAGTTCAAGAGTGCATGTGGAAACAGCTACATGGGCAGTTGACTGTGTGCATGAGTGTATTGATGAGTGAATGGATATCTCAATGCTACATGTCATAGTAAGTACATATGTAAAACACAGTACATGTGAGAGTTGGCATATATAAATAACTGTGCATGAGAGCCACTGAATGAGTGAGTGGTTGTATCGATCATTGTGAACTTGTATCAGGGATTGTATAAGAGAGTAAATATGTGTTAGTATATGTTTCAATAAGTAAGGTGTGTTTAACTGTATAGTTGAAGAAATGGAGGTGAGATTGTTTCTTTGCATGACTGACTGGGTGTGTGAGTAACTCCATGGATGAGTGGCAGTGTGTGAGTGTCTGTATACACTGAGTGTATCTAAGGTTATATTAGAGTCTGAAGAGGTTTATCGTATTAGCACAAGAATGATGTCAAATGAGATGTCATCAGTGATGTCATCAGTGATGTCATTTGAGATGTCATCAGTGATGTCATCAGTGATGTCACTGACCATGTCATGAATGATGTAATATGTGACATGATCAGCAGTGGATTGCGGGTGCGCGATATATGTAGTTAGTGCAACTAACTATATATGGAATTTCAATGGTTTTGTGTGAGTAAAATAAGGTTTTTTAAATGCTAATTCCTAACTATATATGGTCTATAACCTATGGTTTTTTCAGTGAATATATATATATATATATATATATATATATATATATATATATATATATATATATATATATTACCTACTGGCGATAGCCAGTAGGTATATATAGTTAGGATTTTTTTCCTATGGGATTTTTGAAAATTCTATGTCGATTAACTTTGGCGTTTGAAGACAGAATTGGCTGTAATTTTCAGGAAAATGGAACATTTTGTTTCTGAGCAGCCCCTGAAAATTTGGGGGGGTTTCGTCAAGGGGAGGCCGAGAAAAAAGGGGGGTCCCAAAACGTGTTTTTCCCATGCAATTTTCCATAGGGCGGTTGGCCTCACTTTTAGCTTGAACGGCTGAATGGATTTACACCAAACTTGGCAAAATTGTAGGGACTGGTAGCCCGATGTGCCTTTGCTATGTCTCAAGATATAGGCTCCAGTGGTTTTTACGAAAATTAACTTTGAAAAATATATATTGGGCTACATTGGGCTATATTTATGTTGGAGCCCAAATGTAGCCCAATGTAGCCCAATGTAGCCCAATGTAGCCCAATGTAGCCCAAAGATGGCCACCAGAGACAAAAAAAACAAATGTAGCCCAAATATCAGCCAGATGTAGCCCAACTATAGCCCAATGACAGAATGTCCCAGAGTGTTCTAAAGAACAACTAGAGTGCTAACAGTCCTACTTATTACAAAGGTATGGCACACCTGAAGCCATCTTGATTGGAATAAAGTGGTAACTCTTAAAACATTTAATTTAAAAAGGAACAAAATGAGGGGGTTCATTTGCCATAGAAAGTATGATTAGCGAATATATGACGAAATCCCGCATACCATCAGTCCGCCAAAAAAATCCCGCATGTACTATTAGGCCGCAAATTAAAATAACGAAAACTTTTAGAACGAATATGCCTTTAGCATACACTAAACAACTAAACTACCCTAAACCCTAAAACACTACCCCCAGCATGACCCTACACTACACAAACAGTACAACACTACCCTAAACCCTAAAACACTACCCCCAGCATGACCCTACACTACACAAACACTACAACACTACCCTAAACCCTAAAACACTACCCCCAGCATGACCCTACACTACGCAAACACTACAACACTACCCAAAACCCTAAAACACTACACCCCAGCATGACCCTACACTACGCAAACACTACAACACTACCCTAAACCCTAAAACACTACCCCCAGCATGACCCTACACTACACAAACACTACAACACAACCCTAAACCCTAAAACACTACCCCCAGCATGACCCTACACTACGCAAACACTACAACACAACCCTAAACCCTAAAACACTACCCCCAGCATGACCCTACACTACGCAAACACTACAACACTACCCTAAACCCTAAAACACTACCCCCAGCATGACCCTACACTACGCAAACACTACAACACTACCCAAAACCCTAAAACACTACACCCCAGCATGACCTTACATTACGCAAACACTACAACACTACCCTAAACCCTAAAACACTACCACCAGCATGACCCTACACTACGCAAACACTACAACACTACCCAAAACCCTAAAACACTACACCCCAGCATGACCCTACACTACGCAAACACTACAACACTACCCTAAACCCTAAAACACTACCCCCAGCATGACCCTACACTACGCAAACACTACAACACTACCCTAAACCCTAAAACACTACCCCCAGCATGACCCTACACTACGCAAACACTACAACACTACCCTAAACCCTAAAACACTACCCGCAGCATGACCCTACACTACGCAAACACTACAACACTACCCTAAACCCTAAAACACTACCCCCAGCATGACCCTACACTACGCAAACACTACAACACTACCCAAAACCCTACAACACTACCCCCAGCATGACCCTACACTACGCAAACACTACAACACTACCCAAAACCCTAAAACACTACCCCGCCAGCATGACCCTACACTACGCAAACACTACAACACTACCCAAAACCCTAAAACACTACCCCCAGCATGACCCTACACTACGCAAACACTACAACACTACCCAAAACCCTAAAACACTACACCCCAGCATGACCCTACACTACGCAAACACTACAACACTACCCAAAACCCTAAAACACTACACCCCAGCATGACCCTACACTACGCAACCACTACAACACTACCCAAAACCCTAAAACACTACACCCCAGCATGACCCTACACTACGCAAACACTACAACACTACCCAAAACCCTAAAACACTACCCCCAGCATGACCCTACACTACGCAAACACTACAACACTACCCAAAACCCTAAAACACTACCCCCAGCATGACCCTACACTACGCAAACACTACAACACTACCCTAAACCCTAAAATACTACACCCCAGCATGACCCTACACTACGCAAACACTACAACACTACCCAAAACCCTAAAACACTACCCCCAGCATGACCCTACACTACGCAAACACTACAACACTATCCTAAACCCTAAAACACTACGCCCAGCATGACCCTACACTACGCAAACACTACAACACTACCCTAAACCCTAAAACACTAGCCCCAGCATGACCCTACACTACGCAAACACTACAACACAACCCTAAACCCTAAAACACTACCCCCAGCATGACCCTACACTACGCAAACACTACAACACTACCCTAAACCCTAAAACACTACCCCCAGCATGACCCTACACTACGCAAACACTACAACACAACCCTAAACCCTAAAACACTACCCCCAGCATGACCCTACACTAAACAACCACCACAACTCTACACTACACTAACACAACACTACACTACACAACACTACACTACACTACACAATCACTAACCCACGAAAAAATTAACACAAACCCACTTACCTCTCTCGTCATTGTGGTTTTCACAACGCAAATGCATTTACCATACATGCCTTTAAAACGTAATTCTTTGTAAAGGCATGCGCGATAAATGCACATGCGTTTTGAAAAAATGCGGGATAATGGTATGCGAGGTCAATGACCTTGCGGGATAATGGTATGCGGACTGAAAGTCTGCGGGATAAAAAATGCGGGAAAATGGCTGCAAACCATGATTAGCAGCAGACTTCCCTGGTGAGCACTAGCTTTACTACAGTGATCTAATGAGCAACTAGAGTGCTAACATTCAGAATTTATGGAAAATGTGTGACACATCTGAATGCCTTCTTGATAGAACCAAAGTAAACAAGCATTGAAAATTGCAATAGATCCCGCCCTCGTTTAAGTTAAAGCCATTCTGTTTGTAATGAGGTGGCTTTTTAGCTTTGCTTTTATTAGTGTGTTTAAAACTTTCATGTAAATAACATGCATATGTATGCATATATGTATATGTATGCATGCATTTATATTTATATAGATATGCAGATTATATATGTTTATATATGTATATTACCTACTGGCGATAGCCAGTGGGTATATATAGTTAGGATTTTTTCTCTATGGGGTTTCTGAAAATTCTATGTCTAATAACTTTGGCGTTTGTGGACGGAATTGGCAGGAAAATGGCACATTTTGTTTCTGAGCAGCCCCTGAAAATTTGGGGGGGTTTCACCAAGGGGGGGCCGAGAAAAAAGGGGGGTCCCAAAACGCATTTTTCCCATTCATTTTTCCATAGGGCGGTTGGACTCACTTTTAGCTCGAACGGCTGAATAGATTTACATGAAACTTGGCAAAATTGTAGATATGGTTTGCCCGACGTGCCTTTGCTATGTCTCAATATATGTGCTCCAGTGGATTTTGAGAAATTAACGTTTAAAAAAATATATATATCTGTGACAGCGCTCCGGTTAGCGCCCCGGTTCGCGTACCTGACGCGTAACGGAACTTCGCGAAGCGAAGCTGATTGGCTCTCCGGTGTCTGTCAACATTGTAAACAGTCCGGAGCGGCCGCCATCTTGCCTCTCGGTAGGTTCGAGAGACAAGATGTGGTGAAAAAAGAAGGGGGAAATGAAGGAAAGGGGGCAAGGTAAACCCCTCCTGACCCCCTAGGATTGATGAGGGGGATATTAAAGTCCCCCGCGATTTTTCGCGGTAGAGGCGCTTCCCGGTACGCGAACCGGGCAGCTAACCGGCAGCGTAACGGGAGTCCGCCATCTTGTGTTTTTGGAGCGTCCGGTTCGCGTACCGGGTAGCGTCCCGGTAAGCGTAACAAGGGGAAAACCAAGAGAAACAGTAAAAAAAAAAGTAAGGGAATAGATTTCCAGCAAACTTGGCAAAATTGTAGGGACTGTTTGTTTGATGTGCCTTTGCAAGGCCTCAAGATATGTGCACGTGTGGATTTTGTCTAATTAAGGTTAAAAAAATATATATATCTGTAAGCGTGCTCCGGCACGCTTACGTTACGGGTTTTGTTTGCGCTGCAGAGCCGATACGTCACGGTTATGCGACGCGTCATGAGGCGTCTCACATGGCTACGTGATACGTCACGTAATAAAGAATATATTTTACAGCTATAGATATTAGCTTTTAAAAAACCAATGAAATTCCTGAAAAAACCATAGGTTATAGACCATATATAGTTAGGAATTTGCATTTACAAAACCTTGAAAATTCACTGAAAAAACCATAGGTTAGAGACCATATATAGTTAGCTGGACATTTTATTGACATAAAACCAATGAAATTCCATATATAGTTAGTTGCACTAACTATATATCGCGCACCCGCAATCCACTGCTGATGATGTCACATATTACATCATTCATGACATGGTCAGTGACATCACTGATGACATCACTGATGACATCTCAAATGACATCACTGATGACATCACTGATGACATCTCAAATGACATCACTGATGACATCATGACACACCAATACCAGTTACTACATACGCACTCACTGATTCCTACATCTACACACACATTCACTCATTCACCCATACAATCCCTCATACATACAGTCACTCATTATTACAACACTATCATATGCACTCATACACCTATGCAGACACTCACACACTGCCACTCATCCATGGAGTTACTCACACACCTAGTCAGTCCGTAAAGAATCAATCACACTTCCATTTCCTCATCTATACAGTTAAACACAGAACACCATACTTCAGTGACATCACTGATGACATCACTGATGACATCTCAAATGACATCACTGATGACATCTCAAATGACATCACTGATGACATCATGACACACCAATACCAGTTACTACATACGCACTCACTGATTCCTACGTCTACACACACATTCACTCATTCACCCATACAATCACTCATACATACAGTTACTCATTATTACAACACTATCATATGCACTCATACACCTAGTCAGTCCTGTGAAGAATCAATCACACTTCGATTTCCTCATCTATACAGAAAAACACAGAACACCATACTTTTCACACATATACTAACACATACTTACTCTCTTATACAATCACTGATACAAGTACGCATTGATATGCACAGAGTCACACACCTCCCAGCCAGCCACACACACACTCAGTCTTCCATACATCCACTCATTCTTCAATATGTAAAACATAGTTAAACTTTACAAAAACACACAGACACTAGATGATGTAATCAGTGATGTCATTTGAGATGTCATCAGTGATGTCATCAGTGATGTCATTTGAGATGTCATCAGTGATGTCATCAGTGATGTCACTGACCATGTCATGAATTATGTAATATGTGACATCATCAGCAGTGGATTGCGGGTGCGCGATATATAGTTAGTGCAACTAACTATATATGGAATTTCATTGGTTTTATGTCAATAAAATGTCCAGCTAACTATATATGGTCTCTAACCTATGGTTTTTTCAGTGAATTTTCAAGGTTTTGTAAATGCAAATTCCTAACTATATATGGTCTATAACCTATGGTTTTTTCAGTGAATATATATATATATAAATATATATATATATATATATATATATATATATGTATATATATATATATATATATATATATATATATATATATATATATATATATATATATATATATATTCACTGAAAAAACCATAGGTTATACACCATATATAGTTAGGAATTAGCATTTAAAAAACCTTATTTTACTCACACAAAACCAATGAAATTCCATATATAGTTAGTTGTACTAACTATATATCACGCACCCGCAATCCACTGCTGATGATGTCACATATTACATCATTCATGACATGGTCAGTGACATCACTGATGACATCACTGATGACATCTCAAATGACATCACTGATGACATCACTGATGACATCTCAAATGACATCACTGATGACATCACTGATGAAATCATTCATGTGATAATACGATGAACCTCTTCAGACTGTAATATAACCTTAGATACACTCAGTGTAAACACAGACTCACAGATTGTCACTCATCCATGAAGTTACACACACACCTAGACAGTCATGCAAACAATCAATCACACCTCCGTTTCCTTAACTATACAGTTAAACACACCTTACTTATTCAAACATATACTAAAACATATTTACTCACTTATACAATCCTGGATACAAGTTCACAATGATCCATACAGCCACTCACACATTCACTGGCTCTTATGCACAGTTATTTATATATGTCAACTCTCACATGTACTGTATTTTACATATGTACTTAATTTGACATGTAGCACTGAGATATCTATTCACTCACCAATACAGTCATGCACACAGTCAACCGCCCATACAGCTGTTTCCAACATGCACTTTTGAATCCATACATCTATGCACAGAGTCATACACTTCCCAGCCACCCACACACACACTCAGTCTCCCATACAAATGCTTGTGCAACCAATCAATAACCTATATAGTTACTCATATAGCTACTGATCAACACATGCAGCAGTTTACAGAACAACAGACATAATGATGCACAAATTAAGACAGTTTAGTCACTAACCCATGCACTCAGTGAGACACATTTAATCACTCACTCATACATTCAGTCATGCACCTACTAAATCCTTCGTCCAGACACTTATACATCGACTCATTCATAAATATGTAAGACATATTTTAACTTTACAGAAAAATACAGTCACTGGATGTTGTCATCAGTGATGTCATCAGTGATGTCATTTGAGATGTCATCAGTGATGTCATCAGTGATGTCATTTGAGATGTCATCAGTGATGTCATCAGTGATGTCACTGACCATGTCATGAATGATGTAATATGTGACATCATCAGCAGTGGATTGCGGGTGCGTGATATATAGTTAGTACAACTAACTATATATGGAATTTCATTGGTTTTGTGTGAGTAAAATAAGGTTTTTTAAATGCTAATTCCTAACTATATATGGTGTATAACCTATGGTTTTTTCAGTGAATTTCATTGGTTTTTTAATAGCTAATATCAAAACCTTTACAATGTATTATTCTTTAAAAAGAAAAATATTTTTTACATGTTTTTTATACAATTTTTTTTTTATTTTTTTTTGTTTCGCTCCCAGTACGCGTACCGGTTAGCTTCCCGTTAGCTCAATCCGGAGGCGCGACCCGGTACGCGAACTGGTAAACGTTCCTTTTGCGCACCTCTCGCGTTACAAAACAACATCGCGACGCTTCGCGTCAGCATGACGTTTCGCGTTCTCGCGTAATACGTCATATTACGTGCTACGTTCGCGTACCCGGAAGCGTAGCGGTACGCGAACCGGAAGCGATCCGCGGCGCGGCGCCGACCGCGTAACGTAAACATAGCAGGTCATGTGACTCGGTAATAACACTTTTCATTGGTTCATTTCACTTTTGGTTTCCTAATGATGTAATACAAGGTCATGTGATCTAAAATGGACACTTTTCATTGGTTTAGAACTTTTGTTTTTCCCAAATGATGAAAACCCCTCCTTCTTTCATCACTCTGACTTTCATCTTGGTGAGAGAAAGACCCTTTATTGATACTTTGTGATGGCTTCATTAGTAGCTTCAGCTGGTGCTAGCCCACCACCTCCACCAAATCCAAGAAAGAGAGGACCACCTGCAGAAGTAATTTTGCAAGAAGAGGAAGAACAGGAAGAGGAGGAAGAGGAGGAACAGCATGAGTTTCTGCCAGAGGAGCCCAGGAGGTACAACAGAAAGGAGAATTATATCTGGCAATTCTACAGAATTCCTGAGGGGCAAAAGAAAGTCAATGCACGTTACGTGTTTTGCCGCATATGCGGTGATAGATTGTCTAGGGGCACTGATAATAAATACAGTTATGGCAATCATACTATGCATCGGCATATGAGTAAGTGGCACCCAAATAATTATAGTGCTGCCCAGCTACGTGACGAACAACAAAATCCCCTCCCAATGGCAAGAAGATCGGTGGTTCCAGAGGTGTCGGGACCAGAGGCGAGGGAGACGATTGCAAACATCCAAATGTTGTTTGGGCACGTAAAGCAAGTGTGCGTGGAATGTGGCACTTTCATCTGCTACAGAGAAAGTAGCATCACTTTGATTTTGCGAGCAATTCAAAATCATATTAATATTTGTACGAGACGCACCAAGAAATAAATTCTTTTTTTTTTTTTTTGCTCCTGTTGAGCCCTTTATAATGGATCGTTTTTGTTTCCCCCCCCCCCCCAAAAAAACCAAAAAAAATTTAAAAACGTTCAGAAAATACAAAAAAAGTAAAAAAAAATTCAAAAAATACTAAAAAAAATATAAAACAACAAAAACATAAAAAAAAAAGTTCTTTTCAGAACTAACTCCCCATTATAAAAAAATTGGTAGAATATTTGGAACTCTGCCAACCTCTATTTCTCTTAGTTCGCTCCCGGAGCGCTACCCGGTACGCGTACCGGAAGCTAACCAAAAAAAATATTTTTTAAAAAAAAGAACAGTAAGTATAAGGTAAGCAAACAGACAGTTATGTTAAAAGAAAGACAGCTCTAGGGAGTAAACTAAGGATACTGTTACCTACAATCCACTGCTGATGATGTCACATATTACATCATTCATGACATGGTCAGTAACATCAACAGCAGTGGATTGTGGGTAACAGTATCCTTAGTTTACTCCCTATAGCTGTCTTTCTTTTAACATAACTGTCTATTTCCTTCCCTTATAGTTACTGTTCTTTTTTAAAAAACATTTTTTTGATCAGTCATAAACAGTGACATTAATAGAAACAGAGAGAGTGAACAAGAGTGAAGAACTATGGTCCTCCTCAGCCACCCTCAGAAAACCAAGGGGGTCAAGATACATCTACCATGCCCCCTTCTACCCATTCTGAACATTATTTGCCCTCCATCTTGTATCTTGATTCGACCGAAACACAAAATGGTGGACTCTCGTTACGCTTAAGGTTCGCGTACCAGGGCGCTCACCGGTTCGCGTACCGGGTCGCTCCCTGGGAAGCGCACCATCAAAAAAGGTGGGAAAGTAGTTCACACAAAAGCCACTTGAGACAATTTCACCAAATATAGATTAGCTCATACTACATACCAATCCCTACCATTTTCACAAATTTGATTGGAATTCCATTTAGCCATTTAGCCTGTAGACCTCTCTAAATACCGTGAGGTAAATTACTTCACAAAACACATCTGAAGTGTTGGAATTGACAACCAATTAAAATGTTACTTTCATTTTCTACTTTTTTTACCTCACATTTGATTGGTTATGTACCCAAATATATATAAAGGAAGAGAAGGAAACACAGCCATTTTGACTACTACTTCCTGGTGTACATTTCAATAGGATTTTCATTAATAACTTCAACTTCTTTTTAAAGGTAAGTTGTTATTTTTAAAACTGAAGTATATTGTGCACTTTAAGTTAATATGGCAAACTTTTTCTGTTAGTTATATACTATCCCTCTGTAGTACTTATAAATTTAGATACACTTTTTTATATTCCTACTTCCACTCTGATACTATACACTGCCCAAAGATAAATTCTCTGTTAAAAACTGCCTATCTAAAATTAATCCCAACAGTGCCCTACCTCTACTAATATATATTTTTTTTATGCAAATTTCAGGAAAAATGGAAAGTGAACAAAACATTTCATTTGAAATTGTCCTTCCAGAGTCCAACACAGAAATCATTGATCCAAATGAGATTGAATTTATGGATGAAACTTGGGACCAAGAACTACTGCAATGTGTACAAGCAGTAGATAACCTCCTTGCAAATGAGGACATTTTACAACCTCAGAGACTACAATCTATATTCCATGATTATGAAATTTCTGACAATGAAATGTTAGAAAGTTTAATAAATTATGAAACACAATAAAAAAAGCTTAAAAAAAAAAAAAAATAATCAACAAAACCAACAATCAATTAACATACAGCATTTGAAAAGTCTATCATTCATTTTTCATTGTGATACGCTCCCCAGAACGCTTCCCGGTTCGCGTACCGGGCGCTAACCACGAAAAAAAACAAAAAAAAAATTATTTTTTTTTTGCTTAGCGGGGCCCCTTTAAAGCCTCCACATCAAACCTAGGGGGTCAGGGAGGATCTACTATGCCCCCTTATGGTCATTTGCCCCTTCGCTTTTGCCTCCTCTTGTCTCTCGATCCTACCGAGAGACAAGATGGCGGCCGCTCCGGACTGTTTAGAATGTTGACAGACACCGGAGAGCCAATCAACTTCGCTACGCGAAGTTCCGTTACGCGTCAAGTACGCGTACCGGGGCGCTGCCTGGTCCGCGCTTACAGATATATATCTTTTTTTGAACGTTATTTTCTCAAAATCCACTGCAGCACATATATTGAGACCTACAAAAGGCACATCGGGCTACCAGTCCCTACAATTTTGCCAAGTTTCGTGCAAATCCATTCAGCCGTTCGGGCTAAAAGTGAGGCTAACCGCCCTATGGAAAACTCAATGTTAAAAACACGTTTTGGGACCCCCCTTTTTTCTCGGCCCCCCCTGGACGAACCCCCCCCCAAATTTTCAGGGGCTCCTCAGAAACAAAATGTTCCATTTTCCAGAAAATTTCAGCCAATTCCGTACACAAACGCCAAAGTTATTAGACATAGAATTTTCAAAAATCCCATAGGGAAAAAATCCTAACTATATATACCTACTGGCGACCGCCAGTAGGTAATATATATATATATATATATATTCACTGAAAAAACCATAGGTTATAGACCATATATAGTTAGGAATTAGCATTTAGAAAACCTTATTTTACTCACACAAAACCATTGAAATTCCATATATAGTTAGTTGCACTAACTATATATCGCGCACCCGCAATCCACTGCTGATGATGTCACATATTACATCATTCATGACATGGTCAGTGACATCACTGATGACATCACTGATGACATCATCTAGTGTCTGTGTGTTTTTGTAAAGTTTAAATACGTTTTACATATTGAAGAATGACTGGATGGATGGACGACTGAGTGTGTGTGTGGCTGGCTGGGAGGTGTGTGACGCTGTGCATATCAATGTGTACTTGTATCAGTGATTGTATAAGAGAGTAAGTATGTGTTAGTATATGTGTGAAAAGTATGGTGTTCTGTGTTTAACTATAGATGAGGAAATCGAAGTGTGATTGATTCTTCACAGGACTGACTAGGTGTATGAGTGCATATGATAGTGTTCTAATAATAACTGACTGTATGTATGAGTAATTGTATGGGTGAATGAGTGAATGTGTGTGTAGACGTACGAATCAGTGAATGCGTATGTAGTAACTGGTATTGGTGTGTCATGATGTCATCAGTGATGTCATTTGAGATGTCATCAGTGATGTCATTTCAGATGTCATTAGTGATGTCATCAGTGATGTCACTGAAGTATGGTGTTCTGTGTTTAACTGTATAGATGAAGAAATGGAAGTGTGATTGATTCTTTACAGGACTGACTTGGTGTGTGAGTAACTCCATGGATGAGTGGCAGTGTGTGACTGTCTGCATAGGTGTATGAGTGCATATGATAGTGTTGTAATAATGAGTGACTGTATGTATGAGTGATTGTATGGGTGAATGAGTGAATGTGTGTGTAGACGTAGGAATCAGTGAGTGCGTATGTAGTAACTGGTATTGGTGTGTCATGATGTCATCAGTGATGTCATTTGAGATGTCATCAGTGATGTCATCAGTGATGTCATTTGAGATGTCATCAGTGATGTCATCAGTGATGTCACTGACCATGTCATGAATGATGTAATATGTGACATCATCAGCAGTGGATTGCGGGTGCGCGATATATAGTTAGTGCAACTAACTATATATGGAATTTCAATGGTTTTGTGTGAGTAAAATAAGGTTTTCTAAATGCTAATTCCTAACTATATATGGTCTATAACCTATGGTTTTTTCAGTGAATTTTCAAGGTTTTGTAAATGCTAATTCCTAACTATATATGGTCTATAACCTATGGTTTTTTCAGTGAATTTCATTGGTTTTTTAACAGCTAATATCTGTAGCTGTAAAATGTATTCTTCTTTAAATCCAAAAATATATTTTATATGTTTATTAATAATTTTTTTTTTTAATATTTTTTTTTCTTCGTTCCCGCTCCGCGAATCGGGAAGCTTCCCGTTAGCTGACCTTGATGCCGCGAAATAGACCGCGCGCCGGTAAACGTTTCTTTACCGCAGCTGCCGCGTTAGAAAACAACATCGTGACGCCTCCTGTCCGCATGACGTTTCGCGTTGTCGCGTGATACGTCATATGACGTGCTACGTTAGCGAACTGGTACGCTTACCGAGTCGCAAAGCACAGGTTTCTGGAAGCAAACCGGGAGGCCCTGCAAAGCGCTTAACGTAAACACAGCAGGTCATGTGACTTGGTAATAACACTTTTCATTGGTTCATTTCACTTTTGGTTTCCTAATGATGTAAGACTAGGTCATATAATCTAAAATGAACACTTTTCATTGGTTGAGAACTATTGTTTTTCCCAAATAATGAAAATCCCTCCTTCTTTCCTCACTCTGACTTTCATCATTGTGAGAGAAAGACCCTTTGTTACCAGTGAGCAATGGCTTCTTTAGTAGCTTCAGCTGGTGCTTCCCCACCACCTCCACCACATCCAAGGAAGAGTGGACCACCTGCTCAAGTTATAATTCAGCAAGAAGAGGAAGAAGAGGAACAGGACGACGAGCACGAAGAGAGGCACTTTTTGCCTGAGGAGCCCAGGACGTCTCACCGGAAAGAAAACTTAATTTGGCAATTTTTTAAAATTCCCAAAGGTCAGAAAAAAGTAAATGCAAGATACGTAACTTGCCTTATATGTCAAGATAGACTGTCCAGAGGGACCGACAAAAAATACAGTTTCGGAAACTACACAATGCATCGCCATATGACTAGGTGGCATCCTAACAACTACAGTGCTGCACAGTTTCGTAACGACCTAGATAATCTCCCTATTATGGCCAGAAGATCTGTTGTACCGGAAGTAACGGGACCAGAGGGCAGGGAGATGGTGCCAAATATACAAACGAGATTTCATGAAGTAAAACAAGTCTGCGTATATTGCAGTGGATTCATTTGCTACGGAGAAAGAAGCATCACTCTGATCAACAGAGCTATTGACTATCATATGCAAGTTTGTACGAAACGCCCCAAATAATAAATACTTTTTTTTTGTTTTGTTGCTCCTGTTGAGCCCTTTACAATGAATCGTTTTCATTGCCCCCTCCAAGAAAAACCCCAAAAAATATAAAACTGTTCAGAAAAATTCAAAAAAAGTAAAAAAATGTTCAGAAAAATAATAAAAAAAATATAAAACAACAAAAACAATAAAAAAAAAAGTTCTTTTCAGAACTACCTCCCCGTTATTAAAAAATTGGTACAATATTTGGAACTGTGCCAACCTCTATTTCTCGTAGTTCGCTTCCCAGTTCGCTCGCCGGTACGCGAACCGGAAGTGAACCAACATTTTTTTTTTTTAAAAAGAACAGTAAGTATAAGGGAAGGAAACAGACACTTATGTTAAAAGAAAGACAGCTATAGGGGAGTAAACTAGAGATACTATTACCCGTAATCCACTGCTGATGATGTCACATATTACATCATTCATGACATGCTCAGTGACATCATCAGCAGAGGATTGCGGGTTTTTTGGCAACGTGCCTTATCCACGGTTTAATAACGCTGCCTTTTGCTTTATATAAGTTTTCAAATTGTATGAAATATATACCAATAGGTCGTTATGAACCTTTAGGTAGTGCTTTTCTTCATGAGGTCTGGTCGCTTCCATACACATACAGATGTTTCAAAGATGATCAAGAAGTTTATCTGAATGGAGAGGAATGCACTGAGACGCCAGATCATTCACTAATGTGTAGGCACATACAGTTACATGGTTCATGCAACAAACACCGACCAAATATGGCTTGCGTGTTGCAAGGCACGCCAGTTCCTGCTATCATCCCCACGTTCAAGTTGTTGGAAAATGGTAGTTATTTGATGCTCAATAATGAAGATTGTTCTGGGTTAATTAAAAGTATTCCTTTTATCGTAACAGTAAGTGAACGGGTTATTTGCTGCAGAAATGTTCTATTTCCTCCCACACATGAACATAGGGAGTTTTCAATCTGGCCACAAATACCAACCTTGGGAGCAGATTTCAACGGCATGGCAAGAATAAGAGCTCTTTTGTCTCAGAGAGAGGTGGCCTTGAGTTCGGCCCGTGAAACTTTCGTGCTTCACATAGCGAACACCCGTACAGAGGTGCAGACCCTTTTCAATACTGATTCGCCTTTCCATTTCAGCAAGATGGTTCGGACTATCTTTAACGCGTCCTCCACAAAGGCCCTGGCGCACTTTTTTAAAGTTGTTACCAGTGGTCTCGTGACTTCATTTGAGAAAATCTTTGGAGTCATCCCTGCTTTCTTTCATTCTATTTTTTCCACTCTGCTTCGTGGATTCCCATTTTTACTTGCATTACCAGCGGACGCTCTTGTGCTCTTTTACATTTTTAAATATGGATGTCCCTCCTGTGCAAGCTCCCGCCCTGCAGCTGCTGACACTGTTCCGCAATCGCATGCTAGAATATTATGGCACAATGCCGTTGGCGATATTAAGCACGGCATATGGATTATCTTTTCGATTCTCCTACTTCACCTGTGTCCAGCCTGTATTTCACTGCCTGACCTGTGATTTCGATTGGGCCATTGATTTGTGTCTCTGCGGACCGGTTTCTCCTGACGTCGACTTTAATCAGCTGATGACTCCTATCATTACTCACGAGTTGGTTCGTCCTGGCGAAAGGATTATGGCTGTGGCATTGATGCATGGACTAATTGGTCCCTGGAATTTACTGGCGGCAACACAGTCTTTCTTGGAACAGAGCTTTCTTGAAAACCCACCGAGCTGTCCTCTGATGGTGATAGAGGATCCGGTGCTGGGAGAGCACGTATGTTCTTTTCCGCTTTTAAATTGGATGGCTGAACTCTTTTCGGATGAAGACGGTGACTTCCTATTGGAGGCTGTTGCAGCTTATTTTGCATACACAGTTATGTCATAGACCTTTTTCATTTTTGATATGCTGAGTACTAGCATTTCATTGACAATTCATTGACTTATTTGTCAAGTTTTTATTATTTAGCTTGCCTATTGGCTTAAGACTCGATAAAGTACTTGGCTGTTTTATTTTTCTTTAGCATTAAATTTTCCTAGTTTTTAATGTTTTACCTTGTGGACCGTCCACATATAAAGTTGCAATCTGCTCTCATGAGATGGCACTTCTATTATCTTATTCAGTTCGTTTCCGGATCATGGGGAGGTGTCATCTAGGTCCTGGATATCTTTACACCGTGTTAAGTTAGCATGGGCTCATTACCGGTTTAAACGCCATTTTTCCTTTTTTGCAACTTCTGCACACAACACTTAGTTGTTGCTTTAGCTTTCAACCTAGTAGTTCATCGTGGTTTACATGAGAATAATATGTTATTGCTCTACTATCTGCTTTGCTTGTTAAACTATATCTGTACAGCGAGTGCTGAAGTTTCAAGAACAACACGATACAGAATTGTTATGAGGTCTGATCTCCACGACTTCATACTCATAACATAAGTGCAGCTTCTGCCAATTCTGGGCATGAGGCGGGTTTTATATTGCTTTGCCGAACACACATACACAACAGTTGATGCGGTTCACATGAAGAGAGAGCTGGTGTATGCTGATGTGATTCCTTCAAATCTAAGACACTAAAGTATGGGCACGCCCTAAACCAACACAAACAGACCTTCTTAGCAAATAATATAATATGTGTATTAGGGAGGGTGAGATATAAGCAGCCGCGGGCCGTGGAGGGAGTTACGGTGGGGCAGGGAGGCGGGGAGGGGGAGGGGCAGGGTGGAGCCCTCTCCACCCTGCCCCTCCCCCTCCCCGCCTCCCTGCCCCACCGTAACTCCCTCCACGGCCCGTGGCTGCTTATAAGTGTTGCTAACTCTTATTCATTTACAGCATGTTAACATACTGTCACCATTCGCTTTTTATGTACTAGTAACTATGCTGGTAATTTTGCTACTGATAATATGTGTACTTGTATTATCTAAGATACTACGCCTGAGAAGACGGCATTAGTAAATAAACATTTCAAATACACATGTGTTCTTCTTAACTCCATGTTCTGGTTTCTAAGAAATATATAACGACCAACTGTTCATGAGTTCCACGTATCCTGAGGTACTATAAGTTCATATTCTGGATTGTCTAAACATTAAGAGTTTGTTATATCCAATGTGACACTGTACCTAGCTTGCTAAGGGGTTTTTGATTACTAAGGTGAGTTTTGGGGCACCCTAATTCGCCGAGGTTCCAATCCTCTGTCCACAGTTCTGTGTGAGAACAGAAACCCTGCGACAGGGGCACCCCCGACCCTTGCTGGAGCTTCATCACACTTGCGATACAACTCCAGCAATGCGCCACCTTTACGGCACAGATACATCACGCATCTGTGCTGTTTTTGCCCCATGATGCGCCGCATTGTAAATGCAGCACACCATAGGTGACGGAACAGCGGCACAGAATGACTAACACATCCCTGGTGATGCGCCAGTCATCATAAATCTATCCCTATGCTTCTTATCTTGTTAGAGATGAACCGCCATATGTATCATCAAAGTTTTTTGCATTTCCTAAATAGCGAACTTTAAGGAATAAATAGCGATTCTTTACCATTCCTAGTTTGCGATGAGCTATTTGCTAATTACAAATTACCCATTCATTTCCTTCATTTCCATAGGGCGGTTGGACTCACTTTTAGCTCGAACGGCTGAATGGATTTCCACGAAACTTGGCAAAATTGTAGGGACTGGTAGCCCGATGTGCCTTTGCTATGTCTCAAGATATATGCTCCAGTGGTTTTTACGAAAATTAACTTTGAAAAATATATATTGGGCTACATTGGCCTATATATATGTTGGAGCCCAAATGTAGCCCAATGTAGCCCAATGAAGCCCAATGAAGCCCAATGTAGCCCAATGTAGCCCAAAGATGGCCGTCAGAGACAAAAAAAACAAATGTAGCCCAAATATCAGCCAGATGTAGCCCAACTATAGCCCAGTGACAGAATGACCAATCAGCTTCGCAAACCTCCGTTACGCGAAGCGGAGCGCTGTTACAGATATATATCTTTTTTTGAACGTTAATTTCTCAAAATCCACTGGAGCACATATATTGAGACCTAGCAAAGGCACATCGGGCTACCAGTCCCTAATATTTTACCAAGTTTCGTGCAAATCCATTCAGCCGTTCGATTATTATTATTATTATTTTTTTTGCCCCGCGGGGCCCTTTTAAAACCTCCACATCAAACCTAGGGGGTCAGCGAGGATCTACTATGCCCCCTTATGGTCATTTGCCCCTTCGCTTTGGCCTCCTCTTGTCTCTCGATCCTACCGAGAGACAAGATGGCGGCCGCTACGGACTGTTTGGAATGTTTACAGACGCCGGAGAACCAATCAGCTTCGCTTCACAAAGCTCCGTTGCGCGAAAAGTACGCGTACTGGAGCGCTGCCCGGTCCGCTGTTACAGATATATATCTTTTTTTAAACATTAATTTCTCAAAATCCACTGTAGCACATATATTGAGACCTACAAAAGGCACATCGGGCTACCAGTCCCTACAATTTTGCCAAGTTTCGTGCAAATCCATTCAGCCGTTCGGGCTAAAAGTGAGGCCAACCGCCCTATGGAAAACTCAATGTTAAAAACACGTTTTGGGACCCCCCTTTTTTCTCGACCCCCCCTTGACGAACCCCCCCCAAATTTTCAGGGGCTGCTCAGAAAAAAAATGTTCCATTTTCCTGAAAATTTCAGCCAATTCCGTCCACAAACGCCAAAGTTATTAGACATAGAATTTTCAAAAATCCCATAGAGAAAAAATCCTAACTATATATACCTACTGGCGACCGCCAGTAGGTAATATATATATATATATATATATTCAGGCTGTAGACGTATCTAAATGTCAATAATCGAACGGCTGAATGGATTTGCACGAAACTTGGCAAAATATTAGGGACTGGTAGCCCGATGTGCCTTTGCTAGGTCTCAATATATGTGCTCCAGTGGATTTTGAGAAATTAACGTTCAAAAAAAGATATATATCTGTAACAGCGCTCCGCTTCGCGTACTTTTCGCGTTACGGAGCTTTGCGAAGCTGATTGGTTCTCCGGCGTCTGTCAACATTCCAAACAGTCCGTAGCGGCCGCCATCTTGTCTCTCGGTAGGATCGAGAGACAAGAGGAGGCCAAAGCGAAGGGGCAAATGACCATAAGGGGGCATAGTAGATCCTTCCTGACCTCTTAGGTTTGATGTACCATTTTGCCAAGTTTGGTGTAATTCCGTTCAGCCATTCAGGCTGTAGACGTATGTAAATGTCCTATGGAAAATTGCATGGGGAAAACACATTTGAAAGTGTTGAAATTTAGAACCAATTAAAATGTTACTTTGGTTTTGTATTTGTGTGTGATGAAAGTTAATTGGTTATGTATATATGTCAAATGAGAGGAAACCACAGCCATTTTGTGATACTACTGTCTGAGGTACATTTGTGAGGAATTTTTGGTGGTGAATTTCTGGTGTTTGATTTACACAGTACTAACACTTCTCCTACTTTTAAAAAGGTGAGTTGTTAATTTGTAAGGGGAACTATGTTGTACACTTGAAGATAATTTGAAAAATGTTTTCTGTTATTTATTTGCAGTCCTTCTGTTATACTAAATACTTGATAAAGTTAGTTTTATATTATGTATTACTAAAAACGATAAATGAAAGTGATTATTTTTTTCTGCAATTTACAGCAAGCAATTTCAAAATAAAATGGCTCACAATGAAGAGACCGTGGCAATTTCTTTTGAATTGTCCACTACATTGATTGAAATTGAGAGCACCAATAATGAAATATTGTCACAAGGAGGAGATGACGTGTATGATTTCATTAGATTGATTGAAATTGACAGCACCAATAATGAAATATTGTCACAAGGAGGAGATGACTTGAATGATTCCACTACATTGATTGAAATTGAGAGCACCAATAATGAAATATTGTCACGAGGAGATGACTTGAATGATTCCACTACATTGATTGAAATTGACAGCACCAATAATGAAATATTGTCACAAGGAGGAGATGACTTGAATGATTCCACTACATTGATTGAAATTGACAGCACCAATAATGAAATATTGTCACAAGGAGGAGATGACTTGAATGATTTTTTTGATCAATTGGTTGATGGCGAATTTATCGAATGTTTGGAGACCATAGAGTTACAAGAATCATCATTGCAGACTTTTCATGAGGAAATTGCTGATGAGGACATGTTACTAGTTCTTTCAAATTTAGAAAATTCTGAAGAATAAATTTATATTTAGAAATCAAAAATTGTTTGAGACATTATTCATTTTTATTTTTAATTTATGAGGTTGTAGCGAAGTGATTGTAGTATAAAATGAGACTTATAGTATAGAGTGCAACATTTTTATGTTACATGGTAAGTTTACTCATATTTACTTCCCTTCTGCCACTATATTATCTCCAATGTGTATTTGACATCTCTTCTTCATCTCCGGCCTCCTTTCTCTCACTGTGTGTCTCCGATGCATCTTTTCGCTGCTATTTTGTGTAATTACAGAAGAGAGTAAAATAAAATAGTTCGGAACGTGAAAAGGGGGCAAAGTAGAGTACCCCTCACCCCCTAGGCCTTTTCAGGCGGTCCCAAAAGGATCAGTTTCTGCTTTCCTGAGAGATTATGGTATGAGTTCCATATACCACAATAATTTGCATTACAACATGCAAGATATCTATCTCCTATTACCAACTTTTGGAAATATTTGCGCTAAGCGCGAATATCTCCAAAAAGTAACACCTGCCCTGAGCAGTTCTTAGCCATGTTATCCAATGGGAGGTGGATAACATGGCTAAGAGCATTAGCTCGGTAATGCATGAATATCGCTGACTTTTTAGCGATATTCATGCATTGCGGCCGTTTATTATCGCATTTGCGATAAACCTTGATAATAGCAAGGTTTATCTTCGATAATTTCTGTCGATGCTTAGCGGTAAAAAATTTGTTGGTAAGCATCGTTAGCGATAAATATCGCTTAACTTTGGTAATATGCACCAACGTCTGTTAACGTTCGATTCGAAGGAAATGAGGAAGTGTTGAAAAACATTGTTTGCGCCATCTTGCCTTTTTTTAAATGCCACACTTTTGTCGTGCACGGCAGCCATTTTAGATGCCTTGACCAGACCCACACTCTGCACGCTGTCGATTCGTAGCATGGCTCCCCACCCTCGCAAGCATCTTCCCCAGGCACTGGTCACCCCCGCTCTCTGTCTTATGCATGGGCAATAAACCTCCCCCCATCTGCGCTGCTCTTCCCTGAGAATCACACTCTGTGCCCGCCCGACACCTCCCTTTCGCCCTATTCACTACCGCACCCTCTGACACTCCTCTTCCTCTGTGTCCGATTGTCCAGGCTATCAGCTAGCCCTGCAGATGTAGTTTATGGCTCCAGCTGTAAAGAATCACCCCTCTTCAAAGGAGTTATAGTAGATCAAGGCCCACACCCGATGAGATCCGTCACACCACACGTGTTCCTACTATCTGAAAACCATCCTGTATTGTGATTGGGGAGGGGACCGAGCCTGAAGCGGAAGATTCCAGGAATGACTCTTTGTACATCAAAGTTTTTACAATTATGTGTCACATTAAAAATATATAGCACTCCAACAAAGTAGTAGGAATATAAAACTTTAATAACATATAAATATATACAACAAAACAAAAACAGTAAAAACATTTAAACAACAAAGAGACCGTGGCAATTTCTTTTGAATTCCTGATGAGGACATGTTACTAGTTCTTTCAAATTATGAAAATTCAGAAGATGTTGCCTGGGGGTGGGTCGTCAGTAGCAGTCTGTTGTGCGAATAGTTCCAAGGCAGCAGAACGCGCTGAAATCTAGATGGCACGAAAGTGATGTCTAGTAAGTTGCCGCCCAGCAAATAACGGCGTGGGGCACCGCGGGGGTGAGTGAGTCCAGTAGGCACCACAGCTATTCTTACCGGCATTGCAGAATTACTGCTGGGGACAATGCCTGTGCTGTAGCAGGGTCACAGCAGAAACAAAAAGGATTCTGTTGAAGATGTTGTTGGTTTTCAATTTGAAAACAGTTCTGGTGTCAACTGCTATGCTAATGTAGTGGTTAATGTTTTGTTTTCTCTAGAAAATGTAAAAGAGGGGGAGGCAGTCCAAAGTTCCGTTAAAAGGGCAAAGGAAAGGATCGGTGGTTTGAACTATCAGTCAAAAAGGGGAGGGGGTGCAACAATTTTTCCTACCGGGTCACACTGTGCTTTCACCGGAACTGAGGTCTGCAGGATTCTATTAATTCAAAGTGAGGCTGGCGCCAGCATGGGAGCGCCGACGTCCCGCGGATACAGTTTCGTCACTCCACGGGCGATCATGGCAGTCATTCCCCATCGGGGGTCGGAGACTCCCGCGGCTCCTCTAGAATCTTCAAGGCCGTGGAGGACTACGGTGGTGGAGTCAACCAGTGACCGGGCCATTTCTTTATGCTGGGCCCGCTCTTGCCAGGTCGACCGCCATTTTGAGAGTTCGGTAGCTACTGGCGATCGCGGGGTCAAATGAGCGGACGGGCTCCACCCTGCCGGGCGAGACGTTGCAGCATGGCCACAGTGGAAGAACCCTTTTCCGGGCGCCTGGAGCGCTGAGGGTGCAGCTGGGAAGCCTCCACCTGGGGAGGCGGGAGAGGCCTGTTCGCACCGTCTCTCCCTCCCAGTGCACCCCACGGCGTCTCGCTTGAGATTTGTTATGGCCGGACCAGGCGATGAGGACGAGGGGGGGGGGTCGGAGGCATGTGCAAGATATCCCCCCCAGTGTTGTCAAAGCCATTTTTGAAGAAAGAAGAAGTGTCCCGTCCGTCTTCGGGCCGGGCTTCCAGTGGATGTCGGCCGGACGCCCCTGGCTCTGGCCCCATGAACGGGTTCCTTGGTTTATCGGCTGCAGCCGGATCCCGTCGGCCTCGGCCCCCCGACCGTTGGTGGCCGGACCGGAAGAGCATGTGGCGGGACTACCTGAAACTCTCAAGGGCCACCGCGGCCGGACTGGGAGAGAGAGGGGAGGGTCGAGGAGATATTCCCCCCCCTGCAACTCTTCAGCGTTGTAAAGGCAATCCCCTGGCCGGGTCCCGCTGGCCTCGGCCTCTCCTCCGGCTACACCCTACGTTAGGATCTCCTGGCCGAGGCGTGGCAGCAGGACCCGCCTTATATGGGCTGCTCCCGGCTGGGCGTAGCCGCAACCCTGCCCCACCTTGGAAGTTTCCAGAGTGGGGGCGGATGTTCTACTGACTTGCATTTTCCCTAGTCTATCGATTTTTTTGGCGTGGCAGGCGGTGGGACAGCGAGGGGTGATTTGGTTTCTCTTACTGTTTTTCTGGTCTCTCACCACTGGCATATTTTAACGTTTTCTTGTTTCTAGGACATTAATAGGTTTTATCATTACGTTATGTTATCGTTTCTTTGTTCGTTGTTTAATAAAAGTTCATGTTCATCAGTGGCCTACTGATTTTCGTTTTCCTATTCTTTTCTTTCCAGGTTGTTTCATGCTAAAGTTTCTGTTAACAGGATACAGTGATCACTTCGTTATTATTGCATATGTCCTTTTCACTAGGGGTGCTCTCTGGTCGGGCCAGATGACGTATCTCTAGTAAATGGTCCGGGTGAAACAGGTGCATCAATCAGTGGGGAGTAGATAGGCATGACAGATTACAACGGGGGAGAAAGGTCCGCATTACGTACCCTTTCACTATTTGCAAAGATTTTCCTACGTATATTTGCAAACAGGGAATACCTCCAAAAAGAACCAATTCCCAAACAGTCAATGTTTGGGGAAACAATCAATCAATGAGGAACGAAATAGGCACGACGTGTTAAAGGTTTGCGTTACCTACCCTTCACTATCTGCAAAGGGAGAGAGAATATTCCTATTCTTCCTCGTTTGCAGGCAGAGAAGATTCTTAAGAGAACCAACTTCGAACAATTCAATGCTCGATTCAAACAATCAACAAGGGGTACTGTGAACACAAATGAACGCCGCTTATGTACATACACATTGGTATTATCAACAGGTTGTTCCTAATGTTTCTATTTTAGGGAGGTCAAAAAGAGATCCCATTAGTGGCCTACTGATTTTGCTCGATTCCTTTTGTTTTTTTACACGATTTTTCGCTATCTGCAAAGACTAAACAGAGTATTGCGACTCTGTGCTTGTTTGTAAATAGAGAATGAACCAAAGAGAACAATCAATCAAATGGAGAGAGAAGCAGGCACGACGGATTACAACGGGGGCAAAGGCCTGCGTTAACTACCCTTCACTATCTGCAAAGAGAGAGTACTCCTAATAGAAATGAGGGGTGTGGGGCAGCATTCAAAGCAGATCAGTGTGCATAAACACGAAAATGTTTTTACTTACCACGTACTTGACATTCGACAGCTTATGATATTTGCTATTAAAAAACCATTGAAATTCACTGAAAAAACCATAGGTTATAGACCATATATAGTTAGGAATTAGCATTTAAAAAACCTTATTTTACTCACACAAAACCATTGAAATTCCATATATAGTTAGTTGCACTAACTACATATCGCGCACCCGCAATCCACTGCTGATCATGTCACATATTACATCATTCATGACATGGTCAGTGACATCACTGATGACATCACTGATGACATCTCAAATGACATCACTGATGACATCACTGATGACATCTCATTTGACATCATTCTTGTGCTAATACGATAAACCTCTTCAGACTCTAATATAACCTTAGATACACTCAGTGTATACAGACACTCACACACTGCCACTCATCCATGGAGTTACTCACACACCCAGTCAGTCATGCAAAGAAACAATCTCACCTCCATTTCTTCAACTATACAGTTAAACACACCTTACTTATTGAAACATATACTAACACATATTTACTCTCTTATACAATCCCTGATACAAGTTCACAATGATCGATACAACCACTCACTCATTCAGTGGCTCTCATGCACAGTTATTTATATATGCCAACTCTCACATGTACTGTGTTTTACATATGTACTTACTATGACATGTAGCATTGAGATATCCATTCACTCATCAATACACTCATGCACACAGTCAACTGCCCATGTAGCTGTTTCCACATGCACTCTTGAACTCATACACCTAGTGAATAAACTGCTCACACATCTATGCATAGAGTCACACACCTTCCAGCCACCCCCACACAAACTCAATCTCCCATAGAAATACTTGGGCAACCAATTAATAACACATATAGCCTCTCGTATAGCTAATGATCAACACATGCAGCAGTTTACATCACAACAGACATAATGATGCACAAATTAAGACAGTTTAGTCACTAACCCATGCATTCAGTGAGACACATTTAATCACTCACTCATACAGTCAGTCACGCACCTACTAAATCCTTCATCCAGACACTTATACATCCACTCATTCTTCAATATGTAAGACATATTTTAACTTTACAGAAACATACAGTCACTGGATGTTGTCATCAGTGATGTCATCAGTGATGTCATTTGAGATGTCATCAGTGATGTCATCAGTGATGTCACTGACCATGTCATGAATGATGTAATATGTGACATGATCAGCAGTGGATTGCGGGTGCGCGATATATAGTTAGTGCAACTAACTATATATGGAATTTCAATGGTTTTGTGTGAGTAAAATAAGGTTTTTTAAATGCTAATTCCTAACTATATATGGTCTATAACCTATGGTTTTTTCAGTGAATATATATATATATATATATATTCTCTCCAAAAGTCGCCTCCAATGAAAACACCACACCCAGCGAGTTTTAGTCCTTTTTATTCCAGGGACTGCAGGAGATACCAGCCCCCCATCCACAGCAAAAATGAAACTGGCCAGACGCGTTTCGGGCAAACAAACGCTCTTGTTCACTGGCACTTGCAGGAAAACAGACAGCTCGCACGGACCAGCTGCGCATAAATAAATGTTCCGCCAATGTGGGCGTATGCGCTGTGTGCATTGTTGTTAACGTAGTCCCTGTGGTAAATTATCCCATGTGGGTGCTGCCATCTTCCCCATAATATTGCAATGTCTTACCCCAGTGGGTTTTGCTGAAAGGAAAAGCAAGGCTGGCTTCCTGCGAATACTCCGTCCTGGAATCGGACTCGTCGTCCCACATGCGCCTTTGAATGTTAGGTGCATGCAGGCCTGCCATGGATAAGCAGTGGGGCATTTTCGCGGTTGAGACACACCGCATAAATTCTCTCCAAAAGTCGCCTCCAATGCAAACACCACACCCAGCGACTTTTGGAGAGAATATATATATATATATATATATATATAATATATATATATATATATATATATATATATATATATATATATATATATATATATATATAAATAACATTTCTCTGGCAAAATGAAACCCCTCATTTTGTTCCTTTTCAAATTAAATGGATTAAGTGTTACCACTTTATTCCAATCAAGATGACTTCAGGTGTGCCATACTTTTGTCATAAGTAAGACGGTTAGCGTTCTAGTTGTTCTTTAGAACACTCTGGGACATTCTGTCATTGGGCTATAGTTGGGCTACATCTGGCTGATATTTGGGCTACATTTGTTTTTTATTGTCTCTGGTGGCCATCTTTGGGCTACATTGGGCTACATTGGGCTACATTTGGGCTCTAACATATATATAGCCCAATGTAGCCCAATATATATTTTTCAAAGTTAATTTTCGTAAAAACCACTGGAGCATATATCTTGAGACATAGCAAAGGCACATCGGGCTACCAGTCCCTACAATTTTGCCAAGTTTTTTGGAAATCCATTCAGCCGTTCGAGCTAAAAGTGAGTCCAACCGCCCTATGGAAAACTCAATGTTAAAAACACGTTTTGGGAACACTGACGAAGCCTGCAAAGGCGAAACGCATCTGTTGGGGTGTGTGGGGTTTGGGGTCAATAAATCTTTGAATTGGATTCCAGTGTGCCAGCCATTCTTTCCGAAATCCGAAACTCGTAATGTCAGTAGGAACGTGTAGCAATATATATATATATATATATATATATATATATATATATATTCACTGAAAAAACCATAGGTTATAGACCATATATAGTTAGGAATTAGCATTTAAAAAACCTTATTTTACTCACACAAAACCATTGAAATTCCATATATAGTTAGTTGTACTAACTATATATCGCGCACCCGCAATCCACTGCTGATCATGTCACATATTACATCATTCATGACATGGTCAGTGACATCACTGATGACATCACTGATGACATCTCAAATGACATCACTGATGACATCTCAAATGACATCACTGATGACATCACTGATGACAACATCCAGTGACTGTATTTTTCTGTAAAGTTAAAATATGTCTTGAGTGGATGTATAAGTGTCTGGATGAAGGATTTAGTAGGTGCATGACTGACTGTATGAGTGAGTGATTAAATGTGTCTCACTGAGTGCATGGGTTAGTGACTAAACTGTCTTAATTTGTGCATCATTATGTCTGTTGTTCTGAAAACTGCTGCATGTGTTGTTCAGTAGCTATATGAGTAACTATATGGGTTATTGATTGGTTGCCCAAGTATTTGTATGGGAGACTGAGTGTGTGTGTGGGTGGCTGGGAGGTGTATGACTCTGTGCATAGATGTGTGAGCAGTTGATTCACTCGATGTATGGGTTCAAAAGTGCATGTGGAAACAGCTGTATGGGCGGTTGACTGTGTGCATCAGTGTATTGGTGAGTGAATGGATATCTCAGTGCTACATGTCAAAGTAAGTACATATGTAAAACACAGTACATGTGAGACTTGACATATATAAATAACTGTGCATAAGAGCCAGTGAATGTGTGAGTGGCTGTATGCATCATTGTGAACTTGTATCCAGGATTGTATAAGAGAGTAAATATGTTTTAGTATATGTTTGAATAAGTAAAGTGTGTATAACTGTATAGTTGGGAAAATGGAGGTGTGATTGATTGTTTGCATGACTGACTAGGTGTGTGTGTGTAACTTCATGGATGAATGACAATCTGTGAGTCTGTGTTTACACTGAGTGTATCTAAGGTTATATTAGAGTCTGAAGAGGTTCATCGTATTATCACATGAATGATGTCATCAGTGATGTGATCAGTAATGTCAAATGAGATGTCATCAGTGATGTCATCAGTGATGTCATTTGAGATGTCATCAGTGATGTCATCAGTGATGTCATTTGAGATGTCATCAGTGATGTCATCAGTGATGTCATTTGAGATGTCATCAGTGATGTCATCAGTGATGTCACTGACCATGTCATGAATGATGTAATATGTGACATGATCAGCAGTGGATTGCGGGTGCGCGATATATAGTTAGTACAACTAACTATATATGGAATTTCAATGGTTTTGTGTGAGTAAAATAAGGTTTTTTAAATGCTAATTCCTAACTATATATGGTCTATAACCTATGGTTTTTTCAGTGAATTTTCAAGGTTTTGTAAATGCTAATTCCTAACTATATATGGTCTATAACCTATGGTTTTTTCAGTGAATTTCAATGGTTTTTTAATAGCAAATATCATAAGCTGTCGATTGTCAAGTACGTGGTAAGAAAAAACATTTTCGTGTTTATGCACACTGATCTGCTTTCAATGCTGCCCCCCCCCTCATTTCTATTAGGAGTACTCTCTCTTTGCAGATAGTGAAGGGTAGTTAACGCAGGCCTTTGCCCCCGTTGTAATCCGTCGTGCCTGCTTCTCTCTCCATTTGATTGATTGTTATCCAAGCATTTACTGTTTTAGAATTGGTTCTCTTTGGTTCATTCTCTATTTACAAACAAGCACAGAGTCGCAATACTCTGTTTAGTCTTTGCAGATAGCGAAAAATCATGTAAAAAAACAAAAGGAATCGAGCAAAATCAGTAGGCCACTAATGGGATCTCTTTTTGACCTCGCTAAAATAGAAACATTAGGAACAACCTGTTGAAAATAGCAATGTGTATGTACATAAGCGGCGTTCATTTGTGTTCACAGTACCCCTTGTTGATTGTTTGAATCGAGCATTGAATTGTTCGAAGTTGGTTCTCTTAAGGATCTTCTCTGCCTGCAAACGGGGAAGAATAGGAATATTCTCTCTCCCTTTGCAGATAGTGAAGGGTAGGTAACGCAAACCTTTAACACGTCGTGCCTATTTCGTTCCTCATTGATTGATTGTTTGCCCGAACATTGACTGTTTGGGAATTGGTTCTTTTTGGAGGTATTCCCTGTTTGCAAATAAACGTAGGAAAATCTTTGCAAGTAGTGAAAGGGTAGGTAATGCGGACCTTTGTCCCCCGTTGTAATCTGTCATGCCTATCTACTCCCCACTGATTGATGCACCTGTTTCACCCGGACCATTTACTAGAGATAGGTCATCTGGCCCGACCGGAGAGCACCCCTAGTGAAAAGGACATATGCAATAATAACGAAGTGATCACTGTATCCTGTTAACAGAAACTTTAGCATGAAACAACCTGGAAAGAAAGGAATAGGAAAACGAAAATCAGTAGGCCACTGATGAACTTTTTAATAAATAACAAACAAAGAAACGATAACAATACGTAATGATAAAACCTATTATTGTCCTAGAAACAAGAAACGTTAGAAGTAAGCCCGTAATAAGAAACCTGAAAACAGTAAGAGAAACCAAGTGTGACATTGCAATGGCCACAAGGCAACGAGGCTTCATCGCCCCTCACTGCCCCAAAACGTGTCTGTCCCACCGCCTGCCACGGCCAAATAACGGCAAACTGGGAAAGATACAAGTCAGCAGACATCCGCCCCATTCTGGAAACTTCCAAAGTGCAACAGGTTTGCGGCTACGCCCAGCCGGAAGCAACACATATAAGGCGGGTCCTGCTGCCAACCTTCGGCAGAAGATCATCACGTAGGGTGTAGCCGGAGGAAAGGCCGAGGCCAATGGGACCCGGCCAGGGGGATTGCTACGACAACCCAGGAGAGTTGCAAGGGGGGGAATGTCCGTGTCCTCGACCCTCCCCTCTCTCTCCCAGCCCGGCCACCATCAACCAGAGGCCGAGGCCGACGGGATCCGGCCGCGGTAACACTGGAGAGTTACAGGTTCGACCCCCCCCTCTCTCTCCCAGTCTGGACCAGCATCCATGGAGGGCCTGGGATTGGAAAGGCCACTGCACGAAAGGCCCAGGAGAGGCGCCGCGCGCCACGCGCCAAGGTCTGTCCCAAGGATGGACTAAGGGACCCGTTCCTGGGGCCGTGGCAAGGAGCGTCGGGCCACCATCAACCAGAGGCCCGCCCCAAAAGACGCACTGGACATTTCTTTTTTCTTCCATAATGGCTGCAACAACCCTGGGGGGGGGGGGATGTCTTGCACATGCCTCCGACCCCCCCTCGTCCTCATCGCCTGGTCCGGCCATAACAAATGTCAAGCGAAACGCCGTGGGGTGCACTGGGAGGGAGAGACGGTGTGAACAGGCCTCTCCCGCCTCCCCAGGTGGAGGCTTCCCAGCTGCACCCTCAGCGCTCCAGGCGCCCGGAAAAGGGTTCTTCCACTGTGGCGATGCTGCAACGTCTCGCCCGGCAGGGTGGAGCCCGTCCGCTCATTTGACCCCGCGATCGCCGGTAGCTACCGAACTCTCAAAATGGCGATCGACCTGGCAAGAGCGGGCCCCGCATGAAGAAATGGCCCGGTCACTGGTTGACTCCACCACCGTAGTCCTCCACGACCTTGAAGATTCTAGAGGAGCCGCGGGAGTCCCCGACCCCCGCAGACACCCCCGATGGGGAATGACTGCCATGATCGCCCGTGGAGCGACGAAACTGTAGCCGCGGGACGTCGGCGGTCCCATGCTGGCGCCAGCCTCAGTTTGAATGACTAGAATCCTGCAGACCACAGTTCGGATCAGTTCCGGTGAAAGCACAGTGTGACCCGGTAGGAAAAATTGTTGCACCCCCCTCCCCTTTTTGACTGATGGTTCAAACCACCGATCCTTTCCTTTGCCCTTTTAACGTAACTTTGGACTGCCTCCCCCCCCCCCGGGGCGCCCCACGCCGTTATTCGGAGGGCGGCAACTTACTGGACATCACCTTGGTGCCATCCACATTTCAGCGCTTTCTGCTGCCTTGGAACTATTCGCACAACAGACCGCTACTGACGACCCACCCCCCGGGACGCCCCACGCCAGATACCCAAATCAGTGCGGCACCCAGGCAACATCACCTGGGTGCCGTCCAGAAATCTGGACGTTGTGCTGCTTTGGGACTATTCGCACAACCGACCGCTACTGACCATTGTTCCTTCTTTTTCCCTAAAAATGTTTAAATGTTTTTACTGTTTTTGTTTTGTTGTATATATTTATAAGTTATTAAAGTTTTATAATCCTACCACTTTGTTGGAGTGCTATATATTTTTAATGTGACACATAATTGTAAAAACTTTGATGTACAAAGAGTCATCCCTGGAATCTTCCGCTTCAGGCTCGGTCCCCTCCCCAATCACAATACAGGATGGTTTTCAGATAGTAGGAACGCGTGTGGTGTGACGGATCTCATCGGTTGTGGGCCTTGATCTACTATAACTCCTTTGAAGAGGGGTGATTCTTTACAGCTGGGGCCATAAACTACATCTGCAGGGCTAGCTGATAGCCTGGGACCGGCCTGGAAAATCGGACACAGAGGAAGAGGAGTGTCAGAGGGTGCGGTAGTGAATAGGGCGAAAGGGAGGTGTCGGGCGGGCACAGAGTGTGATTCTCAGGGAAGAGCAGCGCAGATGGGGGGAGGTTTATTGCCCATGCATAAGACAGAGAGCGGGGGTGACCAGTGCCTGGGGGAGATGCTTGCGAGGGTGGGGAGCCATGCTACGGATCGACAGCGTGCAGAGAGTGGGTCTGGTCAAGGCATCTAAAATGGCTGCCGTGCACGACAAAAGTGTGGCATTTGAAAAAAGGCAAGATGGCGCAGACAATGTTTTTCAACACTTCCTGATTTCCTTCGAATCGAACGTTAACAGACGTTGGGGCATATTACCAAAGTTATGCGATATTTATCGCTAACGATGCTTAGCAACGAATTTTTTACCGCTAAGCATCGTCAGAAATTATCGCAGATAAACCTTGCTATTATCAAGGTTTATCGCAAATGCGATAAAAAACGGCCGCAATGCATGAATATCGCTGAAAAGTCAGCGATATTCATGCATTACCGAGCTAATGCTCTTAGCCATGTTATCCACCTCCCATTGGATAACATGGCTAAGAACTGCTCAGGGCAGGTGTTACTTTTTGGAGATATTCGCGCTTAGCGTGAATATCTCCAAAAGTTGGTAATAGGAGATAGCGATGTTAGCGACTGTTTCCAGTCGCTAACATCTTGGCATGCCCACTTTGCATGTCATTAGTGATAAATATCACTGACATGCAAAGTGGGGCCCAAGATGGTCGCTATCTCCTACTAGCGGTCGCTAACTGGTGTTAGCGACAGCTAGGTAATAGGGAGATAATTTTATCTCCGCTTTCTTGGCTTTTAAAGCCAAAAAGGCGGAGATAAACCCCCTTGATAATATGCCCCGTTATCTCTCCCACACTACCGGTCCCCCTGGGCTTAAACGCCGAGATGGTAGGGACTGCATCCCATGGAGATAGGCCGAGACGTCACTCAGCAGAAAAAAAAGTTTAAAAAAAGTCTATAAACATACAATAAGTTAAAAGTCAATCATTCTTCTTTCCTTGTAGTACGCTCCCCAGTCCGCTTCCCGTTACGCTAACCGGGCGCACCCCACCAAAAAAACGTTTTTTTTTTTTTTTTTGCCCCGCGGAGCCCTTTTAAAGCCTCCACATCAAACCTATGGGGTCAGGGAGGATCTACTATGCCCCCTTATTGTCATTTGCCCCTTCGCTTTGGCCTCCTCTTGTCTCTCGATCCTACCGAGAGACAAGATGGCGGCCGCTACGGACTGTTTGGAATGTTTACAGACGCCGGAGAACCAATCAGCTTCGCTTCACAAAGCTCCGTAACGCGAAAAGTACGCGAAGTGGAGCGCTACCCGGTGCGCTGTTACAGATATATATCTGTTTTTTGAACGTTAATTTCTCAAAATCCACTGGAGCACATATATTGAGACCTAGCAAAGGCACATCGGGCTACCAGTCCCACAATTTTGCTAAGTTTCGTGCAAATCCATTCAGCCGTTCGATTATTATTATTTTATTTTTTTTTGCCCCGCGGGGCCCTTTTAAAACCTCCACATCAAACCTAGGGGGTCAGGGAGGATCTACTATGCCCCCTTATGGTCATTTGCCCCTTCGCTTTGCCCTCCTCTTGTCTCTCGATCCTACCGAGAGACAAGATGGCGGCCGCTACGGACTGTTTGGAATGTTTACAGACGCCGGAGAACCAATCAGCTTCGCTTCACAAAGCTCCGTAACGCGAAAAGTATGCGTAGCGGAGCGCTGCCCGGTGCGCTGTTACAGATATATATCTTTTTTTGAACGTTAATTTCTCAAAATCCACTGGAGCACATATATTGAGACCTAGCAAAGGCACATCGGGCTACCAGTCCCTACAATTTTGCCAAGTTTCGTGCAAATCCATTCAGCCGTTCGGGCTAAAAGTGAGGCCAACCGCCCTATGGAAATTAACATTGGAAAAACGCGTTTTGGGACCCCCCTTTTTTCTCGGCCCCCCTTGACGAACCCCCCCCCCAAATGTTCAGGGGCTGCTCAGAAACACAATGTTCCATTTTCCTGAAAATTTCAGCCAATTCCGTCCACAAACGCCAAAGTTATTAGACATAGAATTTTCAAAAATCCCATAGAGAAAAAATCCTAACTATATATACCTACTGGCGACCGCCAGTAGGTAATATATATATATATATATATATATATATATATATATATATATATATATATATATATATTTCTTAAACAAACGCCTTGATAATTTGATAAGGTCACTCGACCGCACCCCTCCCATCCGGGCTGCTGCCCCGTGAAGCTTGCACAGACAGATTCCTTTCTTATGTGGAGCAAGCCGACGCGTTTCGAGGCTGGAGCGCCTCTTCTTCCTGGGCTTGAGGGATTGCACTGATGAAACACCAGACTGCGGTTACCACTTCCTTTTTTATTTTGCAGTTGCCAATCACGGTGTACCATTTGTTGCGCTGCATTGTGGGGCATGTAGTCTTTAACGGTGATTCTGCATTAAACTTTGAGTAAGTTAAAAAAAAAATATATATATATATATATATATATATATATATATTCACTGAAAAAACCATAGGTTATAGACCATATATAGTTAAGAATTAGCATTTACAAAACCTTGAAAATTCACTGAAAAAACCATAGGTTATAGACCATATATAGTTAGGAATTAGCATTTAGAAAACCTTATTTTACTCACACAAAACCATTGAAATTCCATATATAGTTAGTTGCACTAACTATATATCGCGCACCCGCAATCCACTGCTGATGATGTCACATATTACATCATTCATGACATGGTCAGTGACATCACTGATGACATCACTGATGACATCTCAAATGACATCACTGATGACATCATCTAGTGTCTGTGTGTTTTTGTAAAGTTTAAATACGTTTTACATATTGAAGAATGAGTGGATGTATGGAAGACTGAGTGTGTGTGTGGCTGGCTGGGAGGTGTGTGACTCTGTGCATATCAATGTGTACTTGTATCAGTGATTATATAAGAGAGTAAGTATGTGTTAGTATATGTGTGAAAAATATGGTGTTCTGTGTTTAACTATAGATGAGGAAATCGAAGTGTGATTGATTCTTCACAGGACTGACTAGGTGTATGAGTGCATATGATAGTGTTGTAATAATGAGTGACTGTATGTATGAGTGATTGTATGGGTGAATGAGTGAATGTGTGTGTAGACGTAGGAATCAGTGAGTGCGTATGTAGTAACTGGTATTGGTGTGTCATGATGTCATCAGTGATGTCATTTGAGATGTCATCAATGATGTCATTTGAGATGTCATTAGTGATGTCATCAGTGATGTCACTGAAGTATGGTGTTCTGTGTTTAACTGTATAGATGAGGAAATGGAAGTGTGATTGATTCTTTACAGGACTGACTTGGTGTGCGAGTAACTCCATGGATGAGTGGCAGTGTGTGACTGTCTGCATAGGTGTATGAGTGCATATGATAGTGTTGTAATAATGAGTGACTGTATGTATGAGTGATTGTATGGGTGAATGAGTGAATGTGTGTGGAGACGTAGGAATCAGTGAGTGCGTATGTAGTAACTGGTATTGGTGTGTCATGATGTCATCAGTGATGTCATTTGAGATGTCATCAGTGATGTCATCAGTGATGTCATTTGAGATGTCATCAGTGATGTCATCAGTGATGTCACTGACCATGTCATGAATGATGTAATATGTGACATCATCAGCAGTGGATTGCGGGTGCGCGATATATAGTTAGTGCAACTAACTATATATGGAATTTCAATGGTTTTGTGTGAGTAAAATAAGGTTTTCTAAATGCTAATTCCTAACTATATATGGTCTATAACCTATGGTTTTTTCAGTGAATTTTCAAGGTTTTGTAAATGCTAATTCCTAACTATATATGGTCTATAACCTATGGTTTTTTCAGTGAATTTCATTGGTTTTTTAACAGCTAATATCTGTAGCTGTAAAATGTATTCTTCTTTAAATCCAAAAATATATTTTATATGTTTATTAATAATTTTTTTTTTTATATATTTTTTTCTTCGTTCCTGCTTCACGAATCGGGAAGCTTCCCGTTAGCTGACCTTGATGCCGCGAAATAGACCGCGAGCCGGTAAACGTTCCTTTACCGCAACTGCCGCGTTAGAAAACAACATCGTGACGCCTCCCGTCCGCATGACGTTTCGCGTTGTCGCGTGATACGTCATATGACGTGCTACGTTAGCGAACTGGTACGCTTACCGAGGCGCAAAGCGCAGGTTTCTGGAAGCAAACCGGGAGGCCCTGCAAAGCGCGTAACGTAAACACAGCAGGTCATGTGACTTGGTAATAACACTTTTCATTGGTTCATTTCACTTTTGGTTTCCTAATGATGTAAGACTAGGTCATATAATCTAAAATGAACACTTTTCATTGGTTGAGAACTATTGTTTTTCCCAAATGATGAAAATCCCTCCTTCTTTCCTCACTCTGACTTTCATCATTGTGAGAGAAAGACCCTTTGTTACCAGTGAGCAATGGCTTCTTTAGTAGCTTCAGCTGGTGCTTCCCCACCACCTCCACCACATCCAAGGAAGAGTGGACCACCTGCTGAAGTTATAATTCAGCAAGAAGAGGAAGAAGAGGAACAGGAGGAAGAGCACGAAGAGAGGCACTTTTTGCCTGAGGAGCCCAGGACGTCTCACCGGAAAGAAAACTTCATTTGGCAATTTTTTAAAATTCCCAAAGGTCAGAAAAAAGTAATTGCAAGATACGTAACTTGCCTTATATGTCAAGATAGACTGTCCAGAGGGACCGACAAAAAATACAGTTTCGGAAACTACACAATGCATCGCCATATGACTAGGTGGCATCCTAACAACTACAGTGCTGCACAGTTTCGTAACGACCTAGATAATCTCCCTATTATGGCCAGAAGATCTGTTGTACCGGAAGTAACGGGACCAGAGGGCAGGGAGATGGTGCCAAATATACAAACGAGATTTCGTGAAGTAAAACAAGTCTGCGTACATTGCAGTGGATTCATTTGCTACGGAGAAAGTAGCATCACTCTGATCAACAGAGCTATTGACTATCATATGCAAGTTTGTACGAAACGCCCCAAATAATAAATTCTTTTTTTTTTTTGTTGCTCCTGTTGAGCCCTTTACAATGAATCGTTTTCGTTGCCCCCTCTGAAAAAACCCCCCAAAAAATATAAAACTGTTCAGAAAAATTCAAAAAAAGTAAAAAAATGTTCAGAAAAATAATAAAAAAAATATAAAACAACAAAAACAATAAAAAAAAAGTTATTTTAAGAACTACCTCCCCGTTATTAAAAAATTGGTACAATATTTGGAACTGTGCCAACCTCTATTTCTCTTAGTTCGCTTCCCAGTTCGCTCGCCGGTACGCGAACCGGAAGCGAACCAAAAAAATGTTTTTTTAAAAAAGAACAGTAAGTATAAGGGAAGGAAACAGACAGTTATGTTAAAAGAAAGACAGCTATAGGGGAGTAAACTAGAGATACTATTACCCGTAATCCACTGCTGATGATGTCACATATTACATCATTCATGACATGCTCAGTGACATCATCAGCAGAGGATTGCGGGTAACAGTATCCCTAGTTTATTCCCTATAGCTCTCTTTCTTTTAACATAACTGTCTGTTTCCTTCCCTTATACTTACTGTTCTTTTTTAAAAAAATGTTTTAGATCAGTCAGAAACAGTGAAAGTAATGAAATATAAAAGACTACGTAGAATATGAGCACTGTATGCAACAACTTTGACACTTACAGAAGCCTCACCTTCTCCATGCCTCCTACACAGTTCTACATGTACATCATAAATGCAAACAGAACAGAATTAATTATACATGTTAAATGGTTTATTTTTGCTGTTCTCAGAATGTATCAAATTTCACTAAAACAGTGACTTGAAGGTATTCATCATATAACAGCGGGGAAAAAAACACAATCAAAATGATTGTGTTTAAAAAACCCATAAAACATAACAAATCAGAATTCAGAACTCCTTAAAGTTAACTTACTTTCTATGACGGCCAAGGATGTCCTATGAACAGCTTACACTCTGTTGTGCTGTTATTACTTTCAACCCGCCACTTTCTGAAAGAAAACCTCCATCGTTTTCAAAAACATGTTACATACAATAAATGACTTCTCGCTCTCTACCACACGTTTCCACAAGGCCAAATCGTGTCTGAGCCATTTATAACTCTTAGAATTCTTTTAAGCCAATCCCGTCATGTTGTATTTCCGCAACTTTCACAATTAAAATGTTGAAGATCATTTTCACAATCCTGGACTAGTAATATCTTCCCCTTCTTGCTCAATCATGTTCTACATTTCCTATCACACTGATACTGCTTACTATGAAGCAGACTTACACTACCTTTATGACTAGTACAATTATTTAATTCTCTACATCACTTTTAATCACAAAGCAATGTAAAACAGTAGACAGCATTGCAGACTTACATTACCTCTACTCCATGTTTTGATTGGCTGCTTCAATTAGCTTATAAAAAGAAACAGTTTTTCTGAACTCATTCAAAGTGCTTGTATTTCTCCATGACGTCCAGTGTTATGGTAAGAAGTTATGTCTCTGTACTACACTTATCCTCAAGGCCAAATTGTGTAGGAGCCATTAGAACTTCTTGAAATTCCTAATAGCACATCCCGAGATTCTTTCCCTAAAATTTTGGTTTTAAAAACACCAGGTAAGAGTTTTTAAGGTCATACGGCAATTTTTTTTTGAAAATTAAAACAGAATCATTGCAGAATGACCAGACATTTCTACACTTTAAATAAGCTGTATAATGTCCTGATGTTATTGAAGGACCATCATGATATATAATTGCTACAGTTACAAAAGTCCTTCCTGATATTGACAACTGTGAAGCCACAACATTTTTATTTAAAGTTGTCAATTTTGTTCCATCAGGCCTACATCGTTGGAACATTAAAATGACATACTGGCCATATGTTCGTATAAATAATGTGGACATCAATTCAGATTTACATTGGCTACACTCCATGTTGTGATCAGCTGCTTTTACTAGCTTATTAAAAGAGACTGATTTACTGTCTGGCAAAGTTAAATATATAAATCTTTCTGAGTCTACACTAGTAGTACTTGATACCCTACAGTTCTCGCAGTCATGCTGCCATTGATAAGAAAGCCCAAACAGGTGATCTACATCTACACCTTCATCATGCAATACATCAAGCATATACATTAAAAACTCCTGACAATCTTGCTGACTATTTTGAGAGAATTGTGTTTGGCCTGAACATCTGTCTAACAGATTTCGAATTTCAGACACACTTTCTATGTTTGTTCTATCAGTGCTACATTTCTCTAACACAGAATTTAACAAACTGCAAAATCTTTGATCAGAATTGACCACAATCTCTTCTTTTACATTTTCTAGAGAAAACAAAACATTAACCACTACATTAGCATAGCAGTTGACACCAGAACTGTTTTCAAATTGAAAACCAACAACATCTTCAACAGAATCCTTTTTGTTTCTGCTTATAATTTCAGGTTCATCGACTTTTCGTCTTTTTGCTACAACCTCCCCAGTATTGGTCACATTTCTTCGTTTCCGGCCTACCACACGTTTCGCAAACAAAGGATACTGAGGCAAATGTGGCGCATACTCTCTTCTTAACCTATTGTATTCCTTAACACAATCTAGATCCGCACAAATGTTTGTGACATCACACTCAATCAAGTACAATCCCGATAAAGTTCTAACTCGTGACAATGCCACATATGCCATACCCTCCTTGAACACAGAACTGCCAATATTCACCAATGCACAGTCTACACTTAAACCTTGCGATTTATGGATTGTCACCGCATATGCCAAGCAAACAGGAAACTGCTTACGACGAACATATAAGTCTTTTACAAGCAAAAATCTAGCAGAACAACGACCAATTAGCTGTACTTCCTCAATGCCATCAAATTTAATTTTTAAAAATTCAATTCCATCTCTATTTCTGTATTTCACAAAATCAACAACATTACCCATTGATCCATTTACCAGACCTCTTTCAACATGTAAATTCCTTCTTAAAATTATACGGCAGTTCAAGCACACATTCAGAGTCTTTTCAAAACCCGCAGTTTTAGATATACTCTTCTCTAATGAATCCAATTTTGTTTTCAGATTCTCAGACAAAATAATTGTTGATCCCATATGCTCTACTCTGTCAATAGCTTCCAGTTTCACAATCTCTTGCTTTTCTAAATGCAACATTTTGTTGTTGAATTTGGCACATTCTGCAAGAGTTGGCATCAAACATATTCCAGATTTTTTCTCAGTAATTTTCTGAAAAATATTCTCAGGCACAACATCTTCGTCTGGATATAAATTTTTCAGTAATCGTGCATGTAAAGCTTCTTTCCCATGCTCGGTCACTTTTCCAATTCTAACATCTCGTAGAATAGTCTTGTAAACTTCATCCTTTGCCTGACGCATATTTTCATGCAGTTCAGCATAATTGAAGTTTAACCATATATTGACGTTGCCAATGCTCCCTAAGCACTTCCTGGTATCTTCATGCGTGAGCATTTTGAACACAGGTTGCCCTTTCACTGGTGTCAGCTGCAGAAGATCTCCGAAAACAATGATGTGTTTGCCACCAAATAACACATCATACTCTGTTTTGAGAACTTCTTGCATTCTCAAATGCACAAAGGCAAGCATGACATTGGAAACCATGCTTACTTCGTCAATGATAAGAAGTTTCATTTTCCTCAAGACTCTTGAAACTTCAAAACAAGCATCTCCAGATAGCTTGTGATATTCTAATTTGTTGTCATGCTCCACTGGCAGCATCAGTAAACGATGTAAAGTAATCCCTTTAATGTTATGTGCTGCCAGTCCAGTTGGAGCGGTGACAACACAAGACAGCGATGACTCTGTCCTTTCCTGCAAATAACATGAAATTGCTTTAATAAGGAAACTTTTTCCAGTTCCCGCTTCTCCACTCACGTACAGTCGGACAGGCTTCAACGACGTACATGAGCACTCTTTCTTGTCATGACTTAATCCATGATCAATTTGCATGGTAAGTTCGTCATATATTTTCCTCTGCTCAACGATGAGTTGTCTTTCCAACTCTTCTAAGTTAACCGCATCCTCCTGAGCATGTGCCATGGCTCTTTCCACTTCATTCATAGCAGTGGCAGCTTCATTTTCGATAAGAGGTCCTCCTAGTGGATCCTGACTCAATGAAGCAGAACTCTGACTGTCCTGAGAACTGTCTCTGGCAATCTTGGCTGCAATCGTTGCTTCCTGCTCAATTTCCACATTCAACATTTCTACATATTTGGGAAAAGCAGGACATTCTATGGTCTCCTTGGCAGCATTGAATGAGTCTTCGTAACAAAGGAAATCTCCAAGCAGTTCCTCTTCTGCACGCCAAGGCTTAAAAAGTTGCAAAAGTGCTAAATAGAAAAACTCCTTTTTTTCAGGAGATTCGCCACTCAATTTTCGATGGTTTATCAAGTGGCATTTTCTTTGCTTGACCAGACATCCCTCACTTCCTATTACAGCATACACTCCTTTCTCAGTATCTTCTTTGATGTTCCTCTTGAATATGTAATTTTGCAGAACCTCATACAGACAAACATTCTCGAGGTGACTGCTTCGATTTGGATAATATGTATCCAACATGTTGGTCTTCAAAATGTCGGTACTGTTTGGCTCCTTTTCCGCCAAATACTCAATTTCCCGCACAGGTTTGAGAACTCGATTACGCGTTGCAGCAAGACCAACACTCGCCCAAACGATACTCCTGGACTTGGCATAGAGACTTGCTGAAGACAACCGGTCAGAACATTCGTAAGCTCCAATTTCGCGATGCGACAACATCTTCAGACTGAAACT